>NW_028225179.1:41840226-42324066 GCF_052327205.1 Somniosus microcephalus | reverse complement strand
CAGTGCAGCGCTCCCTCAGTACTGCCCCTCTGACAGTGTTTCACTCTCTCAATGCTGCCCCTCCGACAGAGCGGCGCTCCCTCAGTACTGCCCCTCCGACAGTGCATCACCCCCTCAGCACTGCCCCTCCGACAGAGCAGCGCTCCATCAGTACTGCCCCATCCGACAGTGCGTCACCCCCTCAGTATTGCCCCCTCCGTCACTGCGGCGCTCCTTCAGTACTGCCCCTCCGACAGTGCGGCGCTCCCTCTGTACTGTCTCTCCAATAGTGCCGGCGCTCCCTCAGTACTGCCCCTCTGACAGTGCGTCACACCCTCAGTACGGACCCTCCGACAGTGCGGCACTCCCTCAGTACTGCCACTGCGGGCACTCCCTCAGTGCTGCCCCTCCGACCGTGCAGCGCCCCCTCAGTACTGCCCCCTCCGATGGTGCGGCGCTCCCTCAGTACTTCCCCTCCGAAAGTGCGGCGCTCCCTCAGTACTGCCCCTCCGACAGTGCAGTACTCCCTCAGTACTGCCCCTCTGACAGTGTTTCACTCTCTCAATGCTGCCCCTCCGACAGAGCGGCGCTCCCTCAGTACTGCCCTTCCGACAGGGCAGCGCTGCCTCAGTACTGTCCCTCCGACAATGCAGTGCTCCCTCAGCACTGCCCCTCCGACCGTGCGACGCTCCCTCAGTATTGCCCCTCCGACAGTGTGGCGCTCCCTCAGTATTGCCCCTCCGACAGTGCGGCGCTCCTTCAGTACTGCCCCTCCGACAGTGCGGCGCTCTCTCAGTACTGCCCCTCCGACAGTGCGGCGCTCCCTCAGTACTGCCCCTCCGACAGTGCGGCACTCCCTCAGTACTGCCCCTCCGACAGTGCGGCACTCCCTCAGTACTGCCCCTCCGACAGTGCGGCGCTCCCTCAGTACTGCCCCTCTGACAGTGCAGCGCTCCCTCAGTACTGCCCCTCCGACAGTGCGTCACCCCCTCAGTATTGCCCCTCCGTCAGTGCGGCACTCCTTCAGTACTGCCCCTCCGACAGTGCGGCGCTCCGTCAGTACTGCCCCGCCGACAGAGCGGCGCGCCCTCAGTACTGCCCCTCCGACAGTGCGTCACTCCCTCAGTACGGACACTCCGACAGTGCGGCGCTCCCTCAGTACTGCCCCTCCGACACAGCGGCGCTCCCTCAGTACTGCCCCTCCGACAGTGCAGCGCTCCCTCAGTACTGCTCCTCCGACAGTGCGGCGCTCCCTGAGTACTGCTCCTCCGACAGTGCGGCGCTCCCTCAGTACTGCCCCTCCGACAGTGCGGTGCGCCCTCAGTACTGCCCCTCCGACAGTGCGGTGCGCCCTCAGTACTGCCCCTCTGAAAGTGCGTCACCCCCTCGGTACTGACCCTCCGACAGTGCGGCACTCCCTCAGTACTGTCCCTCCGGCAGTGCAGCGCTCCCTCAGTACTGCCCCTCCGACAGTGCGGCGCTCCCTCAGTATTGCCCCTCCGACAGTGCGGCGCTCCTTCAGTACTGCCCCTCCGATATTGCAACGCTCCCTTAGTACTTCCCCTCCAGCAGTGCGGCGCTCCCTCAGCACTGCCCCTCCGACTGTACAGCGCTCCCTCAGTACTGCCCCTCCGACAGTGCCTATCTCCCTCAGTACTGCCACTCCGGCAGTGCAGCGCTCCCTCAGTACTGCCCCTCCGACAGTGCAGCACTCCCTCAGTACTGCCCCTCCGACAGTGCGGCGCTCTCTCAATGCTGCCCCTCCAACAGAGCGGCGCTCCCTCAGTACTGCTCTTCCGACAGAGCAGCGCTCCCTCAGTACTGCCCCTCCGACAGTGCGGCACTCCCTCAGTACTGTCCCTCCGACAGTGCAGCGATCCCTCAGCACTGTCCCTCCGACAGTGCGGCGCTCCCTCTGTATTGCCCCTCCGACAGTGCGGCGCTCCTCAGTATTGCCCCTCCGACATTGCGGCGCACCTTCAGTACTGCCCCTCCGACAGTGCGGTGCTCACACAGTACTGACTCTCCGATAGTGCGGCGCTCCCTCAGTACTTCCCCTCCGACAGTGCGGCGCTCCCTCAGTACTGCCCCTCCGACAGTGCGGCGCTCCTTCAGTTCTGCCCCTCCGACAGTGCAGCACTCCCTCAGTACTGCTCCTCCGACAGAGCGGCGCGCCCTCAGTACTGCCCCTCCAACAGTGCAGCGCTTCCTCAGTACTTCTCCTCCGACAGGGCAGCGCTCTCTCAGTACTGCCGCTCCGACAGGGCAGCGCTCCATCAGTGCTGCCCCTCCGACAGTGCGGCGCTCCCTCAGTACTGCTCCTCCGACAGTGCAGCGCTCCCTCAGTACTGCCCCTCCGACAGTGTGGCGCTCCATCAGTACTGCCCCTCCGACAGTGCGGCACTCCTTCAGTACTGCCCATCCGACAGTGCGTCACCCCCTCAGTATTGCCCCTCCGACAGTGCGGCGCTCCATCAGTACTGCCCATCCGACAGTGCGTCACCCCCTCAGTATTGCCCCTCTGTCAGTGCGGCGCTCCTTCAGTGCTGCCTCTCCGACAGTGCGGCGCTCCCTGTGTACTGTCTCTCCGATAGTGCGGCGCTCCCTCAGTACTGCCCCTCCAACAGTGCGTCACTCCCTCAGTACGGACCCTCCGACTGTGCGGCGCTCCCTCAGTACTGCCCCTCCGACAGTGAAGCGCTCCCTCAGTACTGCCCCGCCGACAGCGCGGCGCTCCCTCAGTACTGCCCCTCCGACAGTGAGGCGCTCCCTCAGTACTGCCCCTCCGACAGTGCGGCACTCCCTCAGTGCTGCCCCTCCGACCGTGCAACGCCCCCTCAGTGCTGCCCCTCCGACCGTGCAACGCCCCCTCAGTACTGCCCCTCCGACAGTGAGGCGCTCCCTCAGTACTGCCCCTCCGACAGTGCGGCGCTCCCTCAGTACTGCCCCTCCGACAGTGCAGCGCTCCCTCAGTGCTGCCCCTCTGACAGTGTTTCACTCTCTCAATGCTGCCCCTCCGACAGAGCGGCGCTCCCTCAGTACTCTCCCTCCGACAATGCAGTGCTCCCTCAGCGCTGCCCCTCCGTCCGTGCGGCGCTCCCTCAGTACTGCCCCTCCGACAGTGCGGCGCTCCTTCAGTACTGCCCCTCCGACAGTGCAGCGCTCTCTCAGTACTGCCCCTCCGACAGTGCGGCGCTCCCTCAGTACTGCCCCTCCGACAGTGCGGCGCTCCTTCAGTACTGCCCCTCTGACAGTGCGGCGCTCCCTCAGTACTGCCCCTGCGACAGTGCGGCGCTCCCTCAGTACTGCCCCTCCGACCGAGCGGCGCTCCCTCAGTACTGCCCCTCCGACAGTGCAGCGCTTCCTCAGTACTTCTCCTCTGACAGTGCAGCGTTCCCTCAGTACTGGCCCTCCGACAGTGTGGCACTCCCTCAGTACTGCCCCTCCGACAGTGCAGCGCTCCTTCAGTACTGCCCGTCCAACAGTGCAGCGCTCCCTCAGTACTGCCCCTCCGACAGTGCGGCGCTCCCTCAGTACTGCTCCTCCGACAGTGCAGCGCTCCCTCAGTACTGCCCCTCCGACAATGCGGCGCTCCATCAGTACTGCCCCTCTGACAGTGCAGCGCTCCCTCAGTACTGCCCCTTTGATAGTGCAGCGTCCCTCAGTACTGCCCCTGCGACAGTACGGCGCTCGTCAGTACTGCCCCTCTGACAGTGCAGCGCTCCCTCAGTACTGCCCCTGCGACAGTGTGTCACCCCCTCAGCACTGCCCCTCCGACAGTGCGGCACTCCTTCAGTACTGCCCTCCGAGAGTGCGGCGCTCCCTCAGTACTGTCTCTCCGATAGTGCGGCGCTCCCTCAGTACTGTCCCTCTGACAGTGCCTCACTCCCTCGGTACGGACCCTCCGACAGTGCGGCACGCCCTCAGTACTGCTCCTCCGACAGTGCAGCGCTCCCTCAGTACTGCCCCTCCGACAGTGCGGCACTCCCTTAGTACTGTCCCTCCGACAGTGCAGCGATCCCTCAGCACTGTCCCTCCGACAGTGCGGCGCTCCCTCTGTATTGCCCCTCCGACAGTGCGGCGCTCCTCAGTATTGCCCCTCCGACATTGCGGCGCACCTTCAGTACTGCCCCTCCGACAGTGCGGTGCTCACACAGTACTGCCTCTCCGATAGTGCGGCGCTCCCTCAGTACTTCCCCTCCGACAGTGCGGCGCTCCCTCAGTACTGCCCCTCCGACAGTGCGGCGCTCCTTCAGTTCTGCCCCTCCGACAGTGCAGCACTCCCTCAGTACTGCTCCTCCGACAGAGCGGCGCGCCCTCAGTACTGCCCCTCCGACAGTGCAGCGCTTCCGCAGTACTTCTCCTCCGACAGGGCAGCGCTCTCTCAGTACTGCCGCTCCGACAGGGCAGCGCTCCATCAGTGCTGCCCCTCCGACAGTGCGGCGCTCCCTCAGTACTGCTCCTCCGACAGTGCAGCGCTCCCTCAGTACTGCCCCTCCGACAGTGCGGCGCTCCATCAGTACTGCCCCTCTGACAGTGCAGCGCTCCCTCAGTCCTGCCCCTCCGACAGTGTGGCACTCCTTCAGTACTGCCCATCCGACAGTGCGTCACCCCCTCAGTATTGCCCCTCCGACAGTGCGGCGCTCCATCAGTACTGCCCATCCGACAGTGCGTCACCCCCTCAGTATTGCCCCTCTGTCAGTGCGGCGCTCCTTCAGTACTGCCTCTCCGACAGTGCGGCGCTCCCTGTGTACTGTCTCTCCGATAGTGCGGCGCTCCCTCAGTACTGCCCCTCCAACAGTGCGTCACTCCCTCAGTACGGACCCTCCGACTGTACGGCGCTCCCTCAGTACTGCCCCTCCGACAGTGAAGCGCTCCCTTAGTACTGCCCCGCCGACAGCGCGGCGCTCCCTCAGTACTGCCCCTCCGACAGTGAGGCGCTCCCTCAGTACTGCCCCTCCGACAGTGCGGCACTCCCTCAGTGCTGCCCCTCCGACCGTGCAACGCCCCCTCAGTGCTGCCCCTCCGACCGTGCAACGCCCCCTCAGTACTGCCCCTCCGGCGGTGCGGCGCTCCCTCAGTACTGCCCCTCCGACAGTGCAGCGCTCCCTCATGCTGCCCCTCTGACAGTGTTTCACTCTCTCAATGCTGCCCCTCCAACAGAGCGGCGCTCCCTCAGTACTCTCCCTCCGACAATGCAGTGCTCCCTCAGCGCTGCCCCTCCGTCCGTGCGGCGCTCCCTCAGTACTGCCCCTCTGACAGTGCGGCGCTCCCTCAGTACTGCCCCTCCGACACTGCAGCGCTTCCTCAGTACTTCTCCTCTGACAGTGCAGCGTTCCCTCAGTACTGGCCCTCCGACAGTGTGGCACTCCCTCAGTACTGCCCCTCCGACAGTGCAGCGCTCCTTCAGTACTGCCCGTCCAACAGTGCAGCGCTCCCTCAGTACTGCCCCTCCGACAGTGCGGCGCTCCCTCAGTACTGCTCCTCCGACAGTGCAGCGCTCCCTCAGTACTGCCCCTCCGACAATGCGGCGCTCCATCAGTACTGCCCCTCTGACAGTGCAGCGCTCCCTCAGTACTGCCCCTTTGATAGTGCAGCGTCCCTCAGTACTGCCCCTGCGACAGTACGGCGCTCGTCAGTACTGCCCCTCTGACAGTGCAGCGCTCCCTCAGTACTGCCCCTGCGACAGTGTGTCACCCCCTCAGCACTGCCCCTCCGACAGTGCGGCACTCCTTCAGTACTGCCCCTCCGAGAGTGCGGCGCTCCCTCAGTACTGTCTCTCCGATAGTGCGGCGCTCCCTCAGTACTGCCCCTCTGACAGTGCCTCACTCCCTCGGTACGGACCCTCCGACAGTGCGGCACGCCCTCAGTACTGCTCCTCCGACAGTGCAGCGCTCCCTCAGTACTGCCCCTCCGACAGTGCGGCGCTCCCTCAGTACTGCCCCTCTGACAGTGTGTCACTCTCTGCATACTGCCCCTCCAACAGTGCGGTACTCCCTCAGTACTGCCCCTCAGACAGTGCTGCCCCTCCGACAGTGCAGCACTCCCTTAGTACTGCCACTCTGACAGCGCCGCGCTCCCACAGTACTGCCCCTCCAACAGTGCGTCACTCCCTCAGTACGGACCCTTCGACTGTACGGCGCTCCCTCAGTACTGCCCCTCCGACAGTGAAGCGCTCCCTTAGTACTGCCCCGCCGACAGCGCGGCGCTCCCTCAGTACTGCCCCTCCGACAGTGAGGCGCTCCCTCAGTACTGCCCCTCCGACAGTGCGGCACTCCCTCAGTGCTGCCCCTCCGACCGTGCAACGCCCCCTCAGTGCTGCCCCTCCGACCGTGCAACGCCCCCTCAGTACTGCCCCTCCGGCGGTGCGGCGCTCCCTCAGTACTGCCCCTCCGACAGTGCAGCGCTCCCTCATGCTGCCCCTCTGACAGTGTTTCACTCTCTCAATGCTGCCCCTCCAACAGAGCGGCGCTCCCTCAGTACTCTCCCTCCGACAATGCAGTGCTCCCTCAGCGCTGCCCCTCCGTCCGTGCGGCGCTCCCTCAGTACTGCCCCTCTGACAGTGCGGCGCTCCCTCAGTACTGCCCCTCCGACACTGCAGCGCTTCCTCAGTACTTCTCCTCTGACAGTGCAGCGTTCCCTCAGTACTGGCCCTCCGACAGTGTGGCACTCCCTCAGTACTGCCCCTCCGACAGTGCAGCGCTCCTTCAGTACTGCCCGTCCAACAGTGCAGCGCTCCCTCAGTACTGCCCCTCCGACAGTGCGGCGCTCCCTCAGTACTGCTCCTCCGACAGTGCAGCGCTCCCTCAGTACTGCCCCTCCGACAATGCGGCGCTCCATCAGTACTGCCCCTCTGACAGTGCAGCGCTCCCTCAGTACTGCCCCTCCGACAGTGCAGCGCTCCCTCAGTACTGCCCCTCCGACAATGCGCGCTCCATCAGTACTGCCCCTCTGACAGTGCAGCGCTCCCTCAGTACTGCCCCTTTGATAGTGCAGCGTCCCTCAGTACTGCCCCTGCGACAGTACGGCGCTCGTCAGTACTGCCCCTCTGACAGTGCAGCGCTCCCTCAGTACTGCCCCTGCGACAGTGTGTCACCCCCTCAGCACTGCCCCTCCGACAGTGCGGCACTCCTTCAGTACTGCCCCTCCGAGAGTGCGGCGCTCCCTCAGTACTGTCTCTCCGATAGTGCGGCGCTCCCTCAGTACTGCCCCTCTGACAGTGCCTCACTCCCTCGGTACGGACCCTCCGACAGTGCGGCACGCCCTCAGTACTGCTCCTCCGACAGTGCAGCGCTCCCTCAGTACTGCCCCTCCGACAGTGTGTCACTCTCTGCATACTGCCCCTCCAACAGTGCGGTACTCCCTCAGTACTGCCCCTCAGACAGTGCTGCCCCTCCGACAGTGCAGCACTCCCTTAGTACTGCCACTCTGACAGCGCCGCGCTCCCACAGTACTGCCCCTCTGACAGTGCCGCACTCCCACAGTACTGACCCTCCGACAGTGCCTATCTCCCTCAGTACAGTCACTCCGACAGTGCAGCGCTCCCTCAGTACTGCCCCTCCGACAGTGCAGTGTTCCCTCAGTACTGCCCCTCCGTCCATGCGGCGCTCCTTCAGTACTGCCCCTCCGACAATGCGGCGCTCCCTCAGTAGTGTCTCTCCAATAGTGCGGCGCTCCCTCAGTACTGCCCCTCCGACAGTGCGTCACTCCCTCAGTACGGAGCCCCCAACACTGCAGCGCTCCCTCAGTACTGCCCCTCCGACCGTGCAGCGCCCCCTCAGTACTGCCCCTCCGACGGTGCGGCGCTCCCTCAGTATTGCCCCTCTGACAGTGCAGCGCTGCTTCAGTACTGCCCGTCCGACAGTGCGGCACTCCCTCAGTACTGCCCCTCCGACAATGCGGCGCTCCCTCAGTGCTGCCCCTCCGACAGTGCGGCGCTCTCTTAGTGCTGCCCCTCCGACAGTGCGGCGCTCCCTCAGTACTGCCCCTCCGACAGTGCGGCGCTCCCTCAGTACTGCCCCTCCGACAGTGCGGCGCTTCCTCAGTACTGCTCCTCCGACAGTGCAGCGCTCCCTCAGTACTGCCCCTCCGACAGTGCAGTGCTCCCTCCGACAGTGCAGTGCTCCCTCAGTACTGCCCCTCCGACAGTGCAGCGCTCCCTTAGTACTGCTCCTCTGACAGTGCAGCGCTCCCTCAGTACTGCCCCTCCGACAGTGCAGTGTTCCCTCAGTACTGCCCCTCCGACAGTGCAGCGCTCCCTCAGTATTGCCCCTCCGCCCATGCGGCGCTCCTTCAGTACTGCCCCTCCGACAATGCGGCGCTCCCTCAGTAGTGTCTCTCCAATAGAGCGGCGCTCCCTCAGTACTGCCCCTCCGACAGTGCGTCACTCCCTCAGTACGGAGCCCCCAACACTGCAGCGCTCCCTCAGTACTGCCCCTCCGCCAGTGCGTCTCTCCCTCAGTACTGCCCCTCCGACCATGCAGCGCTGCTTCAGTACTGCCCATCCGACAGTGCGGCACTCCCTCAGTACTGCCCCTCCGACAATGCGGCGCTCCCTCAGTGCTGCCCCTCCGACAGTGCGGCGCTCTCTTAGTGCTGCCCCTCCGACAGTGCGGCGCTCCCTCAGTTCTGCCCCTCCGACAGTGCGGCGCTTCCTCAGTACTGCTCCTCCGACAGTGCAGTGCTCCCTCAGTACTGCCCCTCCGACAGTGCGGCGCGCCCTCAGTACTGCCCTTCCAACAGTGCGGCGCTCTCTGTGCTTCCCCTCCGACAGTGCAACGCTCTCTCACTACTGCCACTCCGACAGTGCGTCACCCCCTCAGTATTGCCCCTCCGTCAGTGCGACGCTCCTTCAGTACTGCCCCTCCGACAGTGCGGCGCTCCCTCAGTACTGTCTCTCCGATAGTGCGGCGCTACATCAGTACTGCCAATCCGACAGTGCGTCACTCCCTCAGCACGGACCCTCCGACAGTGCGGCGCTCCCTCAGTACTGCCCCTCCGACAGTGCAGCGCTCCCTCAGTACTGCCCCTCCGACAGTGCGGCACTCCCTCAGTGCTGCCCCTCCGACCGTGCAACGCCCCCTCAGTGCTGCCCCTCCGACCGTGCAACGCCCCCTCAGTACTGCCCCTCCGGCGGTGCGGCGCTCCCTCAGTACTGCCCCTCCGACAGTGCAGCGCTCCCTCAGTGCTGCCCCTCTGACAATGTTTCACTCTCTCAATGCTGCCCCTCCGACAGAGCGGCGCTCCCTCAGTACTCTCCCTCCGACAATGCAGTGCTCTCTCAGCGTTGCCCATCCTTCCGTGCGGCGCTCCCTCAGTACTGCCCCTCCGACAGTGCGGCGCTCCTTCAGTACTGCCCCTCCGACAGTGCAGCGCTCTCTCAGTACTGCCCCTCCGACAGTGCGGCGCTCCCTCAGTACTGCCCCTCCGACAGTGCGGCGCTCCTTCAGTACTGCCCCTCTGACAGTGCGGCGCTCCCTCAGTACTGCCCCTGCGACAGTGCGGCGCTCCCTCAGTACTGCCCCTCCGACCGAGCGGCGCTCCCTCAGTACTGCCCCTCCGACAGTGCAGCGCTTCCTCAGTACTTCTCCTCTGACAGTGCAGCGTTCCCTCAGTACTGGCCCTCCGACAGTGTGGCACTCCCTCAGTACTGCCCCTCCGACAGTGCAGCGCTCCTTCAGTACTGCCCGTCCAACAGTGCAGCGCTCCCTCAGTACTGCCCCTCCGACAGTGCGGCGCTCCCTCAGTACTGCTCCTCCGACAGTGCAGCGCTCCCTCAGTACTGCCCCTCCGACAATGCGGCGCTCCATCAGTACTGCCCCTCTGACAGTGCAGCGCTCCCTCAGTACTGCCCCTTTGATAGTGCAGCGTCCCTCAGTACTGCCCCTGCGACAGTACGGCGCTCGTCAGTACTGCCCCTCTGACAGTGCAGCGCTCCCTCAGTACTGCCCCTGCGACAGTGTGTCACCCCCTCAGCACTGCCCCTCCGACAGTGCGGCACTCCTTCAGTACTGCCCCTCCGAGAGTGCGGCGCTCCCTCAGTACTGTCTCTCCGATAGTGCGGCGCTCCCTCAGTACTGCCCCTCTGACAGTGCCTCACTCCCTCGGTACGGACCCTCCGACAGTGCGGCACGCCCTCAGTACTGCTCCTCCGACAGTGCAGCGCTCCCTCAGTACTGCCCCTCCGACAGTGCGGCACTCCCTCAGTACTGTCCCTCCGACAGTGCAGCGATCCCTCAGCACTGTCCCTCCGACAGTGCGGCGCTCCCTCTGTATTGCCCCTCCGACAGTGCGGCGCTCCTCAGTATTGCCCCTCCGACATTGCGGCGCACCTGCAGTACTGCCCCTCCGACAGTGCGGTGCTCACACAGTACTGCCTCTCCGATAGTGCGGCGCTCCCTCAGTACTTCCCCTCCGACAGTGCGGCGCTCCCTCAGTACTGCCCCTCCGACAGTGCGGCGCTCCTTCAGTTCTGCCCCTCCGACAGTGCAGCACTCCCTCAGTACTGCTCCTCCGACAGAGCGGCGCGCCCTCAGTACTGCCCCTCCAACAGTGCAGCGCTTCCGCAGTACTTCTCCTCCGACAGGGCAGCGCTCTCTCAGTACTGCCGCTCCGACAGGGCAGCGCTCCATCAGTGCTGCCCCTCCGACAGTGCGGCGCTCCCTCAGTACTGCTCCTCCGACAGTGCAGCGCTCCCTCAGTACTGCCCTTCCGACAGTGCGGCGCTCCATCAGTACTGCCCCTCTGACAGTGCAGCGCTCCCTCAGTCCTGCCCCTCCGACAGTGTGGCACTCCTTCAGTACTGCCCATCCGACAGTGCGTCACCCCCTCAGTATTGCCCCTCCGACAGTGCGGCGCTCCATCAGTACTGCCCATCCGACAGTGCGTCACCCCCTCAGTATTGCCCCTCTGTCAGTGCGGCGCTCCTTCAGTACTGCCTCTCCGACAGTGCGGCGCTCCCTGTGTACTGTCTCTCCGATAGTGCGGCGCTCCCTCAGTACTGCCCCTCCAACAGTGCGTCACTCCCTCAGTACGGACCCTCGACTGTACGGCGCTCCCTCAGTACTGCCCCTCCGACAGTGAAGCGCTCCCTTAGTACTGCCCCGCCGACAGCGCGGCGCTCCCTCAGTACTGCCCCTCCGACAGTGAGGCGCTCCCTCAGTACTGCCCCTCCGACAGTGCGGCACTCCCTCAGTGCTGCCCCTCCGACCGTGCAACGCCCCCTCAGTGCTGCCCCTCCGACCGTGCAACGCCCCCTCAGTACTGCCCCTCCGGCGGTGCGGCGCTCCCTCAGTACTGCCCCTCCGACAGTGCAGCGCTCCCTCATGCTGCCCCTCTGACAGTGTTTCACTCTCTCAATGCTGCCCCTCCAACAGAGCGGCGCTCCCTCAGTACTCTCCCTCCGACAATGCAGTGCTCCCTCAGCGCTGCCCCTCCGTCCGTGCGGCGCTCCCTCAGTACTGCCCCTCTGACAGTGCGGCGCTCCCTCAGTACTGCCCCTCCGACACTGCAGCGCTTCCTCAGTACTTCTCCTCTGACAGTGCAGCGTTCCCTCAGTACTGGCCCTCCGACAGTGTGGCACTCCCTCAGTACTGCCCCTCCGACAGTGCAGCGCTCCTTCAGTACTGCCCGTCCAACAGTGCAGCGCTCCCTCAGTACTGCCCCTCCGACAGTGCGGCGCTCCCTCAGTACTGCTCCTCCGACAGTGCAGCGCTCCCTCAGTACTGCCCCTCCGACAATGCGGCGCTCCATCAGTACTGCCCCTCTGACAGTGCAGCGCTCCCTCAGTACTGCCCCTTTGATAGTGCAGCGTCCCTCAGTACTGCCCCTGCGACAGTACGGCGCTCGTCAGTACTGCCCCTCTGACAGTGCAGCGCTCCCTCAGTACTGCCCCTGCGACAGTGTGTCACCCCCTCAGCACTGCCCCTCCGACAGTGCGGCACTCCTTCAGTACTGCCCCTCCGAGAGTGCGGCGCTCCCTCAGTACTGTCTCTCCGATAGTGCGGCGCTCCCTCAGTACTGCCCCTCTGACAGTGCCTCACTCCCTCGGTACGGACCCTCCGACAGTGCGGCACGCCCTCAGTACTGCTCCTCCGACAGTGCAGCGCTCCCTCAGTACTGCCCCTCCGACAGTGCGGCGCTCCCTCAGTACTGCCCCTCTGACAGTGTGTCACTCTCTGCATACTGCCCCTCCAACAGTGCGGTACTCCCTCAGTACTGCCCCTCAGACAGTGCTGCCCCTCCGACAGTGCAGCACTCCCTTAGTACTGCCACTCTGACAGCGCCGCGCTCCCACAGTACTGCCCCTCTGACAGTGCCGCACTCCCACAGTACTGACCCTCCGACAGTGCCTATCTCCCTCAGTACAGTCACTCCGACAGTGCAGCGCTCCCTCAGTACTGCCCCTCCGACAGTGCAGTGTTCCCTCAGTACTGCCCCTCCGTCCATGCGGCGCTCCTTCAGTACTGCCCCTCCGACAATGCGGCGCTCCCTCAGTAGTGTCTCTCCAATAGTGCGGCGCTCCCTCAGTACTGCCCCTCCGACAGTGCGTCACTCCCTCAGTACGGAGCCCCCAACACTGCAGCGCTCCCTCAGTACTGCCCCTCCGACCGTGCAGCGCCCCCTCAGTACTGCCCCTCCGACGGTGCGGCGCTCCCTCAGTATTGCCCCTCTGACAGTGCAGCGCTGCTTCAGTACTGCCCGTCCGACAGTGCGGCACTCCCTCAGTACTGCCCCTCCGACAATGCGGCGCTCCCTCAGTGCTGCCCCTCCGACAGTGCGGCGCTCTCTTAGTGCTGCCCCTCCGACAGTGCGGCGCTCCCTCAGTACTGCCCCTCCGACAGTGCGGCGCTCCCTCAGTACTGCCCCTCCGACAGTGCGGCGCTTCCTCAGTACTGCTCCTCCGACAGTGCAGCGCTCCCTCAGTACTGCCCCTCCGACAGTGCAGTGCTCCCTCCGACAGTGCAGTGCTCCCTCAGTACTGCCCCTCCGACAGTGCAGCGCTCCCTTAGTACTGCTCCTCTGACAGTGCAGCGCTCCCTCAGTACTGCCCCTCCGACAGTGCAGTGTTCCCTCAGTACTGCCCCTCCGACAGTGCAGCGCTCCCTCAGTATTGCCCCTCCGCCCATGCGGCGCTCCTTCAGTACTGCCCCTCCGACAATGCGGCGCTCCCTCAGTAGTGTCTCTCCAATAGAGCGGCGCTCCCTCAGTACTGCCCCTCCGACAGTGCGTCACTCCCTCAGTACGGAGCCCCCAACACTGCAGCGCTCCCTCAGTACTGCCCCTCCGCCAGTGCGTCTCTCCCTCAGTACTGCCCCTCCGACCATGCAGCGCTGCTTCAGTACTGCCCATCCGACAGTGCGGCACTCCCTCAGTACTGCCCCTCCGACAATGCGGCGCTCCCTCAGTGCTGCCCCTCCGACAGTGCGGCGCTCTCTTAGTGCTGCCCCTCCGACAGTGCGGCGCTCCCTCAGTTCTGCCCCTCCGACAGTGCGGCGCTTCCTCAGTACTGCTCCTCCGACAGTGCAGTGCTCCCTCAGTACTGCCCCTCCGACAGTGCGGCGCGCCCTCAGTACTGCCCTTCCAACAGTGCGGTGCTCTCTGTGCTTCCCCTCCGACAGTGCAACGCTCTCTCACTACTGCCACTCCGACAGTGCGTCACCCCCTCAGTATTGCCCCTCCGTCAGTGCGACGCTCCTTCAGTACTGCCCCTCCGACAGTGCGGCGCTCCCTCAGTACTGTCTCTCCGATAGTGCGGCGCTACATCAGTACTGCCAATCCGACAGTGCGTCACTCCCTCAGCACGGACCCTCCGACAGTGCGGCGCTCCCTCAGTACTGCCCCTCCGACAGTGCAGCGCTCCCTCAGTACTGCCCCTCCGACAGAGCGGCGCTCCCTCAGTACTGCCCCTTCGACAGTGCAGCGCTCTCTCAGTACTGCTCCTCCGACAGTGCGGCGCTCCCTGAGTACTGCTCCTCCGACAGTGCGGCTCTCCCTCAGTACTGCCCCTCCGACAGTGCGACGCTCCCTCAGTACTGCCCCTCCGACAGTGCGACGCTCCCTCAGTACTGCCCCTCCGACAGTGCGTCACTCCCTCAGTACGGAGCCCCCAACACTGCAGCGCTCCCTCAGTAATGCCCCTCTGACAGTGCGGCGCTCCCTCAGTACTGCCCCTCCGACAGAGCGGCCCTCCGTCAGTACAACCCATTCGACAATGCGTCATCCCCTCAGTACTGCCCCTCCGACAGTGCGGCACTCCCTCAGTACTGCCCCTCCAACATTGCGGCACTCCCTCAGTACTGCCCCTCCGACAGTGCGGCGCTCCTTCAGTACTGCCCCTCCGATAATGCAATGCTCCCTTAGTACTTCCCCTCCGATAGTGCGGCGCTCCCTCAGTACTGCCCCTCCGACAGTGCGGCTCTCCCTCAGTACTGACCCTCCGACAGAGTGGCTCTCCCTCAGTACTGCCCCTCTGACAGTGCGGCGCTCCGTCAGTACTGCCCCTCCGACAGTGCGGCGCTTGCCTCAGTACTGCCCCTCCGACAGTGCGGCACTCCTTCAGTACTGCCCGTCCGACAGTGTGTCACCCCCTCAGTGTTGCCGCTCCGTCAGTGCGGCGCTCCTTCAGTACTGCCCCTCCGACAGGGGACTGTGATATGCTCGAACATATTAACATCGAGAGGGAGGAGGTATTGGCGGTTTTAGCAGGCCTAAAAATGGATAAATCCCCAGGCCCAGACGAAATGTATCCCAGGCTGCTGTGTGAGGCAAAGGAAGAGATTGCGGGGGCTCTAACACATACATTCAGAACCTCTCTGGCCACAGGGGATGTGCCAGAGGACTGGAGAACCGCTAATGTAGTACCATTATTCAAGAAGGGGAGTAGGGAAAAACCGGGGAACTACAGGCCAGTGAGCCTAACATCAGTGGTAGGAAAATTAATGGAAAAAATTCTGAGGGACAAAATTAGTCTCCACTTGGAGAGGCAAGGATTAATCAGGGATAGTCAACATGGCTTTGTCAAGGGAAGATCATGTCTGACTAATTTGATTGAATTTTTTGAGGGGGTGACTAGGTGTGTGGATGAGGGTAACGCAGTGGATGTGGTATACATGGATTTCAGTAAGGCCTTCGATAAAGTCCCACACAGGAGACTGGTCAAGAAGGTAAGAGCCCATGGAATCCAGGGTGCCTTGGCACATTGGATACAAAACTGGCTTAGTGGCAGAAGGCAGAGGGTGATGGTCGAAGGTTGTTTTTGTGACTGGAAGCCTGTGGCCAGTGGGGTACCACAGGGATCGGTGCTGGGTCCCTTGCTGTTTGTGGTCTACATTAATGACTTGGATATGAATGTAAAAGGTATGATCAGTAAGTTCGCGGATGATACAAAAATTGGTAGGGTGGTAAATAGCGAGGAGGGTAGTCTCAGTCTGCAGGACGATATAGATGGGTTGGTCAGATGGGCGGAACAGTGGCAAATGGAATTTAACCCGGAAAAGTGCGAGGTGATGCACTTTGGGGGGACTAACAAGGCAAGGGAATACACAATGAATGGTAAGACCCTAGGCAAGACGGAGGGTCAGAGGGATCTGGGTGTGCAAGTACACAGATCCCTGAAGGCGGCGGAACAGATGGATAAGGTGGTGAAAAAGGCATATGGGATACTTGCCTTCATTAGCCGAGGCATAGAATATAAGAGCAAGGAGGTTATGATGGAGCTGTATAAAACACTGGTTAGGCCACAGCTGGAATACTGTGTGCAGTTCTGGTCGCCACACTACAGGAAGGATGTGATCACTTTGGAGAGGGTGCAGAGGAGATTCACCAGGATGTTACCAGGGCTGGAGCGCTTCAGCTATGAAGAGAGACTGGGCAGATTGGGTTTGTTTTCCTTGGAGCAGAGGAGGCTGAGGGGGGACATGATTGAGGTGTACAAAATTATGAGGGGCATAGATAGGATGGATACTAAGGAGCTTTTTCCCTTAGTAGAAGGGTCAATAACTAGGGGGCATAGATTCAAGGTAAAGGCCGGGAGGTTTAGAGGGGATTTGAGAAAGAACTTTTTCACCCAGAGGGTGGTTGGAGTCTGGAACTCACTGCCTGAAAGGGTTGTGGAGGCAGGAACCCTCACGACATTTAAGAAGCATTTGGATGAGCACTTGAAATGACATAACATACAAGGCTACGGACCAAATGCTGGAATATGGGATTAGATTAGACAGGGCTTGATGGCCGGCGCGGACACGATGGGCCGAAGGGCCTCTATCTGTGCTGTATGACTCTATGACTCTATGACAGAGTGGCGCTCCCTCAGTACTGCTCCTCTGACAGTGCAGCGCTCCCTCAGTACTGCCCCTCTGACAGTGCGTCACCCCCTCAGTACTGCCCCTCTGACAGTGCGGCACTCCCTCAGTACTGCCCCTCCGACAGTGCGGCGCTTCCTCAGTACTGCTCCTCCGACAGTGCAGCGCACCCTCAGTACTGCCCCTCCGACAGTGCAACGCTCCCTTAGTACTGCTCCTCTGACAGGGCAGCGCTCCCTCAGTACTGCCCCTCCGACAGTGCGGCGCTCCCTCAGTACTGCCCCTCTGACAGTGTGTCACTCTCTGCGTACTGCCCCTCCGACAGTGCGGCGCTCCCTCAGTTCTGCCCCTCCGACAGTGCGGCGCTCTCTGTGCTTCCCCTCCGACAGTGCAACGCTCTCTCACTACTGCCACTCCGACAGTGCGGCGCTCCGTCAGTACTGCCCCTCCGACAGTGCGACGCTCCCTCAGTACTGCCCTCTGACAGTGCGTCACCCCCTCAGTACTGCTCCTCCGACAGTGCGTCACTCCCTCAGTGCGGAGCCCCCAACACTGCAGCGCTCCCTCAGTAATGCCCCTCTGACAGTGCGGCGCTCCCTCAGTACTGCCCCTCCGACAGAGCGGCCCTCCGTCAGTACAACCCCTTCGACAGTGCGTCATCCCCTCAGTACTGCCCCTCCGACAGTGCGGCACTCCCTCAGTACTGCCCCTCCAACATTGCGACACTCCCTCAGTACTGCCCCTCCGACAGTGCAGCGCTCCTTCAGTACTGCCCCTCCGATAATGCAATGCTCCCTTAGTACTTCCCCTCCGATAGTGCGGCGCTCCCTCAGTACTGCCCCTCCGACAGTGCGGCTCTCCCTCAGTACTGACCCTCCGACAGAGTGGCTCTCCCTCAGTACTGCCCCTCTGACAGTGCGGCGCTCCGTCAGTACTGCCCCTCCGACAGTGCGGCGCTTGCCTCAGTACTGCCCCTCCGACAGTGCGGCACTCCTTCAGTACTGCCCGTCCGACAGTGTGTCACCCCCTCAGTGTTGCCGCTCCGTCAGTGCGGCGCTCCTTCAGTACTGCCCCTCCGACAGGGGACTGTGATATGCTCGAACATATTAACATCGAGAGGGAGGAGGTATTGGCGGTTTTAGCAGGCCTAAAAATGGATAAATCCCCAGGCCCAGACGAAATGTATCCCAGGCTGCTGTGTGAGGCAAAGGAAGAGATTGCGGGGGCTCTAACACATACATTCAGAACCTCTCTGGCCACAGGGGATGTGCCAGAGGACTGGAGAACCGCTAATGTAGTACCATTATTCAAGAAGGGGAGTAGGGAAAAACCGGGGAACTACAGGCCAGTGAGCCTAACATCAGTGGTAGGAAAATTAATGGAAAAAATTCTGAGGGACAAAATTAGTCTCCACTTGGAGAGGCAAGGATTAATCAGGGATAGTCAACATGGCTTTGTCAAGGGAAGATCATGTCTGACTAATTTGATTGAATTTTTTGAGGGGGTGACTAGGTGTGTGGATGAGGGTAACGCAGTGGATGTGGTATACATGGATTTCAGTAAGGCCTTCGATAAAGTCCCACACAGGAGACTGGTCAAGAAGGTAAGAGCCCATGGAATCCAGGGTGCCTTGGCACATTGGATACAAAACTGGCTTAGTGGCAGAAGGCAGAGGGTGATGGTCGAAGGTTGTTTTTGTGACTGGAAGCCTGTGGCCAGTGGGGTACCACAGGGATCGGTGCTGGGTCCCTTGCTGTTTGTGGTCTACATTAATGACTTGGATATGAATGTAAAAGGTATGATCAGTAAGTTCGCGGATGATACAAAAATTGGTAGGGTGGTAAATAGCGAGGAGGGTAGTCTCAGTCTGCAGGACGATATAGATGGGTTGGTCAGATGGGCGGAACAGTGGCAAATGGAATTTAACCCGGAAAAGTGCGAGGTGATGCACTTTGGGGGGACTAACAAGGCAAGGGAATACACAATGAATGGTAAGACCCTAGGCAAGACGGAGGGTCAGAGGGATCTGGGTGTGCAAGTACACAGATCCCTGAAGGCGGCGGAACAGATGGATAAGGTGGTGAAAAAGGCATATGGGATACTTGCCTTCATTAGCCGAGGCATAGAATATAAGAGCAAGGAGGTTATGATGGAGCTGTATAAAACACTGGTTAGGCCACAGCTGGAATACTGTGTGCAGTTCTGGTCGCCACACTACAGGAAGGATGTGATCGCTTTGGAGAGGGTGCAGAGGAGATTCACCAGGATGTTACCAGGGCTGGAGCGCTTCAGCTATGAAGAGAGACTGGGCAGATTGGGTTTGTTTTCCTTGGAGCAGAGGAGGCTGAGGGGGGACATGATTGAGGTGTACAAAATTATGAGGGGCATAGATAGGATGGATACTAAGGAGCTTTTTCCCTTAGTAGAAGGGTCAATAACTAGGGGGCATAGATTCAAGGTAAAGGCCGGGAGGTTTAGAGGGGATTTGAGAAAGAACTTTTTCACCCAGAGGGTGGTTGGAGTCTGGAACTCACTGCCTGAAAGGGTTGTGGAGGCAGGAACCATCACGACATTTAAGAAGCATTTGGATGAGCACTTGAAATGCCATAACATACAAGGCTACGGACCAAATGCTGGAATATGGGATTAGATTAGACAGGGCTTGATGGCCGGCGCGGACACGATGGGCCGAAGGGCCTCTATCTGTGCTGTATGACTCTATGACTCTATGACAGAGTGGCGCTCCCTCAGTACTGCTCCTCCGACAGTGCGGTGCTCCCTCAGTACTGCCCCTCTGACAGTGCAGCGCTCCCTCAGTACTGCCCCTCTGACAGTGCGTCACCCCCTCAGTACTGCCCCTCTGACAGTACGGCACTCCCTCAGTACTGCCCCTCCGACAGTGCGGCGCTTCCTCAGTACTGCTCCTCCGACAGTGCAGCGCACCCTCAGTACTGCCCCTCCGACAGTGCAGTGCTCCCTCCGACAGTGCAGTGCTCCCTCAGTACTGCCCCTCCGACAGTGCAGCGCTCCCTTAGTACTGCTCCTCTGACAGGGCAGCGCTCCCTCAGTACTGCCCCTCCGACAGTGCGGCGCTCCCTCAGTACTGCCCCTCTGACAGTGTGTCACTCTCTGCGTACTGCCCCTCCGACAGTGCGGCACTCCCTCAGTACTGCCCCTCCGACAGTGCAGCACTCCCTTAGTACTGCCCCTCTGACAGTGCCGCGCTCCCACAGGACTGCCCCTCTGAAAGTGCCGCACTCCCACAGTACTGCCCCTCCGACAGTGCCTATCTCCCTCAGTACTGCCCCTCCGACAGTGCAGCCCTCCCTCAGTACTGCCCCTCCGACAATGCGGCGCTCCCTCAGTGCTGCCCCTCCGACAGTGCAGCGCTCCCTCAGTACTGCCCCTCCGACAGTGCGGCGCTCTCTCAGTACTGCCACTCCGACAGTGCGGCGCTCCCTCAGTACTGCCCCTCCGACAGTGCAGCGTTCCTCAGTACTGCCCCTCCGACAGTGCGGCACTCCTTTAGTACTGCCCCTCCGACAGTGCGACGCTCGCTCAGTACTGCCCCGCCAACAGAGCGACGCTCCAATCAGTACTCCCCCTCCGACAGTGCGTCACCCCCTCAGTATTGCCCCTCCGTCAGTGCGGCGCTCCTTCAGTACTGCCCCTCCGACACTGCGGCGCTCCCTCAGTACGGACCCTCCGACAGTGCGGCGCTCCCTCAGTACTGCCCTTCCGACAGTGCAGCGCTCCCTCAGTACTGCCCCTCCGACAGAGCGGCGCTCCCTCAGTACTGCCCCTCCGACAGTGCAGCGCTCCCTCAGTACTGCTCCTCCGACAGTGCGGCGCTCTCTCAGTACTGCCCCTCCGACAGTGCGGCACTCCCTCAGCACTGCCCCTCTGACAGTGCGGCGCTCCCTCCGTACTGCCCCTCTGACAGTGCGGCGCTCCCTCAGTACTGCCCCTCCGACAGTGCGGCGCTCCCTCAGTACTGCCCCTCTGACAGTGCAGCGCTCCCTCAGTACTGCCCCTCTGACAGTGCAGCGCTTCGCAGAACTGCCCCTCTGACAGTGCAGCACTCCCTCAGTACTGCCCCTCTGACAGTGCAGTGCTCCCGCAGTACTGCCCCTCCCGACAGTGCAGCGCTCCCTCAGTACTGCCCCTCTGACAGTGCGGCGCTCCCTCAGTACTGCCCCTCTGACAGTGCGGCGCTCCCTCAGTACTGCCCCTCCGACAGTGCGGTGCTCCCTCAGTACTGCCCCTCTGACAGTGCGGCGCTCCCTCAGTACTGCCCCTCTGACAGTGCGGCGCTCCCTCAGTACTGCCCCTCTGACAGTGCGGCGCTCCCTCAGTACTGCCCCTCTGACAGTGCGGTGCTCCCTCAGTACTGCCCCTCCGACAGTGCGGTGCTCCCTCAGTACTGGCTCTCTGACAGTACGGCGCTCCCTCAGTACTGTCCCTCCGACAGTGCAGCGCTCCCTCAGTACTGTCCCTCCGACAGTGCGGCGCTCCCTCAGTACTGCCCCTCTGACAGTGCGGCGCTCCCTCAGTACTGCCCCTCCGACAGTGCGGTGCTCCCTCAGTACTGGCTCTCTGACAGTACGGCGCTCCCTCAGTACTGTCCCTCCGACAGTGCAGCGCTCCCTCAGTACTGTCCCTCCGACAGTGCGGCGCTCCCTCAGTACTGCCCCTCTTTCAGTGCGGCGCTCTCTCAGTACTGCCCCTCTGACAGTGCAGTGCTCCCTCAGTACTGCCCCTCCGACTCACACCAGCCTGATTTGGGAGTATATCGGCCGATCCTTCATCGTCGTTGGGTCAAAATCCTGGAACTCCCTATCTAACAGCACTGTGGGCGCACCTTCACCACATGGACTGCAGCGGTTCAAGAAGGCTGCTCACCACCACCTTCTCCAGGGCGATTAGGGATGGGCAATAAATGCCGGCCTTGCCAGCGACACCCACATCCCGGAATGAATAAGAAAAACCACAGATTTGAGGTGAAGGCAAAAGAACCGGGGGGTTGAGATGAGGAGAATGTATTTTACGCAGCGAGTTTTTGTGAGCTGGATAGCGCTGCCTGAAAGGGCAGATTGAATAGTGACTTTCAAAAGAGAATTGGATATATACTCGAAGGGAAATAAATTACAAAGCTATAGGGGAGGAGTAGGACTATCGGGAGCGGTCTTTCAAAGAGCTGGCACAGGCACGATGGGCCAAATGGCCTCCTTCTGCCATGCATCAGCCGACCATTCTGTCAGGTTGGGTGATTGGGCAGAAACATGGCAAATGCACTATAATGTGGATAAATGTGAGGTTATCCACTTTGGTGGCAAAAACAGGAAGGCAGATTATTATCTGAATGGCAATAGATTGGGAGAGGAGGAAGTGCAACGAGACCTGGGTGTCCTTGTGCACCAGTCACTGAAGGTAAGCATGCAGGTGCAGCAGGCGGCTAAGAAGGCAAATGGTATGTTGGCCTTCATAGCGAGAGGATTCGAGTACAGGAACAAGGATGTCTTGCTGCAGTTGTACAGGGCCTTGGTGAGACCACACCTTGAGTATTGTGTGCAGTTTTGGTCGCCTTATCTGAGGAAGGACGTTCTTGCCATGGAGGGAGTGCAGCGAAGATTCACCAGACTGATACCTGGGATGGCAGGAATGACGTATGAGGAGAGATTGGGTCGATTGGGCTTGTACTCACTGGAGTTTAGAAGATTGAGAGGGGATCTCATTGAAACCTATAAAATTCTGTCAGGCCTGGACAGACTAGATGCAGGAAGGATGTTCCCGATGGCCGGGGAGTCCAGAACCAGGGGTCATAGTCTAAGAATAAGGGGTAAGCCATTTAGGACTGAGATGAGGAGGAATTTCTTCACCCAGAGAGTGGTGAACCTGTGGAATTCTCTACCACAGAAGGCAGTGGAGGCCAGTTCATTAAATATATTCAAGAAGGAGTTGGATATATTTCTTAAGGCTAAAGGGATCAAGGGGTATGGGGAGAAAGCAGGGACAGGGTACTGAATTTGGATGATCAGCCATGATCTCTTTGGATGATCAGCCATGATCTCATTGAATGGCGGAGCAGGCTCGAGGGGCCGAATGGCCTACTCCTGCTCCTATCTTCTATGTTTCTATGACAGGAGAACTGTGCAGAGCCCAGCTGGATGTAGTGATGAGGGAGACAGGGATCGAGGGAGGCAGATCTCATGTCGAGGAGATTTGCGTGCAGTACCAGCAGCCTTGCCCGGCTCCATTACTCTGCCATCCCTGCCCTCAACCACAGCTGAAATATTTTACCCCGACGCTGTCCCTTTAACTGCAAAGGGGGATGTTTCCTTTTAGATGCAGAACGGGCTTCCGGAAAATTTCCTGTGGTATCGTGCTCTTAGTACACTTGTTTCATGTCGTAGTCAAGTGATAGTTCTACATTCACACGATTTTTACCATTGGGCCCGGTACTGTAGTGGTTGTGTAACTGGACTAGTAATATACAAGATGAGTGCAGCTCCAACAGCACTCAAGAAGCTCGACACCATCCAGGACAAAGCAGCCCGCTTGATTGGCACCCCATCCAGCACCTTAAACATTCACTCCCTCCACCACTGGCGCACCGTGGCTGCAGTGTGTACCATCTACAAGATGCACTGCAGCAACTCGCCAAGGCCTCTTCGGCAGCACCTCCCGAACCCACAACCTCTTCCACCTAGAAGGACAAGGGCAGCAGGCGCATGGGAACACCACCACCTCCAAGTCACACACCATCCTGACTTGGAAATATATCGTCGATCCTTCATCGTGACTGGGTCAAAATCCTGGAACTCCCTCCCTAACAGCACTGTGGGAGCACCTTCACCACACGGACTGCAGCAGTTCAAGAAGGCGGCTCACCACCACCTTCGCAAGGACAACTAGGCATGGGCAACAAATTCCAGCCTTGCCAACGACGCCCACATCCCAGGAACGAAAAAAAAAAAAAAGATGGGTACAGTAGTGTAGCGGTTCTGTTACTGGACTAGTAATCCACAGAGAGTACGGTAGTTTCCTCCGCCGATATTATTCGCTCCATCTTTGGCGGCCGTGCCTTCAGCTGCCTGGGCCCTAAGCTCTGGAATTCCCTCCCTAAACCTCTCCGTCTCTCAATCTCTCCAATGTTAAGACGCTCCTTAAAACCTGTCAGCTGTGACTCAGTGGGTAGCACACTCATCTCCGAGTCAGAATGCTGTGGGTTCGAGTCCCACTCCAGGGACTTGAGCACATAAAGCTAGGCTGACACTCCCAGTGCAGTGACTGTCAGCGGGGCAGTACTGAGGGAGTGCTGCACTGTCGGAGGGGCAGCACTGAAGGAGCGCCGCACTGTCGGAGGGGCAGCACTGAGGGAGCGCCGCACTGTCGGAGGGGCAGTACTGAGGGAGCACCGCACTGTCGGAGGGGCAGTACTGAGAGAGCGCCGCACTTTCGGAGGGGCAGTACTGAGGGAGCGCCGCACTGTTGGAGGGGCAGTACTGATGGAGCTCTGCACTATCGGAGGGGCAGTACTGAGGGAGCGCCACACTGTCACGGGGCAGTGCTGATGGAGCCCTGCACTGTCGGAGGGGCAGTACTGAGGGAGCACCGCACTGTCACAAGGGCAGTACTGAGGGAGTGCTGCACTGTCAGAGGGGCAGTACTCAACCAACATCACTAAAAACATTATCTGGTCATTTATCACATTGCTGTTTGTGGGAGCTTGCTATGTGCAAATTGGCTGCTGCGTTTCCTACATTACAACAGCGACTACACTTTAAAAAATACTTCAGTGGCTGTGAAGCGCTTTGGGATGTCCGGTGGTCGTGAAAGGCGCTATATAAATGCAAGTCTTTCTTTCTATCTCCCCTTAACCTTCTCTGCTCTAAGGAGAACAACCCCAGCTTCTCCAGTCTCTCCACATCACTGAAGTCCCTCATCCCTGGAACCATTCTGGTCAATCTCCCCTTAACCTTCTCTGCTCTAAGGAGAACAATCCCAGCTCCTCCAGTCTCTCCACATAACTGAAGTCCCTCATCCCTGGTACCATTCTGGTCAATCTCCCCTTAACCTTCTCTGCTCTAAGGAGAACAACCCCAGCTCCTCCAGTCTCTCCACATAACTGAAGTCCCTCATCCCTGGTACCATTCTGGTCAATCTCCTCTGCACCTTCTCCAAGGCCTTGACATCCTTCCTAAAGTGTGGTGCCCAGAATTGAACACAATATTCCAGCTGGGGCCTAACGGAGTGTTTTATGAAGGATTTAGCATAACTTCCTTGCTTTTGTACTCTCTGCCTCTATTTATAAAGCCAACGATCCCATATGCTTTTTAACAGACTTCTCAACCTGTCCCGCCACCTTCAAAGATTAGTGTACGCACACCCCCAGGTCTTTCTGTTCCTGCACCCCCTTTAAAATTGTATCATTTTAGTGTGTCCGACCAAAATTGTATCACTTCACACTTCTCTGCGTTAAACTACATCTGCCACGTGTCTGCCCATTTCACCAGCCTGTCTGGGTCCTCCTGAAGTCTGTTACTGTCCTCCTCACTGTGTACTACATTTCCGAGGTAGGGGAGGCGAAGGATTGGCTATGGGCTTCGAACCAAGCTGTCTCTGGCTCGTTTTGGGGTCACTAGATGGCGCACTGGGACTGTTTAGTTAATCTCGCCCCCAGGGTGGAGATGGTGCGCCCTGCTGTTCGGAGGCCGGTACAGCAAGAGGTTGTTTTTTTTTTAAAGGTCCCTTCCATTCCCATAGCTGTCCCCACCCCCATTTTTGTTCCCCCCCCCTCTCCTGAAGGCACCAGGGACGGAGCCTGGGCCTTTCCTGCACTGTGCGTGTGAGGCTCAGTCCCACACGCCGCTTGCGATTGGCTAACTCGGCATGGCAGCCGGGGCTCAGTGGGCAGCACCCTCGCCTCTGAGTCAGAAGGTCGTGGGTTCAAGTTCCGCTCCAGAGACTTGAGCAGAAAAATCTAGGCTGACACACCCAGTGCAGTACTGAGGGAGCGCTGCTCTGTCAGAGGTGCAGTACTGAGGGAGCGCTGCACTGTTAGAGGGGCAGTACTGAGGGAGCGATGCTCTGTCAGAGGTGCAGTACTGAGGGAGCGCTGCACTGTTAGAGGGGCAGTACTGAGGGAGCGATGCACTGTCGGAGGGGCAGTATTGAGGGAGTGGTGCACTGTCGGATGGGCAGTACAGAGGGAGTGCCGCACTGTCGGAGGGGCAGTACTGAGGGAGCGCTGCACTGTCGGAGGGGCAGTACTGAGGGAGCGATGCACTGTCGGAGGGGCAGTACTGAGGGAGCGCCGCACTGTCGGAGGGGCAGTACTGAGGGAGTGCCGCACTGTCGGAGGGGCAGTACTGAGGGAGCGCCGCACTGTCGGAGGGGCAGTACTGAGGGAGCGCTGCACTGTCGGAGGGACAGTACTGAGGGAGCGCTGCACTGTCGGAGGTGCTGTCTTTTGGACAAGACCTTAAACCGATGCCCCGTCTGCCCCCTCAGGTGTACGTAAAAGATTCCGTGGCATTATTTCGAAGAAGAGCAGGGGAGTTCTCCCCAGTGTCCTGGGCCCAATATTTATCCCTCAACCAACATCACTAAAAACAGATGATCTGGTCATTATCACATTGCTGTTTGTGGGAGCTTGCTGTGCGCAAATTGGCTGCCGCGTTTCCTGTATTCCAACAGTGACCACGTTTTGAAAAGTACTTCATTGACTGTAAAGCACTTTGGGACATCCGGTGGTCGTAAAAGATGCTATAGAAATGCAAGTCTTTCTGTTACTAGGGTGTGTGTGTGTGTGTGTGTACCCTGATTTGTTTTTCCTTTTGCTGTTGTTTCAGATGGCCGCCTACGTCGCTGCATTCAGCCGCCTTGCCTCTGTGGCCATGGGGACCCTGACGGGGCGGCGGGGCATGGCCCTGTGGTACGGGCTGATGGGCGTGCGGCTGGTGGCCCTCTTCGTGGCTGACCGGCCCTGGGCCAACCTGCGCTCCGACTTCATCTGCAATGGCACGCTGAGCCCCTACTGTTGGGCCGGCTGCTTCAACAGCCACTTCGGCTTCCCCATGGACGTGCTCTGGGACTTCAGCTACGTGGTGGCTGCTCTGCCCATCGTCTGCCTGTACCTGATCGCGCCGCGCATCAAGCCGGCCAAGGGGCCCCCGCTGGAAGTGCCGCCGTCGCCGCCCCCTCCTCCCCTGGCCGAAACCGTCGGGGGGACCAAAGGGCGGGGCTGGCTGGCTTGGACGGCGGTGGTCTGCGCCGTTTCCCTGGTGGCCATCGAGGTGGCCTTCCTGTGGATCCTGGCCCGGGTCCAGTTGCCCCTGGTGGCCCCCCGCTCCATCCTGTGCTTCACGCCGGCCTGCTCCCAGACGGCGGTGGAGTGTGTGCTCTACGCCCGTGCCGAGAAGCTGGCCGCGATGGCTGTGTTGGCCTTCGCCTCGGTCCTCAACATCCTGGTGGGCCTGGTCTACATCGTGGTGGCCGGCCTGGCAGAGTGGTGGCACCGGATGTAAGGCCCCTCGCTCGCTCGCTCTCTCTCTCTCTCTCTCTCTCTCTCTCTGTCCACGCTGTGCTCCCCCCCTCTCCCCGCCCCTTCACCTTGCCGTTCACCCTCATCTTAACCTCGTTCCTCGCCCCCCCCCCCGTCGATCTGGGACACCCAACGGGGCTCCTCGACCAACCGCAGCCAACAACCGCGGGGCCGCGTCCATCATGGCCAACACCGACAACCAATCAGCGACCACCCAATGGGACCTTGGGCTTCACGACCGTCATGGAGGCATCTGAGGTGCCTGGGAAAGACGGGAAAGACTCGACGGTCCTCTTCGGCTTTGAGAGGAGGCTACCCTTCGCCACCGGAGATGAGAAGGGAAAGAAGGTCGGACCAGGGCTCCTGAAGTCCGTTAATATCCTCCTCACCGTTTACCACATTCCTGAGTTTTGTGTTATCTGCAAACTCTGAAATTATGGTCTGTATACCCAAGTTCAGGTCGTCAATATATATCAAGATGGTTACTGAGATTTTTATCAGGGTCTGGGACAGTTTCCTTCATCCTCTGGACCACTTGCACGGGATTTGGACCTCCATTGTGTCTACCTGTCAAGACATTGGTTCAATCATTAGGAGTGGGCGTCGACACTGCAGATAATCAGAAATTCACAGTCAACAATTAAACAACGATTATGGACAACAGATCCCTGAAGGTAGCAGGCCAGGAAGATAAGGTGGTTAAGAAGGCATACGGAATGCTTGCCTTTGTTAGCCATGGCATAGAATACAAGAGCAGGGGGGTTATGCTTCAACTGTATAAAACACTGGTTAGGCCTCAGCTAGAGTACTGCGAGCAGTTCTGGTCACCACATTACAGGAAGGATGTGATTGCACTAGAGAGGGTACAGAGGAGACTTACAGGAAACTCTCGATTTACCGGCACCTAAATAACCGGAAATCTCTGTTAACCGGCAAAATTCAGGAGTAGGTTCGGGTAAGTTTTACTTCATATAAGTGGCCGTTGCTGGATCTGTAGCTGTGTAACCGGGGTTCCTGCACCTGTTGTTGCTAAGCAACAGGGACGCCTGGATCTTGTGGCCGGGGTTCCTGCGCTTGTTGCTAAGCAACAGGGAAGCCTGGATTTGTTGCTGTGTACGGGGCTCTCGTACCTTTTACTATACCTCTCTGTAATCCGGACTTTTTGATAAACCGGCGCCACGCCGGTCCCGTCGGTGCCGGATAATAGAGAGTTTCCTGTACAAGGATGGTGCCGGGAGTAGAGAATCTGAGCTATGAGGAAAGACTGGATAGGCTGGGTCTGTTTTCCTTGGAACAGAGGAGGCTGAGGGGAAACCTTATTGAGGTGTATAAAATTATGAGGGGCCGAGATAAAGTAGATAGAAAGGACCTATTTCCCTTAGCAGAGGGGTCAAAAACCAGGGGGCACAGATTTAAAGTAATCAGGGGAAGGTTTAGAGGGGATTTGAGGGGAAATGTCTTCACCCAGAGGGTTGTGGGGTCTGGAACTCACTGCCTGAAAGGGCGGTCGATGCAGGAACCCTAACCACATTTAAAAAGTACTTGGATGTGCACTTGGGATGCTCTAACCTGCAGGGCTGCGGACCAAGAGCTGGGAAGTGGGATTAGGCCGGATAGCTCCTTGTTGGCCGGCGCGGACACGATGGGCCGAAATGGCCTCCTTCCGTGCTGTAACTTTCTATGATTCTGTGAAATTCTCGGGCTCCACCCAATCCCCTCGCCAGTCCCATCCTACGCCCTCTTCCCCACGCCCCCCCCGCCCCCACTCCCTGCGCCCATAGCCTAGCCTCCACCGACCCCCTCCCTTCCTCCCACAGGCCACAAGGTGTTGAAGGTCCAAGCTTGGCCTGGAGGGGAACGGGGGGGGTTAATCGCTCCCCCTTACTCGCCCGGCCTTGGCCACAGAATTGGTCCCGAGATGACCACGGACATCCTTGCCCCCACCAGGACCTCCCGCCCCTCCCCGCCAACCAGCCTAATACATCCCCGTTTAATCCCCCGCGCCCCCCCCCTTCCCCATTCAACCCCAGATCGACTAACTCAGCACAGGCCGGGGATGGAGCCTGGGCTCGTTAAAGCAGTTTGGGTTCTGGAAAAGTGCGAGCATTATCACCACGACAGTAAGACTGAAACCGCCAAATGTTCCCCACTTCTTGTATCTCCTCCATAGCGAAAACATGAATGTTTGTTATTAACAAGTAACATATAGAGTTGTGCAACTTTAATTGCCCTTCCCCCACCCCCGCCTTAAAGGGGAGAGGTTGTGAAGAAGCTTTCGGTCAAGATGTTCGTATCTAAGCAATCGTACATTCGCTCCGTGTGTTTTTCCGCCTTGTACTAATAAATTTAGGTTGTGTTTGAATTAATAGGCCTGGAGAGTTTATTTGCCCCATGGGTTGTGGCCTTTCTCCTATTGAAAGGGTGTCGCAGGGGTCGGGGTTCAAAGGGCATCGGAATTCAGCCCACACCGAGTGCGAGATCAGGCTAACTCAGCACTAGGCCGGGGATGGAGCCTGGGACTTTCCTGCTGTGCGTGTGTGTGCGAGGATCTGTCCTATTATGTCCGTGTGTAATTGAGACACGGACTGCAGGAGTTGGTTATAACAGGTCTTTACTGAGAGGAGACAAACTGGAACTAACTATGCAAAGTTACTACACAGGCTTATATACAGGGGTGGTCACTACTGGTACTGCAGTATACAGGGGCTGCAGAATATAGTTCCTTCTGCAAAGTACATACACTACAATTCCTGCCCTTTTAGCTAAACAGTACATAACATTCGATTAATAATTAAATAACATATTTACAACTACAGTTGTCATATACATTAGCTGAAGTTAAGCAATTATAAGTTCAGTCTTTGAGGAGGCTTCCTGATTCTGTCTGGATAACGTCTCTTTGGGGTATCAGGTTCTTCTGGCAGAGTTGATTTGGAATCAACGTCGTTGTTGGGTTCGTCTGCTTCCAATATTCCCGATTCTGAGGTAGATGCAATTGGTACTTCGGTTTCATCACCAGGTGTATCGGATCGTGGTGTGGAATTGACGTTTTCCAGTGACTCTAGAATCTGGTCAGCATGGCATCTTACAATGCTCTCTCCAACGTCCATGGTGTACATTAGAGGTCCTTGCCGTGTACAGATCGTTCCTGGCTGCCATTTCTCTATGCGGTAGTCCTGGGCCAAAACTGGTTGACCTATCTTAAAACTCCTGGTCGGCCTTTCATTCATATTCTGAAACTGCCTGTTCTCCACATCTCTTCTGATATTTGGCTTAACCAAATCCAAGTGGCATCGTAGTCTTCAATTGAAGAACATCATGGCTGGAGTTTGGTTGGTAACCACATGTGTCGCATTCCGGTAGGCAAACAAGAAGTTATCCACCTTGTGTTGTAGGGGTATGTCTTCATTACACATTGCCTTGAAAGCCTTCTTGAATGTTTGAACGAACCTCTCAGCCAATCCATTGGTGGCTGGATGATATGGGACGGATGTGTAATGCTTAACACCATTGTTCTTTAAGAACCTCCGGAACTCTTCAGACACAAGCTGTGGTCCATTGTCGGAGCAAATCTGTTCAGGCAGCCCATTTCTGGCGAATATGGTTCGTAAGACTGATAGTGTTTTCTGTGGTGGTTGAGGACATTTTTATTACCTCTGGCCACTTTGAATGTGCATCCACTGCAATTAAAAACATCGAGTCCATAAATGGACCAGCAAAATCAATGTGCACCCTTTGCCATGGACATGAGGGCCACTACCATGGATGTAGAGGGGCTTGTGGTGGGGCGTTTTGGAGCTTCTGGCATCCTGTACAGCTCTTGGTCATCTCTTCGATTTCTCTATCGATTCCCGGCCACCACACAAACGCTCTGGCTAAGTTCTTCATTTTTACCCCTCCCAGATGACCCTCATGAAGCTCATTGAGCACTCTATCCTTCAATTTGGGTGGAATTACTACTCTGGATCCACACATCAAGGTTCCTCTGCACACTGACAGCTGTTCTCTACTCGGCGAGAATGCTGGCAACAGTGGTTCGCCATGTGCTGGCCATCCCTTCACCATTCAATCATAGACCCAGGAGAGTGTCGGGTCATTTCGTGTTTCCTTTTCTATGTTTGCATTCGTCACAGGTAGACATTCGACTATGGTCGAGTGGAATATCTCCACTGGATCCACTGCAGGTGCTTCTTCCACCGTCGGCAATGGTAGGCGCGACAATCCATCAGCATTCCCATGCTGTTTAGTTCCTTTGTACTCGATGTCATATTGGTGTGCCCCTAGGAAAAGGGACCACCTCTGTAGCCGTTGTGCTATCATTATCGGGACGCCCTTCTGAGGGTTGAAAATGGAGACGAGAGGTTGATGATCAGTTAGTAGAGTACATTTCTGACCGTGCAGGTAGTGATTGAACTTCTTCACCCCCCACACCAGGCTGAGGTCCTCTGTCAATCTGGGCATAGTTACGCTCAGCTGAAGTTAATGAGCGTGACACAAAAGCTATCGGCCTCCCTGAACCATCAAGGAATTTATGTGACAGTACCGCTCCAATGCCGTAGGGAGACGCATCACACGCCAGTCTTATCGGTAGTGATGGGTTGTAGTGAGCCAATACTTCTCTTGAAGTGATTAGGTCTTTACTCTTCTGAAAGGCCCGCTTACATTCATCGCTCCATTTCCATGCTACTCCAGTTTGTAGTAGGGCGTTCAGTGGGTGCAGAATTGTGGACAAATTGGCAAAAACTTACGGTAGTAATTCACCAATCCGAGGAATGACCTCAGTTGCGACACATTTTCAGGCACTGGAGCCTTAACTACCGCTTCAATTTTGTCAGGGGACTTATGTAACCCCTCTTCATCAATCACGTGGCCATAATACGATATCTGTTTCTTTAAAAACTCGCACTTGGGGCGATTGGCTCGTAGCCCATGTTCTCTTAGTCTAGTGAGCACCTGCTCTAGGTTGGCAAGGTGTTCACTGTCATCTTCACCTGTCACTAGGATGTCGTCCAAGTAACACTGAGTCCCCGGAATCCCTTGCAGGGCTTGTTCCATCGCTCTTTGCCATATCGCCGGAGCTGATGCTACTCCGAATACCAGTCGATTATACTGGTAAAGACCTTTGTGAGTGTTTATCGTGAGATACTTCCTAGAGGATTCTTCAACCTCCATCTGCAAATATGCTTGTGCTAGGTCAATTTTTGTAAAACGCTTCCCTCCGGATAGTGAGGCGAAAATATCTTCTATCGTCGGGAGAGGATATTGTACTGTGTGAAGGGCTGGGTTCACTGTCACCTTGAAGTCCCCACAGATGCGAACCTTCCTTGGCTCCTCAGACTTATAGTTTAACGTTTTCTTCATGACAGGAACGATGGGTGTCGCCCACTCGCTCCAGTCTACCTTAGATAACACGCCTGCATTCTCCAGCTCTGCCTCGGCGGCTGGGCAAATTGCATATGGTACCGGTCTTGCTTTGAAAAACTTGGGAATTGCATTCTCTTCTATTTTTATCGAGGCGGTTACGCCTTTAAGAGTTCCCAGTTCTTGTTGAAATACCTCTTTGGTGTTAGCTAAGATTTTTTAACAATCGTCCAGGTGTGACGTCGTCATCCTTTTTACCAGCCACCGTCAGTGCCTGAATGGAGTGCCAGTCTAAACTTATCTTTCTGATCCATTCACATCCCAATAACGGTGGTCCACCATCTTGCAGTATGTACAGATGCAATTTCTGTATTTCCTTGCCGTTGTATTCGACAGGCACCCTTATTTTCCCTCTGGGGTATACTTTTTGCCCCGTATACGTCTTCAAGACAATGGATGTCTCTTTCAAGGGTATGTGTGAGAATAGCCGCTCGTAGTCTCGTCGATTCATGACGGTCAGGGCTGATCCTGTATCCAATTCCATTTTGACTTGGGACCCTGCTATCGTGAGGGTGACCCAAATGGTTCGGTGATCCTCTTTTGCGATTACGTTGTGAAGTTTGAGACAGCTTAATCTCTTGTTCCCGGATTCACTATCGCTCATCTGGTCTTCGGAACTACTGTCCGTCATCTTTTGTACTTTCCTGTACTGTTCCTTAGTAGCCTTTTTGTTGTCATTAGTCTTCTTCCCAGACCTGCAAACTCGTGCAATGTGTCCCATCTTTCCGCATTGCCTGCATATTTTGTCCTTGGACCAGCAGTCCTTCTGGTCATGGGTTGTTCTGCCGTGGCGATAACATTTTTCAAATCCCCGTGTCATTTCATGGGTGCCGTATTCCTGTGGCTTTTGCTGTATTTCCGCAGCTCCCCTTGCTGCTGCTTCGTACGATACTGCCACGCTGAAAGCCTTATCTAGCGTCAGCTCTTTCTCTGAGAGTAACCTCTTCTGGGTTCCTTCACTCAGGAGTCCACAGACAAATTTGTCCTGTAGGGTATCTGCCAGTCCTGCTCCGAACTGGCAGTGCTTTGATAGCTTGCGTAGTTCCGTAAGGTAATCAGCATTGCTCTCATCTTTATGCTGATTTCTCCTGTGGAATTTAAATCTTTCTGCTATCAGCAGCGGTGTAGGATTTAGGTGTTCCTGTAGGATATCAACAATTTCGTTAAAACTCTTCGCCATCGGTTTGGCTGGAGTAATCAGGTTCCGCAATAGGCCGTACGTTCTTGCGCCCATTAAGTTTAGTAGTACCGATGCCTTTTTCTCATCGGCTACTTCGTTTGCCTCGCAATATACTTCGACTCTTTCCACATACATGGTCCAGTCTTCTATTGCATTATCGAAGGCAGTGATATTGCCAGTCTTTGGCATCTTGGAAATCTAAGATGGCGCCTACCGCGCTTTGCCTTCTTCCCCGATTTAACAAAATGGCGCCTCCCGCGACTTCCGTCTTCTCCGCTGCTGCTAGCGCTGTTGCTGGTGTTTTATGCCTTGATGGCGATGCCCTATGGTCTTCGCGCACTTCCCCCCCGCGCTGCTGCTAACGCCGCTCTCCGCGGTTCCCGTGGCAAACTGCAGCTCCTCGCGGCTTTCTGCGCTTCTAATTTATTTTATTTCCCCGTCGTCGGAGCAACCCTGCGGGACACTTTCCTCCCTCTTCTCGGGTCTGTACGCTGCCCGGCTTCGTAGCACCGGCCGCACCCTGTGTGCTCCACCCTCTCGCTCTCTCTCTCTCTCTCCTCTTCCCGACAACGCTGCTCGGCCCCGTTGAAAAGCCACCCGATTGAGCTCTAGCCCGCCGCAGCCCAGGAAGGATCAGTGTACTACCTGCCACCAGCCCGATAGGCTGGAACACCATCGACAGGATAACCAAGCCCCGCTCTCGACAGCCTCTCCTGCAAATCTTTCACTCCGATGAATCAGAGGCGGTTGTCCACGGTCGACGCCCGTTTCTTCTGATTGTTTAATTTATTTGTTTTTTGTTCTTTCTTCCTTCTGGCCTCGACCTCTGACAACTTCGCTTCAGGGATGGATCCCCATGAGGTGGTGCAGACTGTAGGTAAGTTCGGATCTGCTCGTCGCCAGTATTATGTCCGTGTGTCATTGAGACACGGACTGCAGGAGTTGGTTATAACAGGTCTTTACTGAGTGGAGACAAACTGGAACTAACTATGCAAAGTTACTTCACAGGCTTATATACAGGGGTGGTCACTACTGGTACTGCAGTATACAGGGGCTACAGAATATAGTTCCTTCTGCAAAGTACATACACTACAATTCCCACACTGGGTGTGAGATCGGCTAACTCAACACTAGGCCGGGGATGGAGCCTGGGCCTTTCCTTCTCTGTGTGTGTGGCGCTCAGTGGGTAGCACCCTCGGCTCTGAGTTAGAAGGTCACGGGTTCGCGTCCCCATTCCAGGGACTTGAGCACAAAAATCCAGGCCGACACTCCCAGCGCAGTACTGAGGGAGAGCCACACTGTCGGAGGGGCAGTACTGAGGGAGCGCCGCACTGTCGGAGGGGCTGTACTGAGGGAGAGCCGCACTGTCGGAGGGGCAGTACTGAGGGAGCGCCGCACTGTCGGAGGGGCTGTACTGAGGGAGAGCCGCACTGTCGGAGGGGCAGTACTGAGGGAGCGCCACACTGTCGGAGGGGCAGTACTGAGGGAGCGCCGCACTGTCAGAGGGGCTGTACTGAGGGAGCGCCGCACTGTCGGAGGGGCTGTACTGAGGGAGAGCCGCACTGGCGGAGGGGCAGTACTGAGGGAGAGCCAAACTGTCGGAGGGGCAGTACTGAGGGAGCGCCGCACTGTCGGAGGGGCTGTACTGAGGGAGCGCCGCACTGTTGGAGGGTCAGTACTGAGTGAGCGCCACACTGTCAGAGGGTCAGTATTGAGGGAGCGCCGCACAGTTGGAGGGTCAGTAGTGAGGGAGGCCGCACTGCCGAAGGGGCAGAACTGAGGGAGCGCCGCATTGTCAGAGGAGCAGTACTGAGGGAGCGCCGCACTGTCAGAAGGGCAATACTGCGGAAGCGCCGCACTATCGGAGAGACAGTACTGGGGGAGTGCAGTACTGAGGGAGCGCTGCACTGTCGGAGGGTCAGTACTTAGGGAGCCCCGCACTGACGGAGGCGCCTTACTGAAGGAGCGCCACTGTCGGAGGGTCAGTACTGAGGCAGCATTGCACTGTCAGAAGAGCAGTACTGAGGGCGCGCTGCACTGTCGGAGGGGCACGACTGAGGGAGCGGCGCACTGTCGGAGGATCAGTTCTGAGGGAGCGCCGCACTGTCGGTGGGTCAGTACTGCGGGAGTGCCGCACTGTCATAGGGTCAGTACTGAGGGAGCGCTGCACTCTCGGTGGGGAAGTACAGAGGGAGCGCTGCATTGTCGGAGGGGCAGTACTGAGGGTGAGCTGCACTGTCAGAGGAGCAGTACTGAGGGAGCGCTGCACTGTCGGGGCAGTACTGAGAGCGCCGCACTGTCGGAGGGGTAGTGCTGAGGGAGCGCCGCACTGTCGTAGGGTCAGTACTGAGGGAGCGCCGCACTGTCAGAGGGTCAGTACTGAGGGAGCGCTGCACTGTCGGTGGGGAAGTACAGAGGGAGTGCCGCATTGTCGTAGGGTCAGTACTGAGGGAGCGCTGCACTGTCGGAGGGGCAGTACTGAGAGCGCCGCACTGTCGGCGGGGTAGTACTGAGGGAGCGCCGCACTGTCGAAGGGGCAGTACTGAGGGAACGCCGCTCTGTCGGAGGGGCAGTACTGAGGGAGAGCCGCACTGTCGGAGGGGCAGTACTGAGAGAGCGCCGCACTGTCGGAGGGGCTGCACTGAGGGAGAGCCGCACTGTCGGAGGGGCAGTACTGAGGGAGCGCCGCACTGTCGGAGGGGCTGTACTGTAGGAGGGGCTGTACTGAGGGAGGGTCGCACTGTTGGAGGGTCAGTACTGAGTGAGCGCCGCACAGTTGGAGGGTCAGTTTGAGGCAGCGCCGCACAGTCGGAGGGGCAGAACTGAGGGAGTGCCACACTGTCGGAAGGGCTGCACTGAGGGAGCACTGCACTGTCGGAGGGGAAGTACAGAGGTTGGGCTGCACTGTTGGAGAGGCTGTACTGAGGGAGCGCAGCACTGTCGGAGGGGCAGTACTGAGGGAGTGCCACACTGTCGGAGGGGCTGCACTGAGGGAGTGCTGCACTGTCGGAAGGGCAGTACTGAGGGAGCGCCGCACTGTCGGAGGGTCAGTACTGAGGGAGCACTGCACTGTTGGAGGGGCAGTACTGAGGGAGCGCCGCACTGTCGGAGGGGCAGTACTGAGGGAGCGCTGCACTGTCGGAGGGTCAGTACTGAGGGAGCGCTGCACTGTCGGTGGGGAAGTACAGAGGGAGCGCCGCATTGTCGTAGGGTCAGTACTGAGGGAGCGCTGCACTGTCGGAGGGGCAGTACTTAGAGCGCCGCACTGTCGGCGGGGTAGTACTGAGGGAGTGCCGCACTGTCGAAGGGGCAGTACTGAGGGAACGCCGCTCTGTCGGAGGGGCAGTACTGAGGGAGAGCCGCACTGTCGGAGGGGCAGTACTGAGGGAGGGTTGCACTGTCGGAGGGGCAGTACTGAGTGAGCGCCGCACAGTTGGAGGGTCAGTTTGAGGGAGCGCCGCACAGTCGGAGGGGCAGAACTGAGGGAGTGCCACACTGTCGGAAGGGCTGCACTGAGGGAGCACTGCACTGTCGGAGGGGAAGTACAGAGGGAGCGCCGCATTGTCGGAGGGGCAGTACTGAGGGAGTGCCACACTGTCGGAGGGGCTGCACTCAGGGAGTGTTGCACTGTCGGAAGGGCAGTACTGAGGGAGTGCCGCACTGTCGGAGGGTCAGTACTGAGGGAGCACTGCACTGTTGGAGGGGCAGTACTGAGGGAGCACTGCACTGTCGGAGGGGCTGTACTGAGGGAGCGCAGCACCATCCGAGGGGCAGTACTGAGGGAGCGCCGCACTTTCGGGGGGGCAGTACTGAGGGAGCGCTGCACTGTCGGAGGGGCAGTACTGAGTGAGTGCTGCACTGTCGGAGGGCCAGTACTGAGGGAGCGCCACACTGTCTGAGGGGCAGTACTGAGGGAGCGCCGCACTGTCGGAGGGGCAGTGCTGAGTGAGTGCCGCACTGTCGGAGGGGCACTACTGAGGGAGGGACTACTGTGGGGCGATTAGGGTTGGGCAATTAGTGCCCGGGACGTCCTGATCCCACGAAGGAATAAATAAAAGAAACACCTTAATCTTCTCCAGTCAGGGGAACACCAAGCCGAGTCTGTGCGTCCTGTTCTGATCAATTTAACACTTTTAGCCCCCGGGTATCAGACTGGTGAGTCTGCACTGCCAATATACCCTACCGTGGTGCGGTGCCATTATCTGAACGCGGTTCCTCCAGGTGTTGCCTGACCAGAGTGACTCCTTTAATCATCTTCAACACCTCAATCAGATCACCTCTACCACCGGCGATGGGACTGCTTGGAGGGGGTTAAGGAATCCCATTTCTGCTGAGGGGAGAAGTCAACGACCTCTGTTCTGTGTTTGAACAAGGTGCAAGAGGTGATCGCCAGGGTTGTGTGGCAATAGTGTTTGTCTGACTCCACTTACCGTCAGTGTTTTCGTGGGCTGGTGATTGTGCAATTGGCAATGGCGGTCTCGTTGCTGCTCCTGGGCCTCTTCCTCTCCGACAGGGCCCTCTCAGGTAAGACAACATCTCGGGAAGGCCAGGGGACAGGGGCTTCCACTGGGCAAGGGTCTCCTTCCATCGCCAATCCCTCAGTGTCTCTCCCTCCATCTCCAATCCCTCAGTCTCTCTCCCTCCATCTCCAATCCCTCAGTGCCTCTCCCTCCATCTCCAATCCCTCAGCCTCTCTCGCTCCATCTCCTATCCCTCAGTGTCTCTCCCTCCATCTCCAATCCCTCAGTGTCTCTCCCTCCATCTCCAATCCCTCAGTCTCTCCCTCATCTCCAATCCCTCAGTCTCACTCCCTCCATCTCCAATCCCTCAGTGTCTCTCCCTCGATCTACAATCCCTCAGTGTCTCTACCTCCATCTCCAATCCCTCAGTCTCTCTCCCTCCATCTCCAATCCCTCAGTCTCTCTCCCTCCATCTCCAATCCCTCAGTGTCTCTCCCTCCATTTCCAATCCCTCAGTCTCTCTCCCTCCATCTCCAATCCCTCAGTCTCTCTCCCTCCATCTCCAATCCCTCAGACTCTCTCCCTCCATCTCCAATCCCTCAGTCTCTCTCCCTCCATTTACAATCCCTCCGTGTCTCTCCCTCCATCTCCAATCCCTCAGTCTCTCTCCCTCCATCTCCAATCCCTCAGTCTCTCTCCCTCCATCTCCAATCCCTCAGACTCTCTCCCTTCATCTCCAATCCCTCAGTCTCTCTCCCTCCATCTCCAATCCCTCAGTGTCTCTCCCTCCATCTCCAATCCCTCAGTGTCTCTCCCTCCAACTCCAATCCCTCAGTCTCTCTCCCTCCATCTCCAATCCCTCAGTCTCTTTCCCTCCATCTCCAATCCCTCAGTCTCTTTCCCTCCATCTCCAATCCCTCAGTCTCTCTCCCTCCATCTCCAATCCCTCAGTCTCTCTCCCTCCATCTCCAATCCCTCAGTCTCTCTCCCTCCATCACCAATCCCTCAGTCTCTCACCCTCCATCTACAATCACTCCGTGTCTCTCACTCCATCTCCAATCCCTCAGTGTCTCTCCCTCCATCTCCAATCCCTCAGTCTCTCTCCCTCCGTCTCCAATCCCTCAGTCTCTCCCTCCATCTCCAATCCCTCAGTCTCTCTCCCTCCATCACCAATCCCTCAGTCTCCCTCCATCTCCAATCCCTCTGTGTCTCTCCCTCCATCACCAATCCCTCAGTCTCCCTCCATCTCCAATCCCTCTGTGTCTCTCCCTCCATCTCCAATCCCTCAGTCTCCCTCCATCTCCAATCCCTCAGTGTCTCTCCCTCCATCTCCAATCCCTCAGTCTCCCTCCATCTCCAATCCCTCTGTGTCTCTCCCTCCATCTCCAATCCCTCAGCATCTCTCCCTCCATCTCCAATCCCTCAGTGTCTCTCCCTCCATCTCCAATCCCTCAGTGCCTCTCCCTCCATCTCCTATCCCTCAGTGTCTCTCCCTCCATCTCCAATCTCTGAGTCTCTCTCCCTCCATCTCCAATCCCTCAGTGTCTTTCCCTCCATCTCCAATCCCTCAGTGTCTCTCCCTCCATCTCCATTCCCTCAGTTTCTCTCCCTCTATCTCCAATCCCTCCGTGTCTCTCCCTCCATCTCCAATCCCTCAGACTCTCTCCCTTCATCTCCAATCCCTCAGTGTCTCTCCCTCCATCTCCCATCCCTCAGTCTCTCTCCCTCCATCTCCAATCCCTCAGTCTCTCTCCCTCCATCTCCAATCCCTCAGTCTCTCTCCCTCCATCTCCAATCACTCAGTCTCTCTCCCCCCATCTCCAATCCCTCAGTGTCTCTCCCTCCATCTCCATTCCCTCAGTGTCTCTCCCTCCATCTCCAATCCCTCAGTCTCTCTCCCTCCATCTACAATCCCTCCGTGTCTCTCCCTCCATCTCCAATCCCTCAGTGTCTCTCCCTCCATCTCCAACCCCTCAGTCTCCCTCCATCTCCAATCCCTCAGTGTCTCTCCCTCCATCTCCAATCCCTCAGTCTCCCTCCATCTCCAATCCCTCTGTGTCTCTCCCACCATCTCCAATCCCTCAGTCTCCCTCCATCTCCAATCCCTCAGTCTCTCTCCCTCCATCTCCAATCCCTCAGTCTCCCTCCATCTCCAATCCCTCTGTGTCTCTCCCTCCATCTCCAATCCCTCAGCATCTCTCCCTCCATCTCCAATCCCTCAGTGTCTCTCCCTCCATCTCCAATCCCTCAGTGCCTCTCCCTCCATCTCTTATCCCTCAGTGTCTCTCCCTCCATCTACAATCTCTCAGTCTCTCTCCCTCCATCTCCAATCCCTCAGTGTCTTTCCCTCCATCTCCAATCCCTCAGTGTCTCTCCCTCCATCTCCATTCCCTCAGTTTCTCTCCCTCTATCTCCAATCCCTCCGTGTCTCTCCCTCCATCTCCAATCCCTCAGACTCTCTCCCTTCATCTCCAATCCCTCAGTCTCTCTCCCTCCATCTCCAATCCCTCAGTGTCTCTCCCCCCATCTCCAATCCCTCAGTCTCTCTCCCTCCACCTCCAATCCCTCAGTCTCTCTCCCTCCATCTCCAATCCCTCAGTGTCTATCCCTCCATCTCCCATCCCTCAGTCTCTCTCCCTCCATCTCCAATCCCTCAGTGTCTCTCCCTCCATCTCCAATCCCTCAGTCTCCCTCCATCTCCAATCCCTCAGTGCCTCTCCCTCCATCTCCAATCCCTCAGTCTCCCTCCATCTCCAATCACTCTCTGTCTCTCCCTCCATCTCCAATCCCTCAGCATCTCTCCCTCCATTTCCAATCCCTCAGTGTCTCTCCCTCCATCTCCAATCCCTCAGTGCCTCTCCCTCCATCTCCTATCCCTCAGTGTCTCTCCCTCCATCTCCAATCTCTCAGTCTCTCTCCCTCCATCTCCAATCCCTCAGTGTCTTTCCCTCCATCTCCAATCCCTCAGTGTCTCTTGCTTCATCTCCACTCCCTCAGTTTCTCTCCCTCTCTCTCCAATCCCTCCGTGTCTCTCCCTCCATCTCCAATCCCTCAGTGTACCTCCATCTCCCATCCCTCAGTCTCTCCCCCTCCATCTCCAATCCCTCAGTGTCTCTCCCTCCATCTCCAATCCCTCAGTCTCTCTCCCTCCATCTCTAATCCCTCAGTCTCACCCACCATCTCCAAACCCTCAGTGTCTCTCACTCCATCTCCAATCCCCATTCTCGCTCCCTCCATCTCCAATCCCTCAGTGTCTCTCCCTCCATCTACAATCCCTCAGTGTCTCTCCCTCCATCTCCAATCCCTCAGTGTCTCTCCCTCTATCTCCAATCCCTCAGTCTCCCTCACTCCATCTCCAATCCCTCAGTCTCTCTCCCTCCATCTCCAATCCCTCAGTCTCTCTCCCTCCATCTCCAATCCCTCAGTCTCTCTCCCTCCATCTCCAATCCCTCAGTCTCTCTCCCTCCATCTCCAATCCCTCAGTCTCTCCCTCCATCTCCAATCCCTCAGTGTCTCTCCCTTCATCTCCAATCCTTCAGTCACTCTCCATCCATCTCCAATCCCTCAGTCTCTCTCCCTCCATCTCCAATCCCTCAGTCTCTCTCCCTCCATCTCCAATCCCTCAGTCTCTCTCCCTCCATCTCCAATCCCTCAGTCTCTCTCCATCCATCTCCAAACCCTCAGTCTCTCTCCCTCCATCTCCAATCCCTCAGTCTCTCCCTCCATCTCCAATCCCTCAGTGTCTCTCCCTCCAACTCCAATCCCTCAGTGTCTCTCCCTCTATCTCCAATCCCTCACTGTCTCTCCCTCCATCTACAATCCCTCAGTCTCTCTCCCTCCATCTCCAATCCCTCAGTGTCTCTCCCTCCATCTCCAATCCCTCAGTGTCTCTCCCTCCATCTCCAATCCCTCAGTGTGTCTCCCTCCATCTCCAATCCCACTGTCTCTCACCCTCCATCTGCAATCCCACAGTCTCTCTCCCTCCAACTCCAATCCGTCACTGTTGCTCTCCCTACATCTCCAGTCCCTCAGTCTCTCTCCGTCCATCTCCAATACCTCAGTGTCTATTCCTCCATCTCCAATCCCTCAGCGTCTCTCCCTCCATCTCCAATCCCACAGTCTCTCTCCCTCCATCTCCAATCCCTCAGTGTCTCTCCCTCCATCTCCAATCCCACAGTCTCTCTCCCTCCAACTTCAATCCGTCAGTGTCGCTCTCCCTACATCTCCATTCCCTCAGTCTTTGTCCCTCCATCTCCAATCCCTCATTGTCTCTCCCTCCATCTCCAATCCCTCAGTGTCTCTCCATCCATGTCCACTCCCTCAGTGTCTCTCCCTCCATCTCCAATCCCTCACTGTCTCTCCCTCCATCTCCAATCCCTCAGTGTCTCTCCCTCCATCTCCAATCCCTCAGTGTCTCTTCCTCCATCTCCAATCCCACAGTCTCTCTCCCTCCATCTCCAATCCCTCAGTGTCTCTCCCTCCATCTCCAATCCCACAGTCTCTCTCCCTCCAACTCCAATCCCTCAGTGTCGCTCTCCCTACATCTCCAATCACTCAGTCTCTCTCCCTCCATCTCCAATCCCTCAGTCTCTATCCTCAATCTGCAATACCTCAGTCTCTCTCCCTCGATCTCCAATCCCTCAGTCTCTCTCCCTCCATCTCCAAACCCTCAGTGTCTCTCCTTCCATCTCCAATCCCTCAGTCTCTCTCCCTCCATCGCCAATCCCTCAGTGTCTCTCCCTCCATCTCCAATCCCTCAGTGTCTCTCCCTCCATCTCCAATCCCTCAGTGTCCCTCCCTCCATCTCCAATCCCTCAGTCTCTCTCCCTTCACCTCCAATCCCTCAGTCTCTCTCCCTTCAACACCAATCCCTCAGTGTCTCTCCATCCATCTCCAATCCCTCAGTCTCTCTCCCTCCATCTCCAATCCCTCAGTGTCTCTCCCTCCATCTCCAGTCCCTCAGTGTCTCTATCTCCATCTCCACCTCCAATCCCTCTGTGTCTCTCCCTCCATCCCCAATCTCTGTGTCTCTCCCTCCATCTCCAATCCCTCAGTGTGTCTCCCTCCATCTCCAATCCCACAGTCTCTCTCCCTCCATCTGCAATCCCACAGTCTCTCTCCCTCCAACTCCAATCCGTCAGTGTTGCTCTCCCTACATCTCCAGTCCCTCAGTCTCTCTCCGTCCATCTCCAATACCTCAGTGTCTATTCCTCCATCTCCAATCACTCAGCGTCTCTCCCTCCATCTCCAATCCCACAGTCTCTCTCCCTCCATCTCCAATCCCTCAGTGTCTATCCCTCCATCTCCCATCCCTCAGTCTCTCTCCCTCCATCTCCAATCCCTCAGTGTCTCTCCCTCCATCTCCAATCCCTCAGTCTTCCTCCATCTCCAATCCCTCAGTGTGTCTCCCTCCATCTCCAATCCCACAGTCTCTCTCCCTCCATCTGCAATCCCACAGTCTCTCTCCCTCCAACTCCAATCCGTCAGTGTTGCTCTCCCTACATCTCCAGTCCCTCAGTCTCTCTCCGTCCATCTCCAATACCTCAGTGTCTATTCCTCCATCTCCAATCACTCAGCGTCTCTCCCTCCATCTCCAATCCCACAGTCTCTCTCCCTCCATCTCCAATCCCTCAGTGTCTCTCCCTCCATCTCCAATCCCACAGTCTCTCTCCCTCCAACTTCAATCCGTCAGTGTCGCTCTCCCTACATCTCCATTCCCTCAGTCTTTGTCCCTCCATCTCCAATCCCTCATTGTCTCTCCCTCCATCTCCAATCCGTCAGTGTCTTTCCCTCCATGTCCACTCCCTCAGTGTCTCTCCCTCCATCTCCAATCCCTCACTGTCTCTCCCTCCATCTCTAATCCCTCAGTGTCTCTCCCTCCATCTCCAATCCCTCAGTGTCTCTTCCTCCATCTCCAATCCCACAGTCTCTCTCCCTCCATCTCCAATCCCTCAGTGTCTCTCCCTCCATCTCCAATCCCACAGTCTTTCTCCCTCCAACTCCAATCCCTCAGTGTCGCTCTCCCTACATCTCCAATCCCTCAGTCTCTCTCCCTCCATCTCCAATCCCTCAGTCTCTATCCTCAATCTGTAATACCTCAGTCTCTCTCCCTCGATCTCCAAATCCTCAGTCTCTCTCCCTCCATCTCCAATCCCTCAGTGTCTCTCCTTCCATCTCCAATCCCTCAGTCTCTCTCCCTCCATCGCCAATCCCTCAGTGTCTCTCCCTCCATCTCCAATCCCTCAGTGTCTCTCCCTCCATCTCCAATCCCTCAGTGTCCCTCCCTCCATCTCCAATCCCTCAGTCCCTCTCCCTTCACCTCCAATCCCTCAGTCTCTCTCCCTTCACCTCCAATCCCTCAGTGTCTCTCCATCCATCTCCAATCCCTCAGTCTCTCTCCCTCCATCTCCAATCCCTCAGTGTCTCTCCCTGCATCTCCAGTCCCTCAGTGTCTCTATCTCCATCTCCACCTCCAATCCCTCTGTGTCTCTCCCTCCATCCCCAATCTCTGTGTCTCTCCCTCCATCTCCAAACCCTCAGTGTCTCTCCCTCCATCTCCAATACCTCAGTGTCTCTCCCTCCATCTCCAATCCCTCAGTGTCTTTCCCTCCATCTCCAATCCCTCAGTGTCTCTCCCTCCATCTTCAATCCCTCAGTCTCTCTCCCTCCATCTCCAATCCCTCAGTCTCTCTCCCTCCATTTCCAATTCATCAGTGTCTCTCCCTCCATCTCCAATCCCTCAGTGTCTCTCGCTCCATCTCCAATCCCTCAGTCTCTCTCCCTCCATCTCCAATCCCTCAGTGTCTCTCCCTCCATCTCCATTCCCTCAGTGTTTCTCCCTCCATCTCCAATCCCTCAGTCTCTCTCCCTCCATCTCCAATCCCTCAGTCTCTCTCCCTCCATCTCCAATCCCTCAGTGTCTCTCCCTCCATCTCCAATCCCACAGTGTCTCTCCCACCATCTCCAATCCCTCAGTGTCTCTCCCTCCATCTCCAAACCCTCAGTATCTCTCCCTCCATTTCCAATCCCTCAGTGTCTCTCCCTCCATCTCCAATCCCTCAGTGTCTCTCCCTCCATCTCCAATCCCTCAGTCTCTCTCCCTCCATCTCCAATCCTCAGTGTCTCTCCCTCCATCTCCAATACCTCAGTGTCTCTCCCTCCATCTCCAATCCCTCAATGTCTCTCCCTCCATCTCCAATTCCTCAGTCTCTCTCACTCCATCTCCAATCCCTCAGTGTCTCTCAATCCATCGCCCATCCCTCAGTGTCTCTCCCTCCATCTCCAATCCCTCCATGTCTCTTGCCCCATCTCCAATCCCTCAGTGTCTCTCCCTCCATCTCCAATCCCTCAGTGTCTCTCCCTCCATCTCCAATCCCTCAGAGTCTCTCCCTCCATCTCCAATCCCTCAGTGTCTCTCCCTCCATCTCCAATCCCTCAGTCTCACTCCCTCCATCTCCAATCACTCAGACTCTCTCCCTCCATCTCCAATCCCTCAGTCTCTCTCCCTCCATCTCCAATCCCTCAGTGTCGTGCTCCCTCCATCTCCAATCCCTCAGAGTCTCTCCCTCCATCTCCAATCCCTCAGTGTCTCTCCCTCCATCTCCAATCAATCAGTCTCTCTCCCTCCATCTCCAATCCCTCAGTGTCTCTCCCTACATCTCCAATCCCTCAGTGTCTCTCCCTCCATCTCCAATCCCTCAGTCTCTCTCCCTCCATCTCCAATCCCTCAGAGTCTCTCCCTCCATCTCCAATCCCTCAGTTTCTCTCCCTCCATCTCAAATCCCTCAGTCTCTCTCACTCCATCTCCAATCCCTCGATGTCTCTCGCTCCATCTCCAATCCCTCAGTTTCTCTCCCTCCATCTCCAATCCCTCAGTGTCTCTCCCTCCATTTCCAATTCCTCCGTGTCTCTCGCTCCATCTCCAATCCCTCAGTGTCTCTCCCTCCATCGCCAATCCCTCAGTCTCTCTCCCTCCATCTCCAATCCCTCAGTCTCTCTCCCTCCATCTCCAATCCCTCAGTCTCTCTCCCGCCATCTCCAATCCCTCAGTGTCTCTCCCTCCGTCTCCAATCACTCAGTGTCTCTCCCTCCATCTCCAACCCCTCAGTGTCTCTCCCTCCATCTCCAATCCCTCAGTGTCTCTCCCTACATCTCCAAACCCTCAGTGTCTCTCCCTCCATCTCCAATATCTCAGTGTCTCTCCCTCCATCTCCAATCCCTCAGTGTCTCTCCCTCCATCTCTAATCCCTCAGTCTCTCTCCCTCCATCTCCAATCCCTCAGTGTCTCTCCCTCCATCTCCAATCCCTCAGTGTCTCTCCCTCCATCTCCAAACCCTCAGTGTCTCTCCCTCCATCTCCAATCCCACAGTCTCTCTCCCTACATCTCCAATCCCTCAGTCTCTCTCCCTCCAACTCCAATCCCTCAGTGTCTCTCCCTCCATCTCCAATCCCTGAGTCTCTATCCTCCATCTCCAATCCCTCAGTCTCTCTCCCTCGATCTCCAATCCCTCAGTCTCTCTCCCTCCATCTCCAATCCCTCAGTGTCTCTCCTTCCATCTCCAATCCCTCAGTCTCTCTCCCTCCATCTCCAATCCCTCAGTGTCTCTCCCTCCATCTCCAATCGCTCAGTGTCTCTCCCTCCATCTCCAATCCCTCAGTGTCCCTCCCTCCATCTCCAATCCCTCAGTCTCTCTCCCTTCACCTCCAATCCCTCAGTGTCTCTCCCTCCATCTCCAATCCCTCAGTCCCTCTCCCTCCATCTCCGATCCGTCAGTGTCTCTCCCTCCATCTCCAATCCCTCAGTCTCTCTCCCTCCATCTCCAATCCCTCAGTCTCTCTCCCTCCATCTCCATTCCCTCAGTGTCTCTCCCTCCATCTCCAATCCCTCAGTGTCTCTGCCTCCATCTCCAATCCCTCAGTCTCTCTCCCTCCATCTCCAATCCCTCAGTCTCTCTCCCTCCATCTCCAATGCTTCAGTCTCTCTCCCTCCATCTCCAATCCCTCAGTGTCTCTCCCACCATCTCCAAACCCTCAGTGTCTCTCCCTCCATCTCCAATCCCTCAGTGTCTCTCCCTCCATCTCCAATCCCTCAGTGTCTCTCCATCCATCACCAATCCCTCAGTGTCTCTCCCTCCATCTCCAATCCCTCCATGTCTCTTGCACAATCTCCAATCCCTCAGTGTCTCTCCCTCCATCTCCAATCCCTCAGTGTCTCTCACTCCATCTCCAATCCCTCACTGTCTCTCCCTCCATCTCCAATCCCTCAGTGTCTCTCCCTCCATCTCCAATCCCTCAATGTCTCTCCCTCCATCTCCAATCCCTCAGTCTCACTCCCTCCATTTCCAATCACTCAGTCTCTCTCCCTCCATCTCCAATCCCTCAGTCTCACTCCCTCCATCTCCAATCCCTCAGTGTCGTGCTGCCTCCATCTCCAATCCCTCAGTCTCTCTCCCTCCATCCCCAATCCCTCAGTGTCTCTCCCTCCATCTCCAATCCCTCAGTGTCTCTCCCTCCATCTCCAATCCCTCAGTCTCTCTCCCTCCATCTCCAATCCCTCAGTGTCTCTCCCTCCATCTCAAATCCCTCAGTGTCTCTCCCTCCATCTCCAATCCCTCAGTCTCTCTCAATCCATCTGCAATCCCTCCATGTCTCTCCCCCATCTCCAAACCCTCAGTGTCTCTCCCTCCATTTCCAATTCCTCCGTGTCTCTCGCTCCATCTCCAATCCCTCAGTCTCTCTCCCTCCATCTCCAATCCCTCAGTCTCTCTCTCTCCATCTCCAATCCCTCAGTCTCCCTCCCTCCATCTCCAATCCCTCAGTCTCTCTCCTTCCATCTCCAATCCCTCAGTCTCTCTCCCTCCATCTCCAATCCCTCAGTCTCTCTCCCTCCATCTCCAATCCCTCAGTGTCTCTCCCTCCATCTCCAATCCCTCAGTGTCCCTTCCTCCATCTCCAATCCCTCAGTCTCTCTCCCTCCATCTCCAATCCCTCAGTGTCTCTCCCTCCATCTCCAATTCCTCTGTGTCTCTCCCTCCATCTCCAATCCCTCAGTCTCTCTCCCTCCATCTCCAATCCCTCAGTGTCTCTCCCTCCATCTCCAATCCCTCAGTCTCTCTCCCTCCATCTCCAATCCCTCAGTGTCTCTCCTTCCATCTCCAATCCCTCAGTCTCTCTCCTCCATCTCCAATCCCTCAGTCTCTCTCCCTCCATTTCCAATTCCTCCGTGTCTCTCGCTCCATCTCCAATCCCTCAGTCTCTCTCCCTCCATGTCCAATCCCTCAGTCTCTCTCCCTTCATCTCCAAATCCTCAGTGTCTCTCCCTCCATCTCCAATCCCTCAGTCTCTCTCCCTCCATCTCCAATCCCTCAGTGTCTCTCCCTCCATCTCCAATCGCTCAGTCTCTCTCCCTCCATATCCAATCCCTCAGTGTCTCTCCCTCCATCTCCTATCCCTCAGTGTCTCTCCCTCCATCTCCAATCCCTCAGTCTCTCTCCCACTATCTCCAATCCCTTTGTCTCTCCCTCCATCTCCAATCCATAAGTGCCTCTCCCTCCATCTCCAGTCCCTCAGTGTCTCTCCCTCCATCTCCAATCCCTCAGTGTCTCTCCCTCCATCTCCAATCCCTCAGTGTCTCTCCCTCCATCTCCAATCCCTCAGTTTCTCTCCCTCCATCTCCAATCCCTCAGTGTCTCTCCCTCCATCTCCAATCCCTCAGTGTCTCTCTCTCCATCTCCAATCCCTCAGTGTCTCTCCCTCCATCTCCAATTCCTCAGTCTCTCTCACTCCATCTCCAATCCCTCAGTGTCTCTCCATCCATCTCCAATCCCTCAGTGTCTCTCCCTCCATCTCTAATCCCTCAGTGTCTCTCCCTCCATCTCCAATCCCTCAGTGTCTCTCCCTCCATCTCCAATTCCTCAGTCTCTCTCACTCCATCTCCAATCCCTCAGTGTCTCTCCATCCATCTCCAATCCCTCAGTGTCTCTCCCTCCATCTCCAATCCCTCAGTGTCTCTCCCTCCATCTCCAATCCCTCAGTGTCTCTCCCTCAATCTCCAATCCCTCAGTGTCTCTCCCTCCATCTCCAGTCCCTCAGTGTCTCTCCCTCCATCTCCAATCCCTCAGTCTCTCTCCCTCCATCTCCAATCCCTCAGTCTCTCTCCCTCCATCTCCAATCCCTCAGTCTCTCTCCCTCCATCTCCAATCCCTCAGTCTCTCTCCCTCCATCTCCAATCCCTCAGTCTCTCTCCCTCCATCTCCAATCCCTCAGTCTCTCTCCCTCCATCTCCAATCCCTCAGTGTCTCTCCCTGCATCTCCAGTCCCTCAGTGTCTCTATCTCCATCTCCACCTCCAATCCCTCTGTGTCTCTCCCTCCATCCCCAATCTCTGTGTCTCTCCCTCCATCTCCAAACCCTCAGTGTCTCTCCCTCCATCTCCAATACCTCAGTGTCTCTCCCTCCATCTCCAATCCCTCAGTGTCTTTCCCTCCATCTCCAATCCCTCAGTGTCTCTCCCTCCATCTTCAATCCCTCAGTCTCTCTCCCTCCATCTCCAATCCCTCAGTCTCTCTCCCTCCATTTCCAATTCATCAGTGTCTCTCCCTCCATCTCCAATCCCTCAGTGTCTCTCGCTCCATCTCCAATCCCTCAGTCTCTCTCCCTCCATCTCCAATCCCTCAGTGTCTCTCCCTACATCTCCATTCCCTCAGTGTTTCTCCCTCCATCTCCAATCCCTCAGTCTCTCTCCCTCCATCTCCAATCCCTCAGTCTCTCTCCCTCCATCTCCAATCCCTCAGTGTCTCTCCCTCCATCTCCAATCCCGCAGTCTCTCTCCCACCATCTCCAATCCCTCAGTGCCTCTCCCTCCATCTCCAAACCCTCAGTATCTCTCCCTCCATCTCCAATCCCTCAGTGTCTCTCCCTCCATCTCCAATCCCTCAGTGTCTCTCCCTCCATCTCCAATCCCTCAGTCTCTCTCCCTCCATCTCCAATCCTCAGTGTCTCTCCCTCCATCTCCAATACCTCAGTGTCTCTCCCTCCATCTCCAATCCCTCAATGTCTCTCCCTCCATCTCCAATTCCTCAGTCTCTCTCACTCCATCTCCAATCCCTCAGTGTCTCTCAATCCATCGCCCATCCCTCAGTGTCTCTCCCTCCATCTCCAATCCCTCCATGTCTCTTGCCCCATCTCCAATCCCTCAGTGTCTCTCCCTCCATCTCCAAACCCTCAGAGTCTCTCCCTCCATCTCCAATCCCTCAGTGTCTCTCCCTCCATCTCCAATCCCTCAGTCTCACTCCCTGCATCTCCAATCACTCAGTGTCTCTCCCTCCATCTCCCATCCCTCAGTCTCTCTCCCTCCATCTCCAATCCGTCAGTGTCTCTATCTCCATCTCCAATCCCTCAGTCTCCCTCCATCTCCAATCCCTCAGTGTCTCTCCCTCCATCTCCAATCCCTCAGTCTCCCTCCATCTCCAATCCCTCTGTGTCTCTCCCTCCATCTCCAATCACTCAGTATCTCTCCCTCCATTTCCAATCCCTCAGTCTCTCTCCCTCCATCTCCAATCCCTCAGTCTCTCTCCCTCCATCTCCAATCCCTCAGTCTCTCTCCCTCCATCTCCAATCACTCAGTCTCTCTCCCCCCATCTCCAATCCCTCAGTGTCTCTCCCTCCATCTCCATTCCCTCAGTGTCTCTCCCTCCATCTCCAATCCCTCAGTCTCTCTCCCTCCATCTACAATCCCTCCGTGTCTCTCCCTCCATCTCCAATCCCTCAGTGTCTCTCCCTCCATCTCCAACCCCTCAGTCTCCCTCCATCTCCAATCCCTCAGTGTCTCTCCCTCCATCTCCAATCCCTCAGTCTCCCTCCATCTCCAATCCCTCTGTGTCTCTCCCACCATCTCCAATCCCTCAGTCTCCCTCCATCTCCAATCCCTCAGTCTCTCTCCCTCCATCTCCAATCCCTCAGTCTCCCTCCATCTCCAATCCCTCTTTGTCTCTCCCTCCATCTCCAATCCCTCAGCATCTCTCCCTCCATCTCCAATCCCTCAGTGTCTCTCCCTCCATCTCCAATCCCTCAGTGCCTCTCCCTCCATCTCTTATCCCTCAGTGTCTCTCCCTCCATCTACAATCTCTCAGTCTCTCTCCCTCCATCTCCAATCCCTCAGTGTCTTTCCCTCCATCTCCAATCCCTCAGTGTCTCTCCCTCCATCTCCATTCCCTCAGTTTCTCTCCCTCTATCTCCAATCCCTCCGTGTCTCTCCCTCCATCTCCAATCCCTCAGACTCTCTCCCTTCATCTCCAATCCCTCAGTCTCTCTCCCTCCATCTCCAATCCCTCAGTGTCTCTCCCTCCATCTCCAATCCCTCAGTCTCTCTCCCTCCACCTCCAATCCCTCAGTCTCTCTCCCTCCATCTCCAATCCCTCAGTGTCTATCCCTCCATCTCCCATCCCTCAGTCTCTCTCCCTCCATCTCCAATCCCTCAGTGTCTCTCCCTCCATCTCCAATCCCTCAGTCTCCCTCCATCTCCAATCCCTCAGTGCCTCTCCCTCCATCTCCAATCCCTCAGTCTCCCTCCATTTCCAATCACTCTCTGTCTCTCCCTCCATCTCCAATCCCTCAGCATCTCTCCCTCCATTTCCAGTCCCTCAGTGTCTCTCCCTCCATCTCCAATCCCTCAGTGCCTCTCCCTCCATCTCCTATCCCTCAGTGTCTCTCCCTCCATCTCCAATCTCTCAGTCTCTCTCCCTCCATCTCCAATCCCTCAGTTTCTTTCCCTCCATCTCCAATCCCTCAGTGTCTCTCGCTCCATCTCCACTCCCTCAGTTTCTCTCCCTCTCTCTCCAATCCCTCCGTGTCTCTCCCTCCATCTCCAATCCCTCAGTGTACCTCCATCTCCCATCCCTCAGTCTCTCCCCCTCCATCTCCAATCCCTCAGTGTCTCTCCCTCCATCTCCAATCCCTCAGTCTCTCTCCCTCCATCTCTAATCCCTCAGTCTCACCCACCATCTCCAAACCCTCAGTGTCTCTCACTCCATCTCCAATCCCCATTCTCGCTCCCTCCATCTCCAATCCCTCAGTGTCTCTCCCTCCATCTACAATCCCTCAGTGTCTCTCCCTCCATTTCCAATCCCTCAGTGTCTCTCCCTCCATCTCCAATCCCTCAGTCTCTCTCCCTCCATCTCCAATCCCTCAGTCTCTCTCCCTCCATCTCCAATCCCTCAGTCTCTCTCCCTCCATCTCCAATCCCTCAGTCTCTCTCCCTCCATCTCCAATCCCTCAGTCTCTCTCCCTCCATCTCCAATCCCTCAGTCTCTCCCTCCATCTCCAATCCCTCAGTGTCTCTCCCTCCATCTCCAATCCCTCAGTCACTCTCCATCCATCTCCAATCCCTCAGTCTCTCTCCCTCCATCTCCAATCACTCAGTCTCTCTCCCTCCATCTCCAATCCCTCAGTCTCTCTCCCTCCATCTCCAATCCCTCAGTCTCTCTCCATCCATCTCCAATCCCTCAGTCTCTCTCCCTCCATCTCCAATCCCTCAGTCTCTCCCTCCATCTCCAATCCCTCAGTGTCTCCCCCTCCATCTCCAATCCCTCAGTGTCTCTCCCTCTATCTGCAATCCCTCACTGTCTCTCCCTCCATCTCCAATCCCTCAGTGTCTCTCCCTCCATCTCCAATCCCTCAGTGTCTCTCCCTCCATCTCCAATCCCTCAGTGTCTCTCCCTCCATCTCCAATCCCTCAGTGTGTCTCCCTCCATCGCCAATCCCACAGTCTCTCTCCCTCCATCTGCAATCCCACAGTCTCTCTCCCTCCAACTCCAATCCATCACTGTTGCTCTCCCTACATCTCCAGTCCCTCAGTCTCTCTCCGTCCATCTCCAATACCTCAGTGTCTATTCCTCCATCTCCAATCCCTCAGCGTCTCTCCCTCCATCTCCAATCCCACAGTCTCTCTCCCTCCATCTCCAATCCCTCAGTGTCTCTCCCTCCATCTCCAATCCCACAGTCTCTCTCCCTCCAACTTCAATCCGTCAGTGTCGCTCTCCCTACATCTCCATTCCCTCAGTCTTTGTCCCTCCATCTCCAATCCCTCATTGTCTCTCCCTCCATCTCCAATCCCTCAGTGTCTCTCCATCCATGTCCACTCCCTCAGTGTCTCTCCCTCCATCTCCAATCCCTCACTGTCTCTCCCTCCATCTCCAATCCCTCAGTGTCTCTCCCTCCATCTCCAATCCCTCAGTGTCTCTTCCTCCATCTCCAATCCCACAGTCTCTCTCCCTCCATCTCCAATCCCTCAGTGTCTCTCCCTCCATCTCCAATCCCACAGTCTCTCTCCCTCCAACTCCAATCCCTCAGTGTCGCTCTCCCTACATCTCCAATCACTCAGTCTCTCTCCCTCCATCTCCAATCCCTCAGTCTCTATCCTCAATCTGCAATACCTCAGTCTCTCTCCCTCGATCTCCAATCCCTCAGTCTCTCTCCCTCCATCTCCAATCCCTCAGTGTCTCTCCTTCCATCTCCAATCCCTCAGTCTCTCTCCCTCCATCGCCAATCCCTCAGTGTCTCTCCCTCCATCTCCAATCCCTCAGTGTCTCTCCCTCCATCTCCAATCCCTCAGTGTCCCTCCCTCCATCTCCAATCCCTCAGTCTCTCTCCCTTCACCTCCAATCCCTCAGTCTCTCTCCCTTCAACACCAATCCCTCAGTGTCTCTCCATCCATCTCCAATCCCTCAGTCTCTCTCCCTCCATCTCCAATCCCTCAGTGTCTCTCCCTCCATCTCCAGTCCCTCAGTGTCTCTATCTCCATCTCCACCTCCAATCCCTCTGTGTCTCTCCCTCCATCCCCAATCTCTGTGTCTCTCCCTCCATCTCCAATCCCTCAGTGTGTCTCCCTCCATCTCCAATCCCACAGTCTCTCTCCCTCCATCTGCAATCCCACAGTCTCTCTCCCTCCAACTCCAATCCGTCAGTGTTGCTCTCCCTACATCTCCAGTCCCTCAGTCTCTCTCCGTCCATCTCCAATACCTCAGTGTCTATTCCTCCATCTCCAATCACTCAGCGTCTCTCCCTCCATCTCCAATCCCACAGTCTCTCTCCCTCCATCTCCAATCCCTCAGTGTCTCTCCCTCCATCTCCAATCCCACAGTCTCTCTCCCTCCAACTTCAATCCGTCAGTGTCGCTCTCCCTACATCTCCATTCCCTCAGTCTTTGTCCCTCCATCTCCAATCCCTCATTGTCTCTCCCTCCATCTCCAATCCCTCAGTGTCTCTCCCTCCATGTCCACTCCCTCAGTGTCTCTCCCTCCATCTCCAATCCCTCACTGTCTCTCCCTCCATCTCTAATCCCTCAGTGTCTCTCCCTCCATCTCCAAACCCTCAGTGTCTCTTCCTCCATCTCCAATCCCACAGTCTCTCTCCCTCCATCTCCAATCCCTCAGTGTCTCTCCCTCCATCTCCAATCCCACAGTCTTTCTCCCTCCAACTCCAATCCCTCAGTGTCGCTCTCCCTACATCTCCAATCCCTCAGTCTCTCTCCCTCCATCTCCAATCCCTCAGTCTCTATCCTCAATCTGTAATACCTCAGTCTCTCTCCCTCGATCTCCAAATCCTCAGTCTCTCTCCCTCCATCTCCAATCCCTCAGTGTCTCTCCTTCCATCTCCAATCCCTCAGTCTCTCTCCCTCCATCGCCAATCCCTCAGTGTCTCTCCCTCCATCTCCAATCCCTCAGTGTCTCTCCCTCCATCTCCAATCCCTCAGTGTCCCTCCCTCCATCTCCAATCCCTCAGTCCCTCTCCCTTCACCTCCAATCCCTCAGTCTCTCTCCCTTCACCTCCAATCCCTCAGTGTCTCTCCATCCATCTCCAATCCCTCAGTCTCTCTCCCTCCATCTCCAATCCCTCAGTGTCTCTCCCTGCATCTCCAGTCCCTCAGTGTCTCTATCTCCATCTCCACCTCCAATCCCTCTGTGTCTCTCCCTCCATCCCCAATCTCTGTGTCTCTCCCTCCATCTCCAAACCCTCAGTGTCTCTCCCTCCATCTCCAATACCTCAGTGTCTCTCCCTCCATCTCCAATCCCTCAGTGTCTTTCCCTCCATCTCCAATCCCTCAGTGTCTCTCCCTCCATCTTCAATCCCTCAGTCTCTCTCCCTCCATCTCCAATCCCTCAGTCTCTCTCCCTCCATTTCCAATTCATCAGTGTCTCTCCCTCCATCTCCAATCCTTCAGTGTCTCTCGCTCCATCTCCAATCCCTCAGTCTCTCTCCCTCCATCTCCAATCCCTCAGTGTCTCTCCCTCCATCTCCATTCCCTCAGTGTTTCTCCCTCCATCTCCAATCCCTCAGTCTCTCTCCCTCCATCTCCAATCCCTCAGTCTCTCTCCCTCCATCTCCAATCCCTCAGTGTCTCTCCCTCCATCTCCAATCCCACAGTGTCTCTCCCACCATCTCCAATCCCTCAGTGTCTCTCCCTCCATCTCCAAACCCTCAGTATCTCTCCCTCCATTTCCAATCCCTCAGTGTCTCTCCCTCCATCTCCAATCCCTCAGTGTCTCTCCCTCCATCTCCAATCCCTCAGTCTCTCTCCCTCCATCTCCAATCCTCAGTGTCTCTCCCTCCATCTCCAATACCTCAGTGTCTCTCCCTCCATCTCCAATCCCTCAATGTCTCTCCCTCCATCTCCAATTCCTCAGTCTCTCTCACTCCATCTCCAATCCCTCAGTGTCTCTCAATCCATCGCCCATCCCTCAGTGTCTCTCCCTCCATCTCCAATCCCTCCATGTCTCTTGCCCCATCTCCAATCCCTCAGTGTCTCTCCCTCCATCTCCAATCCCTCAGTGTCTCTCCCTCCATCTCCAATCCCTCAGAGTCTCTCCCTCCATCTCCAATCCCTCAGTGTCTCTCCCTCCATCTCCAATCCCTCAGTCTCACTCCCTCCATCTCCAATCACTCAGACTCTCTCCCTCCATCTCCAATCCCTCAGTCTCTCTCCCTCCATCTCCAATCCCTCAGTGTCGTGCTCCCTCCATCTCCAATCCCTCAGAGTCTCTCCCTCCATCTCCAATCCCTCAGTGTCTCTCCCTCCATCTCCAATCAATCAGTCTCTCTCCCTCCATCTCCAATCCCTCAGTGTCTCTCCCTACATCTCCAATCCCTCAGTGTCTCTCCCTCCATCTCCAATCCCTCAGTCTCTCTCCCTCCATCTCCAATCCCTCAGAGCCTCTCCCTCCATCTCCAATCCCTCAGTTTCTCTCCCTCCATCTCAAATCCCTCAGTCTCTCTCACTCCATCTCCAATCCCTCGATGTCTCTCCCCCCATCTCCAATCCCTCAGTGTCTCTCCCTCCATTTCCAATTCCTCCGTGTCTCTCGCTCCATCTCCAATCCCTCAGTGTCTCTCCCTCCATCGCCAATCCCTCAGTCTCTCTCCCTCCATCTCCAATCCCTCAGTCTCTCTCCCTCCATCTCCAATCCCTCAGTCTCTCTCCCGCCATCTCCAATCCCTCAGTGTCTCTCCCTCCGTCTCCAATCCCTCAGTGTCTCTCCCTCCATCTCCAACCCCTCAGTGTCTCTCCCTCCATCTCCAATCCCTCAGTGTCTCTCCCTACATCTCCAAACCCTCAGTGTCTCTCCCTCCATCTCCAATATCTCAGTGTCTCTCCCTCCATCTCCAATCCCTCAGTGTCTCTCCCTCCATCTCTAATCCCTCAGTCTCTCTCCCTCCATCTCCAATCCCTCAGTGTCTCTCCCTCCATCTCCAATCCCTCAGTGTCTCTCCCTCCATCTCCAAACCCTCAGTGTCTCTCCCTCCATCTCCAATCCCACAGTCTCTCTCCCTACATCTCCAATCCCTCAGTCTCTCTCCCTCCAACTCCAATCCCTCAGTGTCTCTCCCTCCATCTCCAATCCCTGAGTCTCTATCCTCCATCTCCAATCCCTCAGTCTCTCTCCCTCGATCTCCAATCCCTCAGTCTCTCTCCCTCCATCTCCAATCCCTCAGTGTCTCTCCTTCCATCTCCAATCCCTCAGTCTCTCTCCCTCCATCTCCAATCCCTCAGTGTCTCTCCCTCCATCTCCAATCGCTCAGTGTCTCTCCCTCCATCTCCAATCCCTCAGTGTCCCTCCCTCCATCTCCAATCCCTCAGTCTCTCTCCCTTCACCTCCAATCCCTCAGTGTCTCTCCCTCCATCTCCAATCCCTCTGTCCCTCTCCCTCCATCTCCGATCCGTCAGTGTCTCTCCCTCCATCTCCAATCCCTCAGTCTCTCTCCCTCCATCTCCAATCCCTCAGTCTCTCTCCCTCCATCTCCATTCCCTCAGTGTCTCTCCCTCCATCTCCAATCCCTCAGTGTCTCTGCCTCCATCTCCAATCCCTCAGTCTCTCTCCCTCCATCTCCAATCCCTCAGTCTCTCTCCCTCCATCTCCAATCCCTCAGTCTCTCTCCCTCCATCTCCAATGCTTCAGTCTCTCTCCCTCCATCTCCAATCCCTCAGTGTCTCTCCCACCATCTCCAAACCCTCAGTGTCTCTCCCTCCATCTCCAATCCCTCAGTGTCTCTCCCTCCATCTCCAATCCCTCAGTGTCTCTCCATCCATCACCAATCCCTCAGTGTCTCTCCCTCCATCTCCAATCCCTCCATGTCTCTTGCACAATCTCCAATCCCTCAGTGTCTCTCCCTCCATCTCCAATCCCTCAGTGTCTCTCACTCCATCTCCAATCCCTCACTGTCTCTCCCTCCATCTCCAATCCCTCAGTGTCTCTCCCTCCATCTCCAATCCCTCAATGTCTCTCCCTCCATCTCCAATCCCTCAGTCTCACTCCCTCCATTTCCAATCACTCAGTCTCTCTCCCTCCATCTCCAATCCCTCAGTCTCACTCCCTCCATCTCCAATCCCTCAGTGTCGTGCTGCCTCCATCTCCAATCCCTCAGTCTCTCTCCCTCCATCCCCAATCCCTCAGTGTCTCTCCCTCCATCTCCAATCCCTCAGTGTCTCTCCCTCCATCTCCAATCCCTCAGTCTCTCTCCCTCCATCTCCAATCCCTCAGTGTCTCTCCCTCCATCTCAAATCCCTCAGTGTCTCTCCCTCCATCTCCAATCCCTCAGTCTCTCTCAATCCATCTGCAATCCCTCCATGTCTCTCCCCCCATCTCCAAACCCTCAGTGTCTCTCCCTCCATTTCCAATTCCTCCGTGTCTCTCGCTCCATCTCCAATCCCTCAGTCTCTCTCCCTCCATCTCCAATCCCTCAGTCTCTCTCCCTCCATCTCCAATCCCTCAGTCTCCCTCCCTCCATCTCCAATCCCTCAGTCTCTCTCCTTCCATCTCCAATCCCTCAGTCTCTCTCCCTCCATCTCCAATCACTCAGTCTCTCTCCCTCCATCTCCAATCCCTCAGTGTCTCTCCCTCCATCTCCAATCCCTCAGTGTCCCTCCCTCCATCTCCAATCCCTCAGTCTCTCTCCCTCCATCTCCAATCCCTCAGTGTCTCTCCCTCCATCTCCAATTCCTCAGTGTCTCTCCCTCCATCTCCAATCCCTCAGTCTCTCTCCCTCCATCTCCAATCCCTCAGTGTCTCTCCCTCCATCTCCAATCCCTCAGTCTCTCTCCCTCCATCTCCAATCCCTCAGTGTCTCTCCTTCCATCTCCAATCCCTCAGTCTCTCTCCTCCATCTCCAATCCCTCAGTCTCTCTCCCTCCATTTCCAATTCCTCCGTGTCTCTCGCTCCATCTCCAATCCCTCAGTCTCTCTCCCTCCATGTCCAATCCCTCAGTCTCTCTCCCTTCATCTCCAAATCCTCAGTGTCTCTCCCTCCATCTCCAATCCCTCAGTCTCTCTCCCTCCATCTCCAATCCCTCAGTGTCTCTCCCTCCATCTCCAATCGCTCAGTCTCTCTCCCTCCATATCCAATCCCTCAGTGTCTCTCCCTCCATCTCCTATCCCTCAGTGTCTCTCCCTCCATCTCCAATCCCTCAGTCTCTCTCCCACTATCTCCAATCCCTTTGTCTCTCCCTCCATCTCCAATCCATAAGTGCCTCTCCCTCCATCTCCAGTCCCTCAGTGTCTCTCCCTCCATCTCCAATCCCTCAGTGTCTCTCCCTCCATCTCCAATCCCTCAGTGTCTCTCCCTCCATCTCCAATCCCTCAGTTTCTCTCCCTCCATCTCCAATCCCTCAGTGTCTCTCCCTCCATCTCCAATCCCTCAGTGTCTCTCTCTCCATCTCCAATCCCTCAGTGTCTCTCCCTCCATCTCCAATTCCTCAGTCTCTCTCACTCCATCTCCAATCCCTCAGTGTCTCTCCATCCATCTCCAATCCCTCAGTGTCTCTCCCTCCATCTCTAATCCCTCAGTGTCTCTCCCTCCATCTCCAATCCCTCAGTGTCTCTCCCTCCATCTCCAATTCCTCAGTCTCTCTCACTCCATCTCCAATCCCTCAGTGTCTCTCCATCCATCTCCAATCCCTCAGTGTCTCTCCCTCCATCTCCAATCCCTCAGTGTCTCTCCCTCCATCTCCAATCCCTCAGTGTCTCTCCCTCAATCTCCAATCCCTCAGTGTCTCTCCCTCCATCTCCAGTCCCTCAGTGTCTCTCCCTCCATCTCCAATCCCTCAGTCTCTCTCCCTCCATCTCCAATCCCTCAGTCTCTCTCCCTCCATCTCCAATCCCTCAGTCTCTCTCCCTCCATCTCCAATCCCTCAGTCTCTCTCCCTCCATCTCCAATCCCTCAGTCTCTCTCCCTCCATCTCCAATCCCTCAGTCTCTCTCCCTCCATCTCCAATCCCCCAGTGTCTCTCCCTGCATCTCCAGTCCCTCAGTGTCTCTATCTCCATCTCCACCTCCAATCCCTCTGTGTCTCTCCCTCCATCCCCAATCTCTGTGTCTCTCCCTCCATCTCCAAACCCTCAGTGTCTCTCCCTCCATCTCCAATACCTCAGTGTCTCTCCCTCCATCTCCAATCCCTCAGTGTCTTTCCCTCCATCTCCAATCCCTCAGTGTCTCTCCCTCCATCTTCAATCCCTCAGTCTCTCTCCCTCCATCTCCAATCCCTCAGTCTCTCTCCCTCCATTTCCAATTCATCAGTGTCTCTCCCTCCATCTCCAATCCCTCAGTGTCTCTCGCTCCATCTCCAATCCCTCAGTCTCTCTCCCTCCATCTCCAATCCCTCAGTGTCTCTCCCTACATCTCCATTCCCTCAGTGTTTCTCCCTCCATCTCCAATCCCTCAGTCTCTCTCCCTCCATCTCCAATCCCTCAGTCTCTCTCCCTCCATCTCCAATCCCTCAGTGTCTCTCCCTCCATCTCCAATCCCACAGTCTCTCTCCCACCATCTCCAATCCCTCAGTGCCTCTCCCTCCATCTCCAAACCCTCAGTATCTCTCCCTCCATCTCCAATCCCTCAGTGTCTCTCCCTCCATCTCCAATCCCTCAGTGTCTCTCCCTCCATCTCCAATCCCTCAGTCTCTCTCCCTCCATCTCCAATCCTCAGTGTCTCTCCCTCCATCTCCAATACCTCAGTGTCTCTCCCTCCATCTCCAATCCCTCAATGTCTCTCCCTCCATCTCCAATTCCTCAGTCTCTCTCACTCCATCTCCTATCCCTCAGTGTCTCTCAATCCATCGCCCATCCCTCAGTGTCTCTCCCTCCATCTCCAATCCCTCCATGTCTCTTGCCCCATCTCCAATCCCTCAGTGTCTCTCCCTCCATCTCCAAACCCTCAGAGTCTCTCCCTCCATCTCCAATCCCTCAGTGTCTCTCCCTCCATCTCCAATCCCTCAGTCTCACTCCCTCCATCTCCAATCACTCAGTGTCTCTCCCTCCATCTCCAATCCCTCAGTCTCTCTCCCTCCATCTCCAATCCGTCAGTGTCTCTATCTCCATCTCCAATCCCTCAGTCTCCCTCCATCTCCAATCCCTCAGTGTCTCTCCCTCCATCTCCAATCCCTCAGTCTCCCTCCATCTCCAATCCCTCTGTGTCTCTCCCTCCATCTCCAATCACTCAGTATCTCTCCCTCCATTTCCAGTCCCTCAGTCTCTCTCCCTCCATCTCCAATCCCTCAGTCTCTCTCCCTCCATCTCCAATCCCTCAGTCTCTCTCACTCCATCTCCAATCACTCAGTCTCTCTCCCCCATCTCCAATCCCTCAGTGTCTCTCCCTCCATCTCCATTCCCTCAGTGTCTCTCCCTCCATCTCCAATCCCTCAGTCTCTCTCCCTCCATCTACAATCCCTCCGTGTCTCTCCCTCCATCTCCAATCCCTCAGTGTCTCTCCCTCCATCTCCAACCCCTCAGTCTCCCTCCATCTCCAATCCCTCAGTGTCTCTCCCTACATCTCCAATCCCTCAGTCTCCCTCCATCTCCAATCCCTCTGTGTCTCTCCCACCATCTCCAATCCCTCAGTCTCCCTCCATCTCCAATCCCTCAGTCTCTCTCCCTCCATCTCCAATCCCTCAGTCTCCCTCCATCTCCAATCCCTCTTTGTCTCTCCCTCCATCTCCAATCCCTCAGCATCTCTCCCTCCATCTCCAATCCCTCAGTGTCTCTCCCTCCATCTCCAATCCCTCAGTGCCTCTCCCTCCATCTCTTATCCCTCAGTGTCTCTCCCTCCATCTACAATCTCTCAGTCTCTCTCCCTCCATCTCCAATCCCTCAGTGTCTTTCCCTCCATCTCCAATCCCTCAGTGTCTCTCCCTCCATCTCCATTCCCTCAGTTTCTCTCCCTCTATCTCCAATCCCTCCGTGTCTCTCCCTCCATCTCCAATCCCTCAGACTCTCTCCCTTCATCTCCAATCCCTCAGTCTCTCTCCCTCCATCTCCAATCCCTCAGTGTCTCTCCCTCCATCTCCAATCCCTCAGTCTCTCTCCCTCCACCTCCAATCCCTCAGTCTCTCTCCCTCCATCTCCAATCCCTCAGTGTCTATCCCTCCAACTCCCATCCCTCAGTCTCTCTCCCTCCATCTCCAATCCCTCAGTGTCTCTCCCTCCATCGCCAATCCCTCAGTCTCCCTCCATCTCCAATCCCTCAGTGCCTCTCCCTCCATCTCCAATCCCTCAGTCTCCCTCCATCTCCAATCACTCTCTGTCTCTCCCTCCATCTCCAATCCCTCAGCATCTCTCCCTCCATTTCCAGTCCCTCAGTGTCTCTCCCTCCATCTCCAATCCCTCAGTGCCTCTCCCTCCATCTCCTATCCCTCAGTGTCTCTCCCTCCATCTCCAATCTCTCAGTCTCTCTCCCTCCATCTCCAATCCCTCAGTTTCTTTCCCTCCATCTCCAATCCCTCAGAGTCTCTCGCTCCATCTCCACTCCCTCAGTTTCTCTCCCTCTCTCTCCAATCCCTCCGTGTCTCTCCCTCCATCTCCAATCCCTCAGTGTACCTCCATCTCCCATCCCTCAGTCTCTCCCCCTCCATCTCCAATCCCTCAGTGTCTCTCCCTCCATCTCCAATCCCTCAGTCTCTCTCCCTCCATCTCTAATCCCTCAGTCTCACCCACCATCTCCAAACCCTCAGTGTCTCTCACTCCATCTCCAATCCCCATTCTCGCTCCCTCCATCTCCAATCCCTCAGTGTCTCTCCCTCCATCTACAATCCCTCAGTGTCTCTCCCTCCATCTCCAATCCCTCAGTGTCTCTCCCTCCATCTCCAATCCCTCAGTCTCTCTCCCTCCATCTCCAATCCCTCAGTCTCTCTCCCTCCATCTCCAATCCCTCAGTCTCTCTCCCTCCATCTCCAATCCCTCAGTCTCTCTCCCTCCATCTCCAATCCCTCAGTCTCTCTCCCTCCATCTCCAATCCCTCAGTCTCTCCCTCCATCTCCAATCCCTCAGTGTCTCTCCCTCCATCTCCAATCCCTCAGTCACTCTCCATCCATCTCCAATCCGTCAGTCTCTCTCCCTCCATCTCCAATCCCTCAGTCTCTCTCCCTCCATCTCCAATCCCTCAGTCTCTCTCCCTCCATCTCCAATCCCTCAGTCTCTCTCCATCCATCTCCAATCCCTCAGTCTCTCTCCCTCCATCTCCAATCCCTCAGTCTCTCCCTCCATCTCCAATCCCTCAGTGTCTCTCCCTCCATCTCCAATCCCTCAGTGTCTCTCCCTCTATCTGCAATCCCTCACTGTCTCTCCCTCCATCTCCAATCCCTCAGTCTCTCTCCCTCCATCTCCAATCCCTCAGTGTCTCTCCCTCCATCTCCAATCCCTCAGTGTCTCTCCCTCCATCTCCAATCCCTCAGTGTGTCTCCCTCCATCTCCAATCCCACAGTCTCTCTCCCTCCATCTGCAATCCCACAGTCTCTCTCCCTCCAACTCCAATCCGTCACTGTTGCTCTCCCTACATCTCCAGTCCCTCAGTCTCTCTCCGTCCATCTCCAATACCTCAGTGTCTATTCCTCCATCTCCAATCCCTCAGCGTCTCTCCCTCCATCTCCAATCCCACAGTCTCTCTCCCTCCATCTCCAATCCCTCAGTGTCTCTCCCTCCATCTCCAATGCCACAGTCTCTCTCCCTCCAACTTCAATCCGTCAGTGTCGCTCTCCCTACATCTCCATTCCCTCAGTCTTTGTCCCTCCATCTCCAATCCCTCATTGTCTCTCCCTCCATCTCCAATCCCTCAGTGTCTCTCCATCCATGTCCACTCCCTCAGTGTCTCTCCCTCCATCTCCAATCCCTCACTGTCTCTCCCTCCATCTCCAATCCCTCAGTGTCTCTCCCTCCATCTCCAATCCCTCAGTGTCTCTTCCTCCATCTCCAATCCCACAGTCTCTCTCCCTCCATCTCCAATCCCTCAGTGTCTCTCCCTCCATCTCCAATCCCACAGTCTCTCTCCCTCCAACTCCAATCCCTCAGTGTCGCTCTCCCTACATCTCCAATCCCTCAGTCTCTCTCCCTCCATCTCCAATCCCTCAGTCTCTATCCTCAATCTGCAATACCTCAGTCTCTCTCCCTTGATCTCCAATCCCTCAGTCTCTCTCCCTCCATCTCCAATCCCTCAGTGTCTCTCCTTCCATCTCCAATCCCTCAGTGTCTCTCCCTCCATCGCCAATCCCTCAGTGTCTCTCCCTCCATCTCCAATCCCTCAGTGTCTCTCCCTCCATCTCCAATCCCTCAGTGTCCCTCCCTCCATCTCCAATCCCTCAGTCTCTCTCCCTTCACCTCCAATCCCTCAGTCTCTCTCCCTTCAACACCAATCCCTCAGTGTCTCTCCATCCATCTCCAATCCCTCAGTCTCTCTCCCTCCATCTCCAATCCCTCAGTCACTCTCCCTCCATCTCCAGTCCCTCAGTGTCTCTATCTCCATCTCCACCTCCAATCCCTCTGTGTCTCTCCCTCCATCCCCAATCTCTGTGTCTCTCCCTCCATCTCCAATCCCTCAGTGTGTCTCCCTCCATCTCCAATCCCACAGTCTCTCTCCCTCCATCTGCAATCCCACAGTCTCTCTCCCTCCAACTCCAATCCGTCAGTGTTGCTCTCCCTGCATCTCCAGTCCCTCAGTCTCTCTCCGTCCATCTCCAATACCTCAGTGTCTATTCCTCCATCTCCAATCACTCAGCGTCTCTCCCTCCATCTCCAATCCCACAGTCTCTCTCCCTCCATCTCCAATCCCTCAGTGTCTATCCCTCCATCTCCCATCCCTCAGTCTCTCTCCCTCCATCTCCAATCCCTCAGTGTCTCGCCCTCCATCTCCAATCCATCAGTCTCCCTCCATCTCCAATCCCTCAGTCTGTCTCCCTCCATCTCCAATCCCACAGTCTCTCTCCCTCCATCTGCAATCCCACAGTCTCTCTCCCTCCAACTCCAATCCGTCAGTGTTGCTCTCCCTACATCTCCAGTCCCTCAGTCTCTCTCCGTCCATCTCCAATACCTCAGTGTCTATTCCTCCATCTCCAATCACTCAGCGTCGCTCCCTCCATCTCCAATCCCACAGTCTCTCTCCCTCCATCTCCAATCCCACAGTCTCTCTCCCTCCAACTTCAATCCGTCAGTGTCGCTCTCCCTGCATCTCCATTCCCTCAGTCTTTGTCCCTCCATCTCCAATCCCTCATTGTCTCTCCCTCCATCTCCAATCCCTCAGTGTCTCTCCCTCCATGTCCACTCCCTCAGTGTCTCTCCCTCCATCTCCAATCCCTCACTGTCTCTCCCTCCATCTCTAATCCCTCAGTGTCTCTCCCTCCATCTCCAATCCCTCAGTGTCTCTTCCTCCATCTCCAATCCCACAGTCTCTCTCCCTCCATCTCCAATCCCTCAGTGTCTCTCCCTCCATCTCCAATCCCACAGTCTTTCTCCCTCCAACTCCAATCCCTCAGTGTCGCTCTCCCTACATCTCCAATCCCTCAGTCTCTCTCCCTCCATCTCCAATCCCTCAGTCTCTATCCTCAATCTGTAATACCTCAGTCTCTCTCCCTCGATCTCCAAATCCTCAGTCTCTCTCCCTCCATCTCCAATCCCTCAGTGTCTCTCCTTCCATCTCCAATCCCTCAGTCTCTCTCCCTCCATCGCCAATCCCTCAGTGTCTCTCCCTCCATCTCCAATCCCTCAGTGTCTCTCCCTCCATCTCCAATCCCTCAGTGTCCCTCCCTCCATCTCCAATCCCTCAGTCTCTCTCCCTTCACCTCCAATCCCTCAGTCTCTCTCCCTTCACCTCCAATCCCTCAGTGTCTCTCCATCCATCTCCAATCCCTCAGTCTCTCTCCCTCCATCTCCAATCCCTCAGTGTCTCTCCCTGCATCTCCAGTCCCTCAGTGTTTCTATCTTCATCTCCACCTCCAATCCCTCTGTGTCTCTCCCTCCATCCCCAATCTCTGTGTCTCTCCCTCCATCTCCAAACCCTCAGTGTCTCTCCCTCCATCTCCAATACCTCAGTGTCTCTCCCTCCATCTCCAATCCCTCAGTGTCTTTCCCTCCATCTCCAATCCCTCAGTGTCTCTCCCTCCATCTTCAATCCCTCAGTCTCTCTCCCTCCATCTCCAATCCCTCAGTCTCTCTCCCTCCATTTCCAATTCATCAGTCTCTCTCCCTCCATCTCCAATCCCTCAGTGTCTCTCGCTCCATCTCCAATCCCTCAGTCTCTCTCCCTCCATCTCCAATTCCTCAGTGTCTCTCCCTCCATCTCCATTCCCTCAGTGTTTCTCCCTCCATCTCCAATCCCTCAGTCTCTCTCCCTCCATCTCCAATCCCTCAGTCTCTCTCCCTCCATCTCCAATCCCTCAGTGTCTCTCCCTCCATCTCCAATCCCACAGTGTCTCTCCCACCATCTCCAATCCCTCAGTGTCTCTCCCTCCATCTCCAAACCCTCAGTATCTCTCCCTCCATCTCCAATCCCTCAGTGTCTCTCCCTCCATCTCCAATCCCTCAGTGTCTCTCCCTCCATCTCCAATCCCTCAGTCTCTCTCCCTCCATCTCCAATCCTCAGTGTCTCTCCCTCCATCTCCAATACCTCAGTGTCTCTCCCTCCATCTCCAATCCCTCAATGTCTCTCCCTCCATCTCCAATTCCTCAGTCTCTCTCACTCCATCTCCAATCCCTCAGTGTCTCTCAATCCATCGCCCATCCCTCAGTGTCTCTCCCTCCATCTCCAATCCCTCCATGTCTCTTGCCCCATCTCCAATCCCTCAGTGTCTCTCCCTCCATCTCCAATCCCTCAGTGTCTCTCCCTCCATCTCCAATCCCTCAGAGTCTCTCCCTCCATCTCCAATCCCTCAGTGTCTCTCCCTCCATCTCCAATCCCTCAGTCTCACTCCCTCCATCTCCAATCACACAGACTCTCTCCCTCCATCTCCAATCCCTCAGTCTCTCTCCCTCCATCTCCAATCCCTCAGTGTCATGCTCCCTCCATCTCCAATCCCTCAGTGTCTCTCCCTCCATCTCCAATCCCTCGGTGTCTCTCCCTCCATCTCCAATCAATCAGTCTCTCTCCCTCCATCTCCAATCCCTCAGTGTCTCTCCCTACATCTCCAATCCCTCAGTGTCTCTCCCTCCATCTCCAATCCCTCAGTCTCTCTCCCTCCATCTCCAATCCCTCAGAGTCTCTCCCTCCATCTCCAATCCCTCAGTGTCTCTCCCTCCATCTCAAATCCCTCAGTCTCTCTCACTCCATCTCCAATCCCTCGATGTCTCTCCCCCCATCTCCAATCCCTCAGTGTCTCTCCCTCCATTTCCAATTCCTCCGTGTCTCTCGCTCCATCTCCAATCCCTCAGTGTCTCTCCCTCCATCGCCAATCCCTCAGTCTCTCTCCCTCCATCTCCAATCCCTCAGTCTCTCTCCCTCCATCTCCAATCCCTCAGTCTCTCTCCTGCCATCTCCAATCCCTCAGTGTCTCTCCCTCCGTCTCCAATCCCTCAGTGTCTCTCCCTCCATCTCCAACCCCTCAGTGTCTCTCCCTCCATCTCCAATCCCTCAGTGTCTCTCCCTACATCTCCAAACCCTCAGTGTCTCTCCCTCCATCTCCAATACCTCAGTGTCTCTCCCTCCATCTCCAATCCCTCAGTGTCTCTCCCTCCATCTCTAATCCCTCAGTCTCTCTCCCTCCATCTCCAATCCCTCAGTGTCTCTCCCTCCATCTCCAATCCCTCAGTGTCTCTCCCTCCATCTCCAAACCCTCAGTGTCTCTCCCTCCATCTCCAATCCCACAGTCTCTCTCCCTACATCTCCAATCCCTCAGTCTCTCTCCCTCCAACTCCAATCCCTCAGTGTCTCTCCCTCCATCTCCAATCCCTGAGTCTCTATCCTCCATCTCCAATCCCTCAGTCTCTCTCCCTCGATCTCCAATCCCTCAGTCTCTCTCCCTCCATCTCCAATCCCTCAGTGTCTCTCCCTCCATCTCCAATCCCTCAGTGTCTCTCCATCCATGTCCACTCCCTCAGTGTCTCTCCCTCCATCTCCAATCCCTCACTGTCTCTCCCTCCATCTCCAATCCCTCAGTGTCTCTCCCTCCATCTCCAATCCCTCAGTGTCTCTTCCTCCATCTCCAATCCCACAGTCTCTCTCCCTCCATCTCCAATCCCTCAGTGTCTCTCCCTCCATCTCCAATCCCACAGTCTCTCTCCCTCCAACTCCAATCCCTCAGTGTCGCTCTCCCTACATCTCCAATCCCTCAGTCTCTCTCCCTCCATCTCCAATCCCTCAGTCTCTATCCTCAATCTGCAATACCTCAGTCTCTCTCCCTTGATCTCCAATCCCTCAGTCTCTCTCCCTCCATCTCCAATCCCTCAGTGTCTCTCCTTCCATCTCCAATCCCTCAGTGTCTCTCCCTCCATCGCCAATCCCTCAGTGTCTCTCCCTCCATCTCCAATCCCTCAGTGTCTCTCCCTCCATCTCCAATCCCTCAGTGTCCCTCCCTCCATCTCCAATCCCTCAGTCTCTCTCCCTTCACCTCCAATCCCTCAGTCTCTCTCCCTTCAACACCAATCCCTCAGTGTCTCTCCATCCATCTCCAATCCCTCAGTCTCTCTCCCTCCATCTCCAATCCCTCAGTCACTCTCCCTCCATCTCCAGTCCCTCAGTGTCTCTATCTCCATCTCCACCTCCAATCCCTCTGTGTCTCTCCCTCCATCCCCAATCTCTGTGTCTCTCCCTCCATCTCCAATCCCTCAGTGTGTCTCCCTCCATCTCCAATCCCACAGTCTCTCTCCCTCCATCTGCAATCCCACAGTCTCTCTCCCTCCAACTCCAATCCGTCAGTGTTGCTCTCCCTACATCTCCAGTCCCTCAGTCTCTCTCCGTCCATCTCCAATACCTCAGTGTCTATTCCTCCATCTCCAATCACTCAGCGTCTCTCCCTCCATCTCCAATCCCACAGTCTCTCTCCCTCCATCTCCAATCCCTCAGTGTCTATCCCTCCATCTCCCATCCCTCAGTCTCTCTCCCTCCATCTCCAATCCCTCAGTGTCTCGCCCTCCATCTCCAATCCATCAGTCTCCCTCCATCTCCAATCCCTCAGTCTGTCTCCCTCCATCTCCAATCCCACAGTCTCTCTCCCTCCATCTGCAATCCCACAGTCTCTCTCCCTCCAACTCCAATCCGTCAGTGTTGCTCTCCCTACATCTCCAGTCCCTCAGTCTCTCTCCGTCCATCTCCAATACCTCAGTGTCTATTCCTCCATCTCCAATCACTCAGCGTCTCTCCCTCCATCTCCAATCCCACAGTCTCTCTCCCTCCATCTCCAATCCCTCAGTGTCTCTCCCTCCATCTCCAATCCCACAGTCTCTCTCCCTCCAACTTCAATCCGTCAGTGTCGCTCTCCCTGCATCTCCATTCCCTCAGTCTTTGTCCCTCCATCTCCAATCCCTCATTGTCTCTCCCTCCATCTCCAATCCCTCAGTGTCTCTCCCTCCATCTCCAAACCCTCAGTGTCTCTCCCTCCATCTCCAATCCCACAGTCTCTCTCCCTACATCTCCAATCCCTCAGTCTCTCTCCCTCCAACTCCAATCCCTCAGTGTCTCTCCCTCCATCTCCAATCCCTGAGTCTCTATCCTCCATCTCCAATCCCTCAGTCTCTCTCCCTCGATCTCCAATCCCTCAGTCTCTCTCCCTCCATCTCCAATCCCTCAGTGTCTCTCCCTCCATCTCCAATCCCTCAGTGTCTCTCCATCCATGTCCACTCACTCAGTGTCTCTCCCTCCATCTCCAATCCCTCACTGTCTCTCCCTCCATCTCCAATCCCTCAGTGTCTCTCCCTCCATCTCCAATCCCTCAGTGTCTCTTCCTCCATCTCCAATCCCACAGTCTCTCTCCCTCCATCTCCAATCCCTCAGTGTCTCTCCCTCCATCTCCAATCCCACAGTCTCTCTCCCTCCAACTCCAATCCCTCAGTGTCGCTCTCCCTACATCTCCAATCCCTCAGTCTCTCTCCCTCCATCTCCAATCCCTCAGTCTCTATCCTCAATCTGCAATACCTCAGTCTCTCTCCCTTGATCTCCAATCCCTCAGTCTCTCTCCCTCCATCTCCAATCCCTCAGTGTCTCTCCTTCCATCTCCAATCCCTCAGTGTCTCTCCCTCCATCGCCAATCCCTCAGTGTCTCTCCCTCCATCTCCAATCCCTCAGTGTCTCTCCCTCCATCTCCAATCCCTCAGTGTCCCTCCCTCCATCTCCAATCCCTCAGTCTCTCTCCCTTCACCTCCAATCCCTCAGTCTCTCTCCCTTCAACACCAATCCCTCAGTGTCTCTCCATCCATCTCCAATCCCTCAGTCTCTCTCCCTCCATCTCCAATCCCTCAGTCACTCTCCCTCCATCTCCAGTCCCTCAGTGTCTCTATCTCCATCTCCACCTCCAATCCCTCTGTGTCTCTCCCTCCATCCCCAATCTCTGTGTCTCTCCCTCCATCTCCAATCCCTCAGTGTGTCTCCCTCCATCTCCAATCCCACAGTCTCTCTCCCTCCATCTGCAATCCCACAGTCTCTCTCCCTCCAACTCCAATCCGTCAGTGTTGCTCTCCCTACATCTCCAGTCCCTCAGTCTCTCTCCGTCCATCTCCAATACCTCAGTGTCTATTCCTCCATCTCCAATCACTCAGCGTCTCTCCCTCCATCTCCAATCCCACAGTCTCTCTCCCTCCATCTCCAATCCCTCAGTGTCTATCCCTCCATCTCCCATCCCTCAGTCTCTCTCCCTCCATCTCCAATCCCTCAGTGTCTCGCCCTCCATCTCCAATCCATCAGTCTCCCTCCATCTCCAATCCCTCAGTCTGTCTCCCTCCATCTCCAATCCCACAGTCTCTCTCCCTCCATCTGCAATCCCACAGTCTCTCTCCCTCCAACTCCAATCCATCAGTGTTGCTCTCCCTACATCTCCAGTCCCTCAGTCTCTCTCCGTCCATCTCCAATACCTCAGTGTCTATTCCTCCATCTCCAATCACTCAGCGTCTCTCCCTCCATCTCCAATCCCACAGTCTCTCTCCCTCCATCTCCAATCCCTCAGTGTCTCTCCCTCCATCTCCAATCCCACAGTCTCTCTCCCTCCAACTTCAATCCGTCAGTGTCACTCTCCCTGCATCTCCATTCCCTCAGTCTTTGTCCCTCCATCTCCAATCCCTCATTGTCTCTCCCTCCATCTCCAATCCCTCAGTGTCTCTCCCTCCATGTCCACTCCCTCAGTGTCTCTCCCTCCATCTCCAATCCCTCACTGTCTCTCCCTCCATCTCTAATCCCTCAGTGTCTCTCCCTCCATCTCCAATCCCTCAGTGTCTCTTCCTCCATCTCCAATCCCACAGTCTCTCTCCCTCCATCTCCAATCCCTCAGTGTCTCTCCCTCCATCTCCAATCCCACAGTCTTTCTCCCTCCAACTCCAATCCCTCAGTGTCGCTCTCCCTACATCTCCAATCCCTCAGTCTCTCTCCCTCCATCTCCAATCCCTCAGTCTCTATCCTCAATCTGTAATACCTCAGTCTCTCTCCCTCGATCTCCAAATCCTCAGTCTCTCTCCCTCCATCTCCAATCCCTCAGTGTCTCTCCTTCCATCTCCAATCCCTCAGTCTCTCTCCCTCCATCGCCAATCCCTCAGTGTCTCTCCCTCCATCTCCAATCCCTCAGTGTCTCTCCCTCCATCTCCAATCCCTCAGTGTCCCTCCCTCCATCTCCAATCCCTCAGTCTCTCTCCCTTCACCTCCAATCCCTCAGTCTCTCTCCCTTCACCTCCAATCCCTCAGTGTCTCTCCATCCATCTCCAATCCCTCAGTCTCTCTCCCTCCATCTCCAATCCCTCAGTGTCTCTCCCTGCATCTCCAGTCCCTCAGTGTTTCTATCTCCATCTCCACCTCCAATCCCTCTGTGTCTCTCCCTCCATCCCCAATCTCTGTGTCTCTCCCTCCATCTCCAAACCCTCAGTGTCTCTCCCTCCATCTCCAATACCTCAGTGTCTCTCCCTCCATTTCCAATCCCTCAGTGTCTTTCCCTCCATCTCCAATCCCTCAGTGTCTCTCCCTCCATCTTCAATCCCTCAGTCTCTCTCCCTCCATCTCCAATCCCTCAGTCTCTCTCCCTCCATTTCCAATTCATCAGTCTCTCTCCCTCCATCTCCAATCCCTCAGTGTCTCTCGCTCCATCTCCAATCCCTCAGTCTCTCTCCCTCCATCTCCAATCCCTCAGTGTCTCTCCCTCCATCTCCATTCCCTCAGTGTTTCTCCCTCCATCTCCAATCCCTCAGTCTCTCTCCCTCCATCTCCAATCCCTCAGTCTCTCTCCCTCCATCTCCAATCCCTCAGTGTCTCTCCCTCCATCTCCAATCCCACAGTGTCTCTCCCACCATCTCCAATCCCTCAGTGTCTCTCCCTCCATCTCCAAACCCTCAGTATCTCTCCCTCCATCTCCAATCCCTCAGTGTCTCTCCCTCCATCTCCAATCCCTCAGTGTCTCTCCCTCCATCTCCAATCCCTCAGTCTCTCTCCCTCCATCTCCAATCCTCAGTGTCTCTCCCTCCATCTCCAATACCTCAGTGTCTCTCCCTCCATCTCCAATCCCTCAATGTCTCTCCCTCCATCTCCAATTCCTCAGTCTCTCTCACTCCATCTCCAATCCCTCAGTGTCTCTCAATCCATCGCCCATCCCTCAGTGTCTCTCCCTCCATCTCCAATCCCTCCATGTCTCTTGCCCCATCTCCAATCCCTCAGTGTCTCTCCCTCCATCTCCAATCCCTCAGTGTCTCTCCCTCCATCTCCAATCCCTCAGAGTCTCTCCCTCCATCTCCAATCCCTCAGTGTCTCTCCCTCCATCTCCAATCCCTCAGTCTCACTCCCTCCATCTCCAATCACTCAGACTCTCTCCCTCCATCTCCAATCCCTCAGTCTCTCTCCCTCCATCTCCAATCCCTCAGTGTCATGCTCCCTCCATCTCCAATCCCTCAGTGTCTCTCCCTCCATCTCCAATCCCTCGGTGTCTCTCCCTCCATCTCCAATCAATCAGTCTCTCTCCCTCCATCTCCAATCCCTCAGTGTCTCTCCCTACATCTCCAATCCCTCAGTGTCTCTCCCTCCATCTCCAATCCCTCAGTCTCTCTCCCTCCATCTCCAATCCCTCAGAGTCTCTCCCTCCATCTCCAATCCCTCAGTGTCTCTCCCTCCATCTCAAATCCCTCAGTCTCTCTCACTCCATCTCCAATCCCTCGATGTCTCTCCCCCCATCTCCAATCCCTCAGTGTCTCTCCCTCCATTTCCAATTCCTCCGTGTCTCTCGCTCCATCTCCAATCCCTCAGTGTCTCTCCCTCCATCGCCAATCCCTCAGTCTCTCTCCCTCCATCTCCAATCCCTCAGTCTCTCTCCCTCCATCTCCAATCCCTCAGTCTCTCTCCTGCCATCTCCAATCCCTCAGTGTCTCTCCCTCCGTCTCCAATCCCTCAGTGTCTCTCCCTCCATCTCCAACCCCTCAGTGTCTCTCCCTCCATCTCCAATCCCTCAGTGTCTCTCCCTACATCTCCAAACCCTCAGTGTCTCTCCCTCCATCTCCAATACCTCAGTGTCTCTCCCTCCATCTCCAATCCCTCAGTGTCTCTCCCTCCATCTCTAATCCCTCAGTCTCTCTCCCTCCATCTCCAATCCCTCAGTGTCTCTCCCTCCATCTCCAATCCCTCAGTGTCTCTCCCTCCATCTCCAAACCCTCAGTGTCTCTCCCTCCATCTCCAATCCCACAGTCTCTCTCCCTCCAACTCCAATCCCTCAGTGTCTCTCCCTCCATCTCCAATCCCTGAGTCTCTATCCTCCATCTCCAATCCCTCAGTCTCTCTCCCTCGATCTCCAATCCCTCAGTCTCTCTCCCTCCATCTCCAATCCCTCAGTGTCTCTCCTTCCATCTCCAATCCCTCAGTCTCTCTCCCTCCATCTCCAATCCCTCAGTGTCTCTCCCTCCATCTCCAATCGCTCAGTGTCTCTCCCTCCATCTCCAATCCCTCAGTGTCCCTCCCTCCATCTCCAATCCCTCAGTCTCTCTCCCTTCACCTCCAATCCCTCAGTGTCTCTCCCTCCATCTCCAATCCCTCAGTCCCTCTCCCTCCATCTCCGATCCGTCAGTGTCTCTCCCTCCATCACCAATCCCTCAGTCTCTCTCCCTCCATCTCCAATCCCTCAGTCTCTCTCCCTCCATCTCCATTCCCTCAGTGTCTCTCCCTCCATCTCCAATCCCTCAGTGTCTCTGCCTCCATCTCCAATCCCTCAGTCTCTCTCCCTCCATCTCCAATCCCTCAGTCTCTCTCCCGCCATCTCCAATCCCTCAGTCTCTCTCCCTCCATCTCCAATCCTTCAGTCTCTCTCCCTCCATCTCCAATCCCTCAGTGTCTCTCCCACCATCTCCAAACCCTCAGTGTCTCTCCCTCCATCTCCAATCCCTCAGTGTCTCTCCCTCCATCTCCAATCCCTCAGTGTCTCTCACTCCATCTCCAATCCCTCAGTGTCTCTCCCTCCATCTCCAATCCCTCAGTGTCTCTCCCTCCATCTCCAATCCCTCAATGTCTCTCCCTCCATCTCCAATCCCTCAGTCTCACTCCCTCCATTTCCAATCACTCAGTCTCTCTCCCTCCATCTCCAATCCCTCAGTCTCACTCCCTCCATCTCCAATCCCTCAGTGTCGTGCTGCCTCCATCTCCAATCCCTCAGTCTCTCTCCCTCCATCCCCAATCCCTCAGTGTCTCTCCCTCCATCTCCAATCCCTCAGTCTCTCTCAATCCATCTGCAATCCCTCCATGTCTCTCCCCCCATCTCCAAACCCTCAGTGTCTCTCCCTCCATTTCCAATTCCTCCGTGTCTCTCGCTCCATCTCCAATCCCTCAGTCTCTCTCCATCCATCTCCAATCCCTCAGTCTCTCTCCCTCCATCTCCAATCCCTCAGTCTCTCTCCCTCCATCTCCAGTCCCTCAGTCTCTCTCCTTCCATCTCCAATCCCTCAGTCTCTCTCCCTCCATCTCCAATCCCTCAGTCTCTCTCCCGCCATCTCCAATCCCTCAGTCTCTCTCCCTCCATCTCCAACCCCTCAGTGTCTCTCCCTCCATCTCCAATCCCTCAGTGTCCCTCCCTCCATCTCCAATCCCTCAGTCTCTCTCCCTCCATCTCCAATCCCTCAGTGTCTCTCCCTCCATCTCCAATTCCTCAGTGTCTCTCCCTCCATCTCCAATCCCTCAGTCTCTCTCCCTCCATCTCCAATCCCTCAGTGTCTCTCCCTCCATCTCCAATCCCTCAGTCTCTCTCCCTCCATCTCCAATCCCTCAGTGTCTCTCCTTCCATCTCCAATCCCTCAGTCTCTCTCCTCCATCTCCAATCCCTCAGTCTCTCTCCCTCCATTTCCAATTCCTCCGTGTCTCTCGCTCCATCTCCAATCCCTCAGTCTCTCTCCCTCCATGTCCAATCCCTCAGTCTCTCTCCCTTCATCTCCAAATCCTCAGTGTCTCTCCCTCCATCTCCAATCCCTCAGTCTATCTCCCTCCATCTCCAATCCCTCAGTGTCTCTCCCTCCATCCCCAATCGCTCAGTCTCTCTCCCTCCATATCCAATCCCTCAGTGTCTCTCCCTCCATCTCCTATCCCTCAGTGTCCCTCCCTCCATCTCCAATCCCTCAGTCTCTCTCCCACTATCTCCAATCCCTTTGTCTCTCCCTCCATCTCCAATCCATAAGTGCCTCTCCCTCCATCTCCAGTCCCTCAGTGTCTCTCCCTCCATCTCCAATCCCTCAGTGTCTCTCCCTCCATCTCCAATCCCTCAGTGTCTCTCCCTCCATCTCCAATCCCTCAGTTTCTCTCCCTCCATCTCCAATCCCTCAGTGTCTCTCCCTCCATCTCCAATCCCTCAGTGTCTCTCTCTCCATCTCCAATCCCTCAGTGTCTCTCCCTCCATCTCCAATTCCTCAGTCTCTCTCACTCCATCTCCAATCCCTCAGTGTCTCTCCATCCATCTCCAATCCCTCAGTGTCTCTCACTCCATCTCTAATCCCTCAGTGTCTCTCCCTCCATCTCCAATCCCTCAGTGTCTCTCCCTCCATCTCCAATTCCTCAGTCTCTCTCACTCCATCTCCAATCCCTCAGTGTCTCTCCATCCATCTCCAATCCCTCAGTGTCTCTCCCTCCATCTCCAATCCCTCAGTGTCTCTCCCTCCATCTCCAATCCCTCAGTGTCTCTCCCTCAATCTCCAATCCCTCAGTGTCTCTCCCTCCATCTCCAGTCCCTCAGTGTCTCTCCCTCCATCTCCAATCCCTCAGTCTCTCTCCCTCCATCTCCAATCCCTCAGTCTCTCTCCCTCCATCTCCAATCCCTCAGTCTCTCTCCCTCCATCTCCAATCCCTCAGTCTCTCTCCCTCCATCTCCAATCCCTCAGTCTCTCTCCCTCCATCTCCAATCCCTCAGTCTCTCTCCCTCCATCTCCAATCCCTCAGTGTCTCTCCCTGCATCTCCAGTCCCTCAGTGTCTCTATCTCCATCTCCACCTCCAATCCCTCTGTGTCTCTCCCTCCATCCCCAATCTCTGTGTCTCTCCCTCCATCTCCAAACCCTCACTGTCTCTCCCTCCATCTCCAATACCTCAGTGTCTCTCCCTCCATCTCCAATCCCTCAGTGTCTTTCCCTCCATCTCCAATCCCTCAGTGTCTCTCCCTCCATCTTCAATCCCTCAGTCTCTCTCCCTCCATCTCCAATCCCTCAGTCTCTCTCCCTCCATTTCCAATTCATCAGTGTCTCTCCCTCCATCTCCAATCCCTCAGTGTCTCTCGCTCCATCTCCAATCCCTCAGTCTCTCTCCCTCCATCTCCAATCCCTCAGTGTCTCTCCCTACATCTCTATTCCCTCAGTGTTTCTCCCTCCATCTCCAATCCCTCAGTCTCTCTCCCTACATCTCCAATCCCTCAGTCTCTCTCCCTCCATCTCCAATCCCTCAGTGTCTCTCCCTCCATCTCCAATCCCACAGTGTCTCTCCCACCATCTCCAATCCCTCAGTGCCTCTCCCTCCATCTCCAAACCCTCAGTATCTCTCCCTCCATCTCCAATCCCTCAGTGTCTCTCCCTCCATCTCCAATCCCTCAGTGTCTCTCCCTCCATCTCCAATCCCTCAGTCTCTCTCCCTCCATCTCCAATCCTCAGTGTCTCTCCCTCCATCTCCAATACCTCAGTGTCTCTCCCTCCATCTCCAATCCCTCAATGTCTCTCCCTCCATCTCCAATTCCTCAGTCTCTCTCACTCCATCTCCAATCCCTCAGTGTCTCTCAATCCATCGCCCATCCCTCAGTGTCTCTCCCTCCATCTCCAATCCCTCCATGTCTCTTGCCCCATCTCCAATCCCTCAGTGTCTCTCCCTCCATCTCCAATCCCTCAGTGTCTCTCCCTCCATCTCCAAACCCTCAGAGTCTCTCCCTCCATCTCCAATCCCTCAGTGTCTCTCCCTCCATCTCCAATCCCTCAGTCTCACTCCCTCCATCTCCAATCACTCAGATTCTCTCGCTCCATCTCCAATCCCTCAGTCTCTCTCCCTCCATCTCCAATCCCTCAGTGTCGTGCTCCCTCCATCTCCAATCCCTCAGTGTCTCTCCCTCCATCTCCAATCCCTCAGTGTCTCTCGCTCCATCTCCAATCCCTCAGTCTCTCTCCCTCCATCTCCAATCCCTCAGTGTCTCTCCCTCCATCTCCATTCCCTCAGTGTTTCTCCCTCCATCTCCAATCCCTCAGTCTCTCTCCCTCCATCTCCAATCCCTCAGTCTCTTTCCCTCCATCTCCAATCCCTCAGTGTCTCTCCCTCCATCTCCAATCCCACAGTGTCTCTCCCACCATCTCCAATCCCAGTGTCTCTCCCTCCATCTCCAAACCCTCAGTATCTCTCCCTCCATCTCCAATCCCTCAGTGTCTCTCCCTCCATCTCCAATCCCTCAGTCTCTCTCCCTCCATCTCCAATCCTCAGTGTCTCTCCCTCCATCTCCAATACCTCAGTGTCTCTCCCTCCATCTCCAATCCCTCAATGTCTCTCCCTCCATCTCCAATTCCTCAGTCTCTCTCACTCCATCTCCAATCCCTCAGTGTCTCTCAATCCATCGCCCATCCCTCAGTGTCTCTCCCTCCATCTCCAATCCCTCCATGTCTCTTGCCCCATCTCCAATCCCTCAGTGTCTCTCCCTCCATCTCCAATCCCTCAGTGTCTCTCCCTCCATCTCCAATCCCTCAGAGTCTCTCCCTTCATCTCCAATCCCTCAGTGTCTCTCCCTCCATCTCCAATCCCTCAGTCTCACTCCCTCCATCTCCAATCACTCAGACTCTCTCCCTCCATCTCCAATCCCTCAGTCTCTCTCCCTCCATCTCCAATCCCTCAGTGTCGTGCTCCCTCCATCTCCAATCCCTCAGTGTCTCTCCCTCCATCTCCAATCCCTCAGTGTCTCTCCCTCCATCTCCAATCAATCAGTCTCTCTCCCTCCATCTCCAATCCCTCAGTGTCTCTCCCTCCATCTCCAATCCCTCAGTGTCTCTCCCTCCATCTCCAATCCCTCAGTCTCTCTCCATCCATCTCCAATCCCTCAGTGTCTCTCCCTCCATCTCCAATCCTTCAGTGTCTCTCCCTCCATCTCAAATCCCTCAGTCTCTCTCACTCCATCTCCAATCCTTCGATGTCTCTCCCCCCATCTCCAATCCCTCAGTGTCTCTCCCTCCATTTCCAATTCCTTCGTGTCTCTCGCTCCATCTCCAATCCCTCAGTGTCTCTCCCTCCATCGCCAATCCCTCAGTCTCTCTCCCTCCATCTCCAATCCCTCAGTCTCTCTCCCTCCATCTCCAATCCCTCAGTCTCTCTCCCGCCATCTCCAATCCCTCAGTGTCTCTCCCTCCGTCTCCAATCCCTCAGTGTCTCTCCCTCCATCTCCAACCCCTCAGTGTCTCTCCCTCCATCTCCAATCCCTCAGTGTCTCTCCCTACATCTCCAAACCCTCAGTGTCTCTCCCTCCATCTCCAATACCTCAGTGTCTCTCCCTCCATCTCCAATCCCTCAGTGTCTCTCCCTCCATCTCTAATCCCTCAGTCTCTCTCCCTCCATCTCCAATCCCTCAGTGTCTCTCCCTCCATCTCCAATCCCTCAGTGTCTCTCCCTCCATCTCCAAACCCTCAGTGTCTCTCCCTCCATCTCCAATCCCACAGTCTCTCTCCCTACATCTCCAATCCTTCAGTCTCTCTCCCTCCAACTCCAATCCCTCAGTGTCTCTCCCTCCATTTCCAATCCCTGTGTCTCTATCCTCCATCTCCAATCCCTCAGTCTCTCTCCCTCGATCTCCAATCCCTCAGTCTCTCTCCCTCCATCTCCAATCCCTCAGTGTCTCTCCCTCCATCTCCAATCGCTCAGTGTCTCTCCCTCCATCTCCAATCCCTCAGTGTCCCTCCCTCCATCCCCAATCCCTCAGTCTCTCTCCCTTCACCTCCAATCCCTCAGTGTCTCTCCCTCCATCTCCAATCCCTCAGTCCCTCTCCCTCCGTCTCCGATCCGTCAGTGTCTCTCCCTCCATCTCCAATCCCTCAGTCTCTCTCCCTCCATCTCCAATCCCTCAGTCTCTCTCCCTCCATCTCCATTCCCTCAGTGTCTCTCCCTCCATCTCCAATCCCTCAGTGTCTCTGCCTCCATCTCCAATCCCTCAGTCTCTCTCCCTCCATCTCCAATCCCTCAGTCTCTCTCCCTCCATCTCCAATCCCTCAGTCTCTCTCCCTCCATCTCCAATCCCTCAGTCTCTCTCCCTCCTTCTCCAATCCCTCAGTGTCTCTCCCACCATCTCCAAATCCTCAGTGTCTCTCCCTCCATCTCCAATAACTCAGTGTCTCTCCCTCCATCTCCAATCCCTCATTGTCTCTCCATCCATCACCAATCCCTCAGTGTCTCTCCCTCCATCTCCAATCCCTCCATGTCTCTTGCACAATCTCCAATCCCTCAGTGTCTCTCCCTCCATCTCCAATCCCTCAGTGTCTCTCACTCCATCTCCAATCCCTCAGTGTCTCTCCCTCCATCTCCAATCCCTCAGTGTCTCTCCCTCCATCTCCAATCCCTCAATGTCTCTCCCTCCATCTCCAATCCCTCAGTCTCACTCCCTCCATTTCCAATCACTCAGTCTCTCTCCCTCCATCTCCAATCCCTCAGTCTCACTCCATCCATCTCCAATCCCTCAGTGTCGTGCTGCCCCCATCTCCAATCCCTCAGTCTCTCTCCCTCCATCCCCAATCCCTCAGTGTCTCTCCCTCCATCTCCAATTCCTCATTGTCTCTCCCTCCATCTCCAATTAATCAGTCTCTCTCCCTCCATCACCAATCCCTCAGTATCTCTCCCTCCATCTCCAATCCCTCAGTCTCTCTCCCTCCATCTCCAATCCCTCAGTATCTCTCCCTCCATCTCCAATCCCTCAGTCTCTCTCCCTCCATCTCCAATCCCTCAGCCTGTCTCCCTCCATCTCCAATCCCTCAGTGTCTCTCCCTCCATCTCCAATCCCTCAGTGTCTCTCCCACCATCACCAATCCCTCAGTCTCTCTCCCTCCATCTCCAATCCCTCAGTCTCTCTCCCTCAATTTCCAATCCCTCAGTCTCTCTCCCTCCATCTCCAATCCCTCAGTCTCTCTCCCTCCATCTCCAATCCCTCAGTGTCCCTCCCTCCATCTCCAATCCCTCAGTCTCTCTCCCTCCATCTCCAATCCCTCAGTGTCTCTCCCTCCATCTCCAATCCCTCAGTGTCTCTCCCACCATCACCAATCCCTCAGTCTCTCTCCCTTCATCTCCAATCCCTCAGTGTCTCTCCCTCCATCTCCAATCCCTCAGTGTCTCTTCCTCCATCTCCAATCCCTCAGTGACTCTCCCTCCATCTCCAGTCGCTCAGTCTCTCTCCCTCCATATCCAATCCCTCAGTGTCTCTCCCTCCATCTCCTATCCCTCAGTGTCTCTCCCTCCATCTCCAATCCCTCAGTCTCTCTCCCAATATCTCCAATCCCTTTGTCTCTCCCTCCATCTCCAAACCCTCAGTGTCTCTCCCTCCATCTCCAAACACTCAGTGTCTCTCCCTGCCTCTCCAATCCCTCAGTGTCTCTCCCTCCATCTCCAGTTCCTCAGTGTCTCTCCCTCCATCTCCAATCCCTCAGTGTCTCTCCCTCCATCTCCAATCCCTCAGTCTCTCTCCCTCCATCTCCAATCCCTCAGTCTCTCTCCCTCCATCTCCAAACCCTCAGTGTCTCTCCCTCCATCTCCAATCCCTGAGTCTCTCTCCCTTCATTTCCATTTCCTCAGTGTCTCTCCCTCCATCTCCAGTTAATCAGTCTCTCTCCCTCCATCTCCAATCCCTCAGTGTCTCTCCCTCCATCTCCAATTCCTCAGTGTCCCTCCCTCCATCTCCAATTAATCAGTCTCTCTCCCTCCATCTCCAATCCCTCAGTGTCTCTCCCTCCATCTTCAATCCCTCAGTGTCTCTCCCTCCATCTTCAATCCCTCAGTCTCTCTCCCTCCATCTCCAATCACTCAGTGTCTCTCCCTCCATCTCAAATTCCTCATTCTCTCTCCCTCCATCTCCAATCCCTCAGTGTCTCTCCCTCCATCTCTAATTAATCAGTCTCTCTCCCTCCATCTCCAATCCCTCAGTGTCTCTCCCTCCATCTTCAATCCCTCAGTCTCTCTCCCTCCATCTCCAATCCCTCAGTGTCTCTCCCTCCATCTCAAATTCCGCAGTCTCTCTCCCTTCATCTCCAATCCCTCAGTGTCTCTTCCTCCATCTCCAATCCCTCAGTGTCTCTCACTCCATCTCCAATCCCTCAGTCTCTCTCCCTCCATCTCCAATCCCTCAGTCTCTCTCCCTCCATCTCCAATCCCTCAGTCTCTCGCCATCCATCTCCAATCCCTCAGTGTCTCTCCCTCCATCTCCAATCCCTTAGTCTCTCTCCCTCCATCTCCAATCCCTCAGTGTCTCTCCCTCCATCTCCAATCCCTCAGTCTCTCTCCCTCCATCTTCAACACCTCAGTCTCTCTCCATCCATCTCCAATGCCTCAGTCTCTCTCCCACCACCTCCAATCCCTCAGTCTCTCTACCTCCATCTCCAATCCCTCAGTGTCTCTCCCTCCATCCCCAATCCCTCAGTCTCTCTCCCTCCATCTCCAATCCACCAGTCTCTCTCCCTCCATCTCCAATCCCTCAGTCTCTCTCCCTCTATTTCCAATCCCTCAGTGTCTCTCCCTCCATCTCCAATTTCTCAGTCTCTCTCCCTCCATCTCCAATCCCTCAGTGTCTCTCCCTCCATCTCCAATCCCTCAGTGTCTCTTCCTCCAACTCCAATCCCTCACTGTCTCTCCCTCCATCTCCAATCCCTCACTGTCTCTCCCTCCATCTCCAATCCGTCAGTCTCACTCCCTCCATCTCCATCCCTCCGTGTCTCTCGCTCCATCTCCAGTCGCTCAGTGTTTCTCTCTCCATCTCCAATCCCTCAGTGTCTCTCCCTCCATCTCCAATCCTTCAGTCTCTCTCCCACCATCTCCAATCCCTCAGTCTCTCTCCCTCCATCTCCAATCCCTCAGTCTCTCTCCCTCCATCTCCAATCCCTCAGTCTCTCTCCCTCCATCTCCAATCCCTCAGTCTCTCTCCCTCCATCTCCAATCCCTCAGTCTCTCTCCCTGCATCTCCAATCCTTCAGTGTCTCTCCCTCCATCTCGAATCCGTCAGTCGCTCTCCCTCCATCTCCAATCCCTCAGTCTCTCTCCCTCCATCTCCAATCCCTCCGTCTCTCTCCCTGCATCTCCAATCCCTCAGTTTCTCTCCCTCCATCTCCAATCCCTCAGCCTCTCTCCTTCCATCTCCAATCCCTCAGTGTCTCTCCCTCCATCTCCAATACCTCAGTGTCTCTCCCTCCATCTCCAATCCCTCAGCGTATCTCCCTCCATCTCCAATCCCTCAGTCTCTCTCACTCCATCTCCAATCCCTCAGTCTCTCTCCCTCCATCTCCAACCCCTCAGTGTCTCTCCCTCCATCTCCAATCCCCCAGTCTCGCTCCCTCCATCTCCAATCCACCAGTCTCTCTCCCTCCATCTCCAATCCCTCAGTCTCTCTCCCTGTATTTCCAATCCCTCAGTGTCTCTCCCTCCATCTCCAATTCCTCAGTCTCTCTCCCTCCATCTCCAATCCCTCAGTATCTCTCCCTCCATCTCCAATCCCTCAGTGTCTCTTCCTCCATCTCCAATCCCTCACTGTCTCTCCCTCCATCTCCAATCCTTCACTGTCTCTCCCTCCATCTCCAATCCCTCAGTCTCACTCCCTCCATCTCCATCCCTCAGTGTCTCTCGCTCCATCTCCAGTCGCTCAGTGTCTCTCTGTCCATCTCCAATCCCTCAGTGTCTCTCCCTTCATCTCCAATCCCTCAGTCTCTCTCCCTCCATCTCCAATCCCTCAATCTCTCTCCCTCCATCTCCAATCCCTCAGTCTCTCTCCCTGCATCTCCAATCCTTCAGTGTCTCTCCCTCCATCTCCAATCCCACAGTCTCTCTCCCTCCATCTCCAATCCCTCAGTCTCTCTCCCTCCATCTCCAATCCCTCAGTGTCTCTCCCTCCATCTCCAAACCCTCAGTGTCTCTCCCTCCATCTCCAATCCCTCAGTGTCTCTCCCTCCATCTCCAATCCCTCAGTGTCTCTCCATCCATCACCAATCCCTCAGTGTCTCTCCCTCCATCTCCAATCCCTCCATGTCTCTTGCACCATCTCCAATCTCTCAGTGTCTCTCCCTCCATCTCCAATCCCTCAGTGTCTCTCACTCCATCTCCAATCCCTCAGTGTCTCTCCCTCCATCTCCATTCCCTCAGTGTCTCTCGCTCCATCTCCAATCCCTCAATGTCTCTCCCTCCATCTCCAATCCCTCAGTCTCACTCCCTCCATTTCCAATCACTCAGTCTCTCTCCCTCCATCTCCAATCCCTCAGTGTCGTGCTCCCTCCATCTCCAATCCCTCAGTCTCTCTCCCTCCATCCCCCAACCCTCAGTGTCTCTCCCTCCATCTCCAATCCCTCAGTGTCTCTCCCTCCATCTCCAATCCCTCAGTCTCTCTCCCTCCATCTCCAATCCCTCAGTGTCTCTCCCTCCATCTCAAATCCCTCAGTGTCTCTCCCTCCATCTCCAATCCCTCAGTCTCTCTCAATCCATCTGCAATCCCTCCATGTCTCTCCCCCCATCTCCAAACCCTCAGTGTCTCTCCCTCCATTTCCAATTCCTCCATGTCTCTCGCTCCATCTCCAATCCCTCAATCTCTCTCCCTCCATCTCCAATCCCTCAGTCTCTCTCCCTCCATCTCCAATCCCTCAGTCTCTCTCCCTCCATCTCCAATCCCTCAGTCTCTCTCCCTCCATCTCCAATCCCTCAGTCTCTCTCCCTCCATCTCCAATCCCTCAGTCTCTCTCCCGCCATCTCCAATCCCTCAGTCTCTCTCCCTCCATCTCCAATCCCTCAGTGTCTCTCCCTCCATCTCCAATCCCTCAGTGTCCCTCCCTCCATCTCCAATCCCTCAGTCTCTCTCCCTCCATCTCCAAACACTCAGTGTCTCTCCCTGCCTCTCCAATCCCTCAGTGTCTCTCCCTCCATCTCCAGTTCCTCAGTGTCTCTCCCTCCATCTCCAATCCCTCAGTGTCTCTCCCTCCATCTCCAATCCCTCAGTCTCTCTCCCTCCATCTCCAATCCCTCAGTCTCTCTCCCTCCATCTCCAAACCCTCAGTGTCTCTCCCTCCATCTCCAATCCCTGAGTCTCTCTCCCTCCATCTCCATTTCCTCAGTGTCTCTCCCTCCATCTCCAGTTAATCAGTCTCTCTCCCTCCATCTCCAATCCCTCAGTGTCTCTCCCTCCATCTCCAATTCCTCAGTGTCCCTCCCTCCATCTCCAATTAATCAGTCTCTCTCCCTCCATCTCCAATCCCTCAGTGTCTCTCCCTCCATCTTCAATCCCTCAGTGTCTCTCCCTCCATCTTCAATCCCTCAGTCTCTCTCCCTCCATCTCCAATCACTCAGTGTCTCTCCCTCCATCTCAAATTCCTCATTCTCTCTCCCTCCATCTCCAATCCCTCAGTGTCTCTCCCTCCATCTCTAATTAATCAGTCTCTCTCCCTCCATCTCCAATCCCTCAGTGTCTCTCCCTCCATCTTCAATCCCTCAGTCTCTCTCCCTCCATCTCCAATCCCTCAGTGTCTCTCCCTCCATCTCAAATTCCGCAGTCTCTCTCCCTTCATCTCCAATCCCTCAGTGTCTCTTCCTCCATCTCCAATCCCTCAGTGTCTCTCACTCCATCTCCAATCCCTCAGTCTCTCTCCCTCCATCTCCAATCCCTCAGTCTCTCTCCCTCCATCTCCAATCCCTCAGTCTCTCGCCATCCATCTCCAATCCCTCAGTGTCTCTCCCTCCATCTCCAATCCCTTAGTCTCTCTCCCTCCATCTCCAATCCCTCAGTGTCTCTCCCTCCATCTCCAATCCCTCAGTCTCTCTCCCTCCATCTTCAACACCTCAGTCTCTCTCCATCCATCTCCAATGCCTCAGTCTCTCTCCCACCACTTCCAATCCCTCAGTCTCTCTACCTCCATCTCCAATCCCTCAGTGTCTCTCCCTCCATCCCCAATCCCTCAGTCTCTCTCCCTCCATCTCCAATCCACCAGTCTCTCTCCCTCCATCTCCAATCCCTCAGTCTCTCTCCCTCTATTTCCAATCCCTCAGTGTCTCTCCCTCCATCTCCAATTTCTCAGTCTCTCTCCCTCCATCTCCAATCCCTCAGTGTCTCTCCCTCCATCTCCAATCCCTCAGTGTCTCTTCCTCCAACTCCAATCCCTCACTGTCTCTCCCTCCATCTCCAATCCCTCACTGTCTCTCCCTCCATCTCCAATCCGTCAGTCTCACTCCCTCCATCTCCATCCCTCCGTGTCTCTCGCTCCATCTCCAGTCGCTCAGTGTTTCTCTCTCCATCTCCAATCCCTCAGTGTCTCTCCCTCCATCTCCAATCCTTCAGTCTCTCTCCCTCCATCTCCAATCCCTCAGTCTCTCTCCCTCCATCTCCAATCCCTCAGTCTCTCTCCCTCCATCTCCAATCCCTCAGTCTCTCTCCCTCCATCTCCAATCCCTCAGTCTCTCTCCCTCCATCTCCAATCCCTCAGTCTCTCTCCCTGCATCTCCAATCCTTCAGTGTCTCTCCCTCCATCTCGAATCCGTCAGTCGCTCTCCCTCCATCTCCAATCCCTCAGTCTCTCTCCCTCCATCTCCAATCCCTCCGTCTCTCTCCCTGCATCTCCAATCCCTCAGTTTCTCTCCCTCCATCTCCAATCCCTCAGCCTCTCTCCTTCCATCTCCAATCCCTCAGTGTCTCTCCCTCCATCTCCAATACCTCAGTGTCTCTCCCTCCATCTCCAATCCCTCAGCGTATCTCCCTCCATCTCCAATCCCTCAGTCTCTCTCACTCCATCTCCAATCCCTCAGTCTCTCTCCCTCCATCTCCAACCCCTCAGTGTCTCTCCCTCCATCTCCAATCCCCCAGTCTCGCTCCCTCCATCTCCAATCCACCAGTCTCTCTCCCTCCATCTCCAATCCCTCAGTCTCTCTCCCTGTATTTCCAATCCCTCAGTGTCTCTCCCTCCATCTCCAATTCCTCAGTCTCTCTCCCTCCATCTCCAATCCCTCAGTATCTCTCCCTCCATCTCCAATCCCTCAGTGTCTCTTCCTCCATCTCCAATCCCTCACTGTCTCTCCCTCCATCTCCAATCCTTCACTGTCTCTCCCTCCATCTCCAATCCCTCAGTCTCACTCCCTCCATCTCCATCCCTCAGTGTCTCTCGCTCCATCTCCAGTCGCTCAGTGTCTCTCTGTCCATCTCCAATCCCTCAGTGTCTCTCCCTTCATCTCCAATCCCTCAGTCTCTCTCCCTCCATCTCCAATCCCTCAATCTCTCTCCCTCCATCTCCAATCCCTCAGTCTCTCTCCCTGCATCTCCAATCCTTCAGTATCTCTCCCTCCATCTCCAATCCCACAGTCTCTCTCCCTCCATCTCCAATCCCTCAGTCTCTCTCCCTCCATCTCCAATCCCTCAGTGTCTCTCCCTCCATCTCCAAACCCTCAGTGTCTCTCCCTCCATCTCCAATCCCTCAGTGTCTCTCCCTCCATCTCCAATCCCTCAGTGTCTCTCCATCCATCACCAATCCCTCAGTGTCTCTCCCTCCATCTCCAATCCCTCCATGTCTCTTGCACCATCTCCAATCCCTCAGTGTCTCTCCCTCCATCTCCAATCCCTCAGTGTCTCTCACTCCATCTCCAATCCCTCAGTGTCTCTCCCTCCATCTCCATTCCCTCAGTGTCTCTCGCTCCATCTCCAATCCCTCAATGTCTCTCCCTCCATCTCCAATCCCTCAGTCTCACTCCCTCCATTTCCAATCACTCAGTCTCTCTCTCTCCATCTCCAATCCCTCAGTGTCGTGCTCCCTCCATCTCCAATCCCTCAGTCTCTCTCCCTCCATCCCCAAACCCTCAGTGTCTCTCCCTCCATCTCCAATCCCTCAGTGTCTCTCCCTCCATCTCCAATCCCTCAGTCTCTCTCCCTCCATCTCCAATCCCTCAGTGTCTCTCCCTCCATCTCAAATCCCTCAGTGTCTCTCCCTCCATCTCCAATCCCTCAGTCTCTCTCAATCCATCTGCAATCCCTCCATGTCTCTCCCCCCATCTCCAAACCCTCAGTGTCTCTCCCTCCATTTCCAATTCCTCCATGTCTCTCGCTCCATCTCCAATCCCTCAATCTCTCTCCCTCCATCTCCAATCCCTCAGTCTCTCTCCCTCCATCTCCAATCCCTCAGTCTCTCTCCCTCCATCTCCAATCCCTCAGTCTCTCTCCCTCCATCTCCAATCCCTCAGTCTCTCTCCCTCCATCTCCAATCCCTCAGTCTCTCTCCCGCCATCTCCAATCCCTCAGTCTCTCTCCCTCCATCTCCAATCCCTCAGTGTCTCTCCCTCCATCTCCAATCCCTCAGTGTCCCTCCCTCCATCTCCAATCCCTCAGTCTCTCTCCCTCCATCTCCAATCCCTCAGTGTCTCTCCCTCCATCTCCAATTCCTCAGTGTCTCTCCCTCCATCTCCAATCCCTCAGTCTCTCTCCCTCCATCTCCAATCCCTCAGTGTCTCTCCCTCCATCTCCAATCCCTCAGTCTCTCTCCCTCCATCTCCAATCCCTCAGTGTCTCTCCTTCCATCTCCAATCCCTCAGTCTCTCTCCTCCATCTCCAATCCCTCAGTCTCTCTCCCTCCATTTCCAATTCCTCCTTGTCTCTCACTCCATCTGCAATCCCTCAGTCTCTCTCCCTCCATGTCCAATCCCTCAGTCTCTCTCCCTTCATCTCCAAACCCTCAGTGTCTCTCCCTCCATCTCCAATCCCTCAGTCTCTCTCCCTCCATCTCCAATCCCTCAGTGTCTCTCCCTCCATCTCCAATCGCTCAGTGTCTCTCCCTCCATCTCCAATCCCTCAGTGTCCCTCCCTCCATCTCCAATCCCTCAGTCTCTCTCCCTTCACCTCCAATCCCTCAGTGTCTCTCCCTCCATCTCCAATCCCTCAGTCTCTCTCCCTCCATCTCCGATCCGTCAGTGTCTCTCCCTCCATCTCCAATCCCTCAGTCTCTCTCCCTCCATCTCCAATCCCTCAGTCTCTCTCCCTCCATCTCCATTCCCTCAGTGTCTCTCCCTCCATCTCCAATCCCTCAGTGTCTCTCCCTCCATCTCCAATCCCTCAGTCTCTCTCCCTCCATCTCCAATCCCTCAGTCTCTCTCCCTCCATCTCCAATCCCTCAGTCTCTCTCCCTCCATCTCCAATCCCTCAGTCTCTCTCCCTCCATCTCCAATCCCTCAGTGTCTCTCCCTCCATCTCCAATCCCTCAGTGTCTCTCCCTCCATCTCCAGTCCCTCAGTGTCTCTCCATCCATCACCAATCCCTCAGTGTCTCTCCCTCCATCTCCAATCACTCCATGTCTCTTGCACAATCTCCAATCCCTCAGTGTCTCTCCCTCCATCTCCAATCCCTCAGTGTCTCTCACTCCATCTCCAATCCCTCAGTGTCTCTCCCTCCATCTCCAATCCCTCAGTGTCTCTCCCTCCATCTCCAATCCCTCAATGTCTCTCCCTCCATCTCCAATCCCTCAGTCTCACTCCCTCCATTTCCAATCACTCAGTCTCTCTCCCTCCATCTCCAATCCCTCAGTCTCTCTCCCTCCATCTCCAATCCCTCAGTGTCGTGCTGCCTCCATCTCCAATCCCTCAGTCTCTCTCCCTCCATCCCCAATCCCTCAGTGTCTCTCCCTCCATCTCCAATCCCTCAGTGTCTCTCCCTCCATCTCCAATCCCTCAGTCTCTCTCCCTCCATCTCCAATCCCTCAGTGTCTCTCCCTCCATCTCAAATCCCTCAGTGTCTCTCCCTCCATCTCCAATCCCTCAGTCTCTCTCAATCCATCTGCAATCCCTCCATGTCTCTCCCCCCATCTCCAAACCCTCAGTGTCTCTCCCTCCATTTCCAATTCCTCCGTGTCTCTCGCTCCATCTCCAATCCCTCAGTCTCTCTCCCTCCATCTCCAATCCCTCAGTCTCTCACCCTCCATCTCCAATCCCTCAGTCTCTCTCCCTCCATCTCCAATCCCTCAGTCTCTCTCCTTCCATCTCCAATCCCTCAGTCTCTCTCCCTCCATCTCCAATCCCTCAGTCTCTCTCCCACCATCTCAAATCCCTCAGTCTCTCTCCCTCCATCTCCAATCCCTCAGTGTCTCTCCCTCCATCTCCAATCCCTCAGTGTCCCTCCCTCCATCTCCAATCCCTCAGTCTCTCTCCCTCCATCTCCAATCCCTCAGTGTCTCTCCCTCCATCTCCAATTCCTCAGTGTCTCTCCCTCCATCTCCAATCCCTCAGTCTCTCTCCCTCCATCTCCAATCCCTCAGTGTCTCTCCCTCCATCTCCAATCCCTCAGTCTCTCTCCCTCCATCTCCAATCCCTCAGTGTCTCTCCTTCCATCTCCAATCCCTCAGTCTCTCTCCTCCATCTCCAATCCCTCAGTCTCTCTCCCTCCATTTCCAATTCCTCCGTGTCTCTCGCTCCATCTCCAATCCCTCAGTCTCTCTCCCTCCATGTCCAATCCCTCAGTCTCTCTCCCTTCATCTCCAAATCCTCAGTGTCTCTCCCTCCATCTCCAATCCCTCAGTCTCTCTCCCTCCATCTCCAATCCCTCAGTGTCTCTCCCTCCATCTCCAATCGCTCAGTCTCTCTCCCTCCATATCCAATCCCTCAGTGTCTCTCCCTCCATCTCCTATCCCTCAGTGTCTCTCCCTCCATCTCCAATCCCTCAGTCTCTCTCCCACTATCTCCAATCCCTTTGTCTCTCCCTCCATCTCCAATCCCTCAGTGTCTCTCCCTCCATCTCCAGTCCCTCAGTGTCTCTCCCTCCATCTCAAATCCCTGAGTGTCTCTCCCTCCATCTCCAATCCCTCAGTGTCTCTCCCTCCATCTCCAATCCCTCAGTTTCTCTCCCTCCATCTCCAATCCCTCAGTGTCTCTCCCTCCATCTCCAATCCCTCAGTGTCTCTCTCTCCATCTCCAATCCCTCAGTGTCTCTCCCTCCATCTCCAATTCCTCAGTCTCTCTCACTCCATCTCCAATCCCTCAGTGTCTCTCCATCCATCTCCAATCCCTCAGTGTCTCTCCCTCCATCTCTAATCCCTCAGTGTCTCTCCCTCCATCTCCAATCCCTCAGTGTCTCTCCCTCCATCTCCAATTCCTCAGTCTCTCTCACTCCATCTCCAATCCCTCAGTGTCTCTCCATCCATCTCCAATCCCTCAGTGTCTCTCCCTCCATCTCCAATCCCTCAGTGTCTCTCCCTCCATCTCCAATACCTCAGTGTCTCTCCCTCCATCTCCAATCCCTCAGTGTCTCTCCCTCCATCTCCAATCCGTCAGTGTCTCTCCCTCAATCTCCAATCCCTCAGTGTCTCTCCCTCCATCTCCAGTCCCTCAGTGTCTCTCCCTCCATCTCCAATCCCTCAGTCTCTCTCCCTCCATCTCCAATCCCTCAGTCTCTCTCCCTCCATCTCCAATCCCTCAGTCTCTCTCCCTCCATCTCCAATCCCTCAGTCTCTCTCCCTCCATCTCCAATCCCTCAGTTTCTCTCCCTCCATCTCCAATCCCTCAGTCTCTCTCCCTCCATCTCCAATTCCTCAGTGTCTCTCCCTCCATCTCCAATCCCTGAGTCTCTCTCCCTGCATCTCCAATCCCTCAGTTTCTCTCCCTCCATCTCCAGTCCCTCAGTGTCTCTCCCTCCGTCTCCAATCCCTCAGTGACTCTCCCTCCATCTCCAATCCCTCAGTGTCTCTCCCTCCATCTCCAACCCCTCAGTGTCTCTCCCTCCATCTCCAATCCCTCAGTGTCTCTCCCTCCATCTCCAATCCCTCAGTGTCTCTCCCTCCATCTCCAATCCCTCAGTGTCTCTCCCTCCATCTCCAATTCCTCAGTCTCTCTCACTCCATCTCCAATCCCTCAGTGTCTCTCCATCCATCTCCAATCCCTCAGTGTCTCTCCCTCCATCTCCAATTCCTCAGTGTCTCTCCCTCCATCTCCAATACCTCAGTGTCTCTCCCTCCATCTCCAATCCCTCAGTGTCTCTCCCTCCATCTCCAATCCCTCAGTGTCTCTCCCTCCATCTCCAATCCCTCAGTGTCTCTCCCTCCATCTCCAGTCCCTCAGTGTCTCTCCCTCCATCTCCAATCCCTCAGTCTCTCTCCCTCCATCTCCAATCCCTCAGTCTCTCTCCCTCCATCTCCAATCCCTCAGTGTCTCTCCCTCCATCTCCAATCCCTGAGTCTCCCTCCCTCCATCTCCAATTACTCATTGTCTCTCCCTCCATCTCCAGTTAATCAGTCTCTCTCCCTCCATCACCAATCCGTCAGTATCTCTCCCTCCATCTCCAATCCCTCAGTCTCTCTCCTTCCATCTCCAATCCCACAGTATCTCTCCCTCCATCTCCAATCCCTCAGTCTCTCTCCATCCATCTCCAATCCCTCAGTCTCTCTCCCTCCATCTCCAATCCCTCAGTCTCTCTCCCTCCATCTCCAATCCCTCAGTCTCTCTCCCTCCATCTCCAATCCCTCAGTGTCCCTCCCTCCATCTCCAATCCCTCAGTCTCTCTCCCTCCATCTCCAAACCCTCAGTGTCTCTCTTTCCATCTCCAATCCCTCAGTGTCTCTCCCTCCATCTCCAATCCCTCAGTCTCTCTCCCTCCAACTCCAATCCCTCAGTGTCTCTCCCTCCATCTCCAATCCCTCAGTCTCTCTCCCTCCATCTCCAATCCCTCAGTCTCTCTCCCTCCATCTCCAATCCCTCAGTGTCTCTCCCTCCATCTCCAATCCCTCAGTGTCTCTCCCTCCATCTCCAATCCCTCAGCCTGTCTCCCTCCATCTCCAATCCCTCAGTGTCTCTCCCTCCATCTCCAATCCCTCAGTGTCTCTCCCACCATCACCAATCCCTCAGTCTCTCTCCCTCCATCTCCAATCCCTCAGTCTCTCTCCCTCAATTTCCAATCCCTCAGTCTCTCTCCCTCCATCTCCAATCCCTCAGTCTCTCTCCCTCCATCTCCAATCCCTCAGTGTCCCTCCCTCCATCTCCAATCCCTCAGTCTCTCTCCCACCATCTCCAATCCCTCAGTGTCTCTCCCTCCATCTCCAATCCCTCAGTGTCTCTCCCACCATCACCAATCCCTCAGTCTCTCTCCCTTCATCTCCAATCCCTCAGTGTCTCTCCCTCCATCTCCAATCCCTCAGTGTCTCTTCCTCCATCTCCAATCCCTCAGTGACTCTCGCTCCATCTCCAGTCGCTCAGTCTCTCTCCCTCCATATCCAATCCCTCAGTGTCTCTCCCTCCATCTCCTATCCCTCAGTGTCTCTGCTCCATCTCCAATCCCTCAGTCTCTCTCCCAATATCTCCAATCCCTTTGTCTCTCCCTCCATCTCCAAACCCTCAGTGTCTCTCGCTCCATCTCCAAACACTCAGTGTCTCTCCCTGCGTCTCCAATCCCTCAGTGTCGCTCCCTCCATCTCCAGTCCCTCAGTGTCTCTCCCTCCATCTCCAATCCCTCAGTGTCTCTCCCTCCATCTCCAGTCCCTCAGTGTCTCTCGCTCCATCTCCAATCCCTCAGTCTCTCTCCCTCCATCTCCAATCCCTCAGTCTCTCTCCCTCCATCTCCAATCCCTCAGTGTCTCTCCCTCCATCTGCAATCCCTGAGTCTCTCTCCCTCCATCTCCAATTCCTCAGTGTCTCTCCCTCCATCTCCAATTAATCAGTCTCTCTCCCTCCATCTCCAATCCCTCAGTGTCTCTCCCTCCATCTCCAATTCCTCAGTGTCCCTCCCTCCATCTCCAATTAATCAGTCTCTCTCCCTCCATCTCCAATCCCTCAGTGTCTCTCCCTCCATCTTCAATCCCTCAGTGTCTCTCCCTCCATCTTCAATCCCTCAGTCTCTCTCCCTCCATCTCCAATCCCTCAGTGTCTCTCCCTCCATCTCAAATTCCTCAGTCTCTCTCCCTCCATCTCCAATCCCTCAGTGTCTCTCCCTCCATCTCCAATTAATCAGTCTCTCTCCCTCCATCTCCAATCCCTCAGTGTCTCTCCCTCCATCTTCAATCCCTCAGTCTCTCTCCCTCCATCTCCAATCCCTCAGTGTCTCTCCCTCCATCTCAAATTCCGCAATCTCTCTCCCTCCATCTCCAATCCCTCAGTGTCTCTTCCTCCATCTCCAATCCCTCAGTGTCTCTCACTCCATCTCCAATCCCTCAGTCTCTCTCCCTCCATCTCCAATCCCTCAGTCTCTCTCCCTCCATCTCCAATCCCTCAGTCTCTCGCCATCCATCTCCAATCCCTCAGTCTCTCTCCCTCCATCTCCAATCCCTCAGTGTCTCTCCCTCCATCTCCAATCGCTCAGTCTCTCTCCCTCCATATCCAATCCCTCAGTGTCTCTCCCTCCATCTTCAATCCCTCAGTCTCTCTCCCTCCATCTCCAATCCCTCAGTGTCTCTCCCTCCATCTCAAATTCCGCAATCTCTCTCCCTCCATCTCCAATCCCTCAGTGTCTCTTCCTCCATCTCCAATCCCTCAGTGTCTCTCACTCCATCTCCAATCCCTCAGTCTCTCTCCCTCCATGTCCAATCCCTCAGTCTCTCTCCCTTCATCTCCAAATCCTCTGTGTCTCTCCCTCCATCTCCAATCCCTCAGTCTCTCTCCCTCCATCTCCAATCCCTCAGTGTCTCTCCCTCCATCTCCAATCGCTCAGTCTCTCTCCCTCCATATCCAATCCCTCAGTGTCTCTCCCTCCATCTCCTATCCCTCAGTGTCTCTCCCTCCATCTCCAATCCCTCAGTCTCTCTCCCACTATCTCCAATCCCTTTGTCTCTCCCTCCATCTCCAATCCCTCAGTGTCTCTCCCTCCATCTCCAGTCCCTCAGTGTCTCTCCCTCCATCTCCAATCCCTGAGTGTCTCTCCCTCCATCTCCAATCCCTCAGTGTCTCTCCCTCCATCTCCAATCCCTCAGTTTCTCTCCCTCCATCTCCAATCCCTCAGTGTCTCTCCCTCCATCTCCAATCCCTCAGTGTCTCTCTCTCCATCTCCAATCCCTCAGTGTCTCTCCCTCCATCTCCAATTCCTCAGTCTCTCTCACTCCATCTCCAATCCCTCAGTGTCTCTCCATCCATCTCCAATCCCTCAGTGTCTCTCCCTCCATCTCTAATCCCTCAGTGTCTCTCCCTCCATCTCCAATCCCTCAGTGTCTCTCCCTCCATCTCCAATTCCTCAGTCTCTCTCACTCCATCTCCAATCCCTCAGTGTCTCTCCATCCATCTCCAATCCCTCAGTGTCTCTCCCTCCATCTCCAATCCCTCAGTGTCTCTCCCTCCATCTCCAATATCTCAGTGTCTCTCCCTCCATCTCTAATCCCTCAGTGTCTCTCCCTCCATCTCCAATCCGTCAGTGTCTCTCCCTCAATCTCCAATCCCTCAGTGTCTCTCCCTCCATCTCCAGTCCCTCAGTGTCTCTCCCTCCATCTCCAATCCCTCAGTCTCTCTCCCTCCATCTCCAATCCCTCAGTCTCTCTCCCTCCATCTCCAATCCCTCAGTCTCTCTCCCTCCATCTCCAATCCCTCAGTCTCTCTCCCTCCATCTCCAATCCCTCAGTTTCTCTCCCTCCATCTCCAATCCCTCAGTCTCTCTCCCTCCATCTCCAATTCCTCAGTGTCTCTCCCTCCATCTCCAATCCCTGAGTCTCTCTCCCTGCATCTCCAATCCCTCAGTTTCTCTCCCTCCATCTCCAGTCCCTCAGTGTCTCTCCCTCCGTCTCCAATCCCTCAGTGACTCTCCCTCCATCTGCAATCCCTCAGTGTCTCTCCCTCCATCTCCAACCCCTCAGTGTCTCTCCCTCCATCTCCAATCCCTCAGTGTCTCTGCCTCCATCTCCAATCCCTCAGTGTCTCTCCCTCCATCTCCAATCCCTCAGTGTCTCTCCCTCCATCTCCAATTCCTCAGTCTCTCTCACTCCATCTCCAATCCCTCAGTGTCTCTCCATCCATCTCCAATCCCTCAGTGTCTCTCCCTCCATCTCCAATTCCTCAGTGTCTCTCCCTCCATCTCCAATACCTCAGTGTCTCTCCCTCCATCTCCAATCCCTCAGTGTCTCTCCCTCCATCTCCAATCCCTCCGTGTCTCTCCCTCCATCTCCAATCCCTCAGTGTCTCTCCCTCCATCTCCAGTCCCTCAGTGTCTCTCCCTCCATCTCCAATCCCTCAGTCTCTCTCCCTCCATCTCCAATCCCTCAGTCTCTCTCCCTCCATCTCCAATCCCTCAGTGTCTCTCCCTCCATCTCCAATCCCTGAGTCTCTCTCCCTCCATCTCCAATTACTCATTGTCTCTCCCTCCATCTCCAATTAATCAGTCTCTCTCCCTCCATCACCAATCCGTCAGTATCTCTCCCTCCATCTCCAATCCCTCAGTCTCTCTCCCTCCATCTCCAATCCCACAGTATCTCTCCCTCCATCTCCAATCCCTCAGTCTCTCTCCATCCATCTCCAATCCCTCAGTCTCTCTCCCTCCATCTCCAATCCCTCAGTCTCTCTCCCTCCATCTCCAATCCCTCAGTCTCTCTCCCTCCATCTCCAATCCCTCAGTGTCCCTCCCTCCATCTCCAATCCCTCAGTCTCTCTCCCTCCATCTCCAAACCCTCAGTGTCTCTCTTTCCATCTCCAATCCCTCATTGTCTCTCCCTCCATCTCCAATCCCTCAGTCTCTCTCCCTCCAACTCCAATCCCTCAGTGTCTCTCCCTCCATCTCCAATCCCTCAGTCTCTCTCCCTCCATCTCCAATCCCTCAGTCTCTCTCCCTCCATCTCCAATCCCTCAGTGTCTCTCCATCCATCTCCAATCCCTCAGTGTCTCTCCCTCCATCTCCAATCCCTCAGCCTGTCTCCCTCCATCTCCAATCCCTCAGTGTCTCTCCCTCCATCTCCAATCCCTCAGTGTCTCTCCCACCATCACCAATCCCTCAGTCTCTCTCCCTCCATCTCCAATCCCTCAGTCTCTCTCCCTCAATTTCCAATCCCTCAGTCTCTCTCCCTCCATCTCCAATCCCTCAGTCTCTCTCCCTCCATCTCCAATCCCTCAGTGTCCCTCCCTCCATCTCCAATCCCTCAGTCTCTCTCCCACCATCTCCAATCCCTCAGTGTCTCTCCCTCCATCTCCAATCCCTCAGTGTCTCTCCCACCATCACCAATCCCTCAGTCTCTCTCCCTTCATCTCCAATCCCTCAGTGTCTCTCCCTCCATCTCCAATCCCTCAGTGTCTCTTCCTCCATCTCCAATCCCTCAGTGACTCTCGCTCCATCTCCAGTCGCTCAGTCTCTCTCCCTCCATATCCAATCCCTCAGTGTCTCTCCCTCCATCTCCTATCCCTCAGTGTCTCTGCTCCATCTCCAATCCCTCAGTCTCTCTCCCTCCATCTCCAATCCCTCAGTCTCTCTCCCACCATCTCCAATCCCTTTGTCTCTCCCTCCATCTCCAAACCCTCAGTGTCTCTCGCTCCATCTCCAAACACTCAGTGTCTCTCCCTGCGTCTCCAATCCCTCAGTGTCTCTCCCTCCATCTCCAGTCCCTCAGTGTCTCTCCCTCCATCTCCAATCCCTCAGTGTCTCTCCCTCCATCTCCAGTCCCTCAGTGTCTCTCCCTCCATCTCCAATCCCTCAGTCTCTCTCCCTCCATCTCCAATCCCTCAGTCTCTCTCCCTCCATCTCCAATCCCTCAGTGTCTCTCCCTCCATCTGCAATCCCTGAGTCTCTCTCCCTCCATCTCCAATTCCTCAGTGTCTCTCCCTCCATCTCCAATTAATCAGTCTCTCTCCCTCCATCTCCAATCCCTCAGTGTCTCTCCCTCCATCTCCAATTCCTCAGTGTCCCTCCCTCCATCTCCAATTAATCAGTCTCTCTCCCTCCATCTCCAATCCCTCAGTGTCTCTCCCTCCATCTTCAATCCCTCAGTGTCTCTCCCTCCATCTTCAATCCCTCAGTCTCTCTCCCTCCATCTCCAATCCCTCAGTGTCTCTCCCTCCATCTCAAATTCCTCAGTCTCTCTCCCTCCATCTCCAATCCCTCAGTGTCTCTCCCTCCATCTCCAATTAATCAGTCTCTCTCCCTCCATCTCCAATCCCTCAGTGTCTCTCCCTCCATCTTCAATCCCTCAGTCTCTCTCCCTGCATCTCCAATCCCTCAGTGTCTCTCCCTCCATCTCAAATTCCGCAATCTCTCTCCCTCCATCTCCAATCCCTCAGTGTCTCTTCCTCCATCTCCAATCCCTCAGTGTCTCTCACTCCATCTCCAATCCCTCAGTCTCTCTCCCTCCATCTCCAATCCCTCAGTCTCTCTCCCTCCATCTCCAATCCCTCAGTGTCTCTCCCTCCATCTCAAATTCCTCAGTCTCTCTCCCTCCATCTCCAATCCCTCAGTGTCTCTCCCTCCATCTCCAATTAATCAGTCTCTCTCCCTCCATCTCCAATCCCTCAGTGTCTCTCCCTCCATCTTCAATCCCTCAGTCTCTCTCCCTCCATCTCCAATCCCTCAGTGTCTCTCCCTCCATCTCAAATTCCGCAATCTCTCTCCCTCCATCTCCAATCCCTCAGTGTCTCTTCCTCCATCTCCAATCCCTCAGTGTCTCTCACTCCATCTCCAATCCCTCAGTCTCTCTCCCTCCATCTCCAATCCCTCAGTCTCTCTCCCTCCATCTCCAATCCCTCAGTCTCTCGCCATCCATCTCCAATCCCTCAGTGTCTCTCTCTCCATCTCAAATGCCTCAGTCTCTCTCCCACCACCTCCAATCCCTCAGTCTCTCTACCTCCATCTCCAATCCGTCAGTGTCTCTCCCTCCATCCCCAATCCCTCAGACTCTCTCCCTCCATCTCCAATGCACCAGTCTCTCTCCCTCCATCTCCAATCCCTCAGTCTCTCTCCCTCTATTTCCAATCCCTCAGTGTCTCTCCCTCCATCTCCAATTCCTCAGTCTCTCTCCCTCCATCTCCAATCCCTCAGTGTCTCTCCCTCCATCTCCAATCCCTCAGTGTCTCTTCCTCCATCTCCAATCCCTCACTGTCTCTCCCTCCATCTCCAATCCCTCACTGTCTCTCCCTCCATCTCCAATCCGTTAGTCTCACTCCCTCCATCTCCATCCCTCCGTGTCTCTCGCTCCATCTCCAGTCGCTCAGTGTCTCTCTCTCCATCTCCAATCCCTCAGTGTCTCTCCCTCCATCTCCAATCCCTCAGTCTCTCTCCCTCCATCTCCAATCCCTCAGTCTCTCTCCCTCCATCTCCAATCCCTCAGTCTCTCTCCCTCCATCTCCAATCCCTCAGTCTCTCTCCCTCCATCTCCAATCCCTCAGTCTCTCTCCCTGCATCTCCAATCCTTCAGTGTCTCTCCCTCCATCTCGAATCCGTCAGTCGCTCTCCCTCCATCTCCAATCCCTCAGTCTCTCTCCCTCCATCTCCAATCCCTCCGTCTCTCTCCCTCCATCTCCAATCCCTCAGTCTCTCTCCCTCCATCTCCAATCCCTCAGCCTCTCTCCTTCCATCTCCAATCCCTCAGTGTCTCTCCCTCCATCTCCAATACCTCAGTGTCTCTCCCTCCATCTCCAATCCCTCAGCGTCTCTCCCTCCATCTCCAATCCCTCAGTCTCTCTCACTCCATCTCCAATCCCTCAGTCTCTCTCCCTCCATCTCCAACCCCTCAGTGTCTCTCCCTCCATCTCCAATCCCCCAGTCTCTCTCCCTCCATCTCCAATCCACCAGTCTCTCTCCCTCCATCTCCAATCCCTCAGTCTCTCTCCCTGTATTTCCAATCCCTCAGTGTCTCTCCCTCCATCTCCAATTCCTCAGTCTCTCTCCCTCCATCTCCAATCCCTCAGTATCTCTCCCTCCATCTCCAATCCCTCAGTGTCTCTTCCTCCATCTCCAATCCCTCACTGTCTCTCCCTGCATCTCCAATCCTTCACTGTCTCTCCCTCCATCTCCAATCCCTCTGTCTCACTCCCTCCATCTCCATCCCTCAGTGGCTCTCGCTCCATCTCCAGTCGCTCAGTGTCTCTCTCTCCATCTCCAATCCCTCAGTGTCTCTCCCTTCATCTCCAATCCCTCAGTCTCTCTCCCTCCATCTCCAATCCCTCAATCTCTCTCCCTCCATCTCCAATCCCTCAATCTCTCTCCCTGCATCTCCAATCCTTCAGTGTCTCTCCCTCCATCTCCAATCCCACAGTCTCTCTCCCTCCATCTCCAATCCCTCAGTCTCTCTCCCTCCATCTCCAATCCCTCAGTGTCTCTCCCTCCATCTCCAAACCCTCAGTGTCTCTCCCTCCATCTCCAATCCCTCAGTGTCTCTCCCTCCATCTCCAATCCCTCAGTGTCTCTCCATCCATCACCAATCCCTCAGTGTCTCTCCCTCCATCTCCAATCCCTCCATGTCTCTTGCACCATCTCCAATCCCTCAGTGTCTCTCCCTCCAGCTCCAATCCCTCAGTGTCTCTCACTCCATCTCCAATCCCTCAGTGTCTCTCCCTCCATCTCCAATCCCTCAGTGTCTCTCCCTCCATCTCCAATCCCTCAATGTCTCTCCCTCCATCTCCAATCCCTCAGTCTCACTCCCTCCATTTCCAATCACTCAGTCTCTCTCCCTCCATCTCCAACCCCTCAGTCTCTCTCCCTCCATCTCCAATCCCTCAGTGTCGTGCTCCCTCCATCTCCAATCCCTCAGTCTCTCTCCCTCCATCCCCAATCCCTCAGTGTCTCTCCCTCCATCTCCAATCCCTCAGTGTCTCTCCCTCCATCTCCAATCCCTCAGTCTCTCTCCCTCCATCTCCAATCCCTCAGTGTCTCTCCTTCCATCTCAAATCCCTCAGTCTCTCTCAATCCATCTGCAATCCCTCCATGTCTCTCCCCCCATCTCCAGTCCCTCAGTGTCTCTCCCTCCATTTCCAATTCCTCCATGTCTCTCGCTCCATCTCCAATCCCTCAGTCTCTCTCCCTCCATCTCCAATCCCTCAGTCTCTCTCCCTCCATCTCCAATCCCTCAGTCTCTCTCCCTCCATCTCCAATCCCTCAGTCTCTCTCCCTCCATCTCCAATCCCTCAGTCTCTCTCCCTCCATCTCCAATCCCTCAGTCTCTCTCCCGCCATCTCCAATCCCTCAGTCTCTCTCCCTCCATCTCCAATCCCTCAGTGTCTCTCCCTCCATCTCCAATCCCTCAGTGTCCCTCCCTCCATCTCCAATCCCTCAGTCTCTCTCCCTCCATCTCCAATCCCTCAGTGTCTCTCCCTCCATCTCCAATTCCTCAGTGTCTCTCCCTCCATCTCCAATCCATCAGTCTCTCTCCCTCCATCTCCAATCCCTCAGTGTCTCTCCCTCCATCTCCAATCCCTCAGTCTCTCTCCCTCCATCTCCAATCCCTCAGTGTCTCTCCTTCCATCTCCAATCCCTCAGTCTCTCTCCTCCATCTCCAATCCCTCAGTCTCTCTCCCTCCATTTCCAATTCCTCCGTGTCTCTCGCTCCATCTGCAATCCCTCAGTCTCTCTCCCTCCATGTCCAATCCCTCAGTCTCTCTCCCTTCATCTCCAAACCCTCAGTGTCTCTCCCTCCATCTCCAATCCCTCAGTCTCTCTCCCTCCATCTCCAATCCCTCAGTGTCTCTCCCTCCATCTCCAATCGCTCAGTCTCTCTCCCTCCATATCCAATCCCTCAGTGTCTCTCCCTCCATCTCCTATCCCTCAGTGTCTCTCCCTCCATCTCCAATTCCTCAGTCTCTCTCACTCCATCTCCAATCCCTCAGTGTCTCTCCATCCATCTCCAATCCCTCAGTGTCTCTCCCTCCATCTCCAATCCCTCAGTGTCTCTCCCTCCATCTCCAATCCCTCAGTGTCTCTCCCTCCATCTCCAATTCCTCAGTCTCTCTCACTCCATCTCCAATCCCTCAGTGTCTCTCCATCCATCTCCAATCCCTCAGTGTCTCTCCCTCCATCTCCAATCCCTCAGTGTCTCTCCCTCCATCTCCAATCCCTCAGTGTCTCTCCCTCCATCTCCAATCCCTCAGTGTCTCTCCCTCCATCTCCTATCCCTCAGTGTCTCTCCCTCAATCTCCAATCCCTCAGTGTCTCTCCCTCCATCTCCAGTCCCTCAGTGTCTCTCCCTCCATCTCCAATCCCTCAGTCTCTCTCCCTCCATCTCCAATTCCTCAGTCTCTCTCACTCCATCTCCAATCCCTCAGTGTCTCTCCCTCCATCTCCAGTCCCTCAGTGTCTCTCCCTCCATCTCCAATCCCTCAGTGTCTCTCCCTCCATCTCCAATCCCTCAGTGTCTCTCCCTCCATCTCCAATCCCTCAGTTTCTCTCCCTCCATCTCCAATCCCTCAGTGTCTCTCCCTCCATCTCCAATCCCTCAGTGTCTCTCCCTCCATCTCCAATCCCTCAGTGTCTCTCCCTCCATCTCCAATTCCTCAGTCTCTCTCACTCCATCTCCAATCCCTCAGTGTCTCTCCATCCATCTCCAATCCCTCAGTGTCTCTCCCTCCATCTCCAATCCCTCAGTGCCTCTCCCTCCATCTCCAATCCCTCAGTGTCTCTCCCTCCATCTCCAATTCCTCAGTCTCTCTCACTCCATCTCCAATCCCTCAGTGTCTCTCCATCCATCTCCAATCCCTCAGTGTCTCTCCCTCCATCTCCAATCCCTCAGTGTCTCTCCCTCCATCTCCAATCCCTCAGTGTCTCTCCCTCCATCTCCAATCCCTCAGTGTCTCTCCCTCCATCTCCTATCCCTCAGTGTCTCTCCCTCAATCTCCAATCCCTCAGTGTCTCTCCCTCCATCTCCAGTCCCTCAGTGTCTCTCCCTCCATCTCCAATCCCTCAGTCTCTCTCCCTCCATCTCCAATCCCTCAGTCTCTCTCCCTCCATCTCCAATCCCTCAGTCTCTCTCCCTCCATCTCCAATCCCTCAGTCTCTCTCCCTCCATCTCAAATCCCTCAGTCTCTCTCCCTCCATCTCCAATCCCTCAGTCTCTCTCCCTCCATCTCCAATTCCTCAGTGTCTCTCCCTCCATCTCCAATCCCTCAGTCTCTCTCCCTGCATCTCCAAACCCTCAGTGTCTCTCCCTCCATGTCCAAACACTCAATGTCTCCCGCTGCATCTCCAATCCCTCAGTGTCTCTCCCTCCATCTCCAGTCCCTCAGTGTCTCTCCCTCCGTCTCCAATCCCTCAGTGACTCTCCCTCTATCTCCAATCCCTCAGTGTCTCTCCCTCCATCTCCAACCCCTCAGTGTCTCTCCCTCCATCTCCAATCCCTCAGTGTCTCTCCCTCCATCTCCAATCCCTCAGTGTCTCTCCCTCCATCTCCAATCCCTCAGTCTCTCTCCCTCCATCACCAATCCCTCAGTATCTCTCCCTCCATCTCCAATCCCTCAGTCTCTCTCCCTCCATCTCCAATCCCTCAGTCTCTCTCCCTCCATCTCCAATCCCTCAGTCTCACTCCCTCCATCTCCAATCCCTCAGTCTCTCTCCCTCCATCTCCAATCCCTCAGTCTCTCTCCCTCCATCTCGAATCCCTCAGTGTCCCTCCCTCCATCTCCAATCCCTCAGTCTCTCTCCCTCCATCACCAATCCCTCAGTGTCTCTCCCACCATCTCCAATCCCTCAGTGTCTCTCCCTCCATCTCCAATCCCTCAGTCTCTCTCCCTCCAACTCCAATCCCTCGGTGTCTCTCCCTCCATCTCCAATCCCTCAATCTCTCTCCCTCCATCTCCAATCCCTCAGTCTCTCTCCCTCCATCTCCAATCCCTCAGTGTCTCTCCCTCCATCTCCAATCCCTCAGTGTCTCTCCCTCCATCTCCAATCCCTCAGCCTGTCTCCCTCCATCTCCAATCCCTCAGTGTCTCTCCCTCCATCTCCAATCCCTCAGTGTCTCTCCCACCATCACCAATCCCTCAGTCTCTTTCCCTTCATCCCCAATCCCGCAGTCTCTCTCCCTCCATCTCCAATCCCTCAGTCTCTCTCCCTCCATCTCCAATCCCTCAGTCTCTCTCCCTCCATCTCCAATCCCTCAGTCTCTCTCCCTCCATTTCCAATCCCTCAGTGTCTCTCCCTCCATCTCCAATCCCTGAGTCTCTCTCCCTCCATCTCCAATCCCTCAGTCTCTCTCCCTCCATCTCCAATCCCTCAGTGTCTCTCCCTCCATCTCCAATCCCTGAGTCTCTCTCCCTCCATCTCCAATCCCTCAGTGTCTCTCCCTCCATCTTCAATCCCTCAGTCTCTCTCCCTCCATCTTCAATCCCTCAGTCTCTCTCCCTCCATCTCCAATCCCTCAGTGTCTCTCCCTCCATCTCAAATTCCTCAGTCTCTCTCCCTCCATCTCCAATCCCTCCGTCTCTCTCCCTCCATCTCCAATCCCTCAGTCTCTCTCCCTCCATCTCCAATCCCTCAGCCTCTCTCCTTCCATCTCCAATCCCTCAGTGTCTCTCCCTCCATCTCCAATACCTCAGTGTCTCTCCCTCCATCTCCAATCCCTCAGCGTCTCTCCCTCCATCTCCAATCCCTCAGTCTCTCTCACTCCATCTCCAATCCCTCAGTCTCTCTCCCTCCATCTCCAACCCCTCAGTGTCTCTCCCTCCATCTCCAATCCCCCAGTCTCTCTCCCTCCATCTCCAATCCACCAGTCTCTCTCCCTCCATCTCCAATCCCTCAGTCTCTCTCCCTGTATTTCCAATCCCTCAGTGTCTCTCCCTCCATCTCCAATTCCTCAGTCTCTCTCCCTCCATCTCCAATCCCTCAGTATCTCTCCCTCCATCTCCAATCCCTCAGTGTCTCTTCCTCCATCTCCAATCCCTCACTGTCTCTCCCTGCATCTCCAATCCTTCACTGTCTCTCCCTCCATCTCCAATCCCTCTGTCTCACTCCCTCCATCTCCATCCCTCAGTGGCTCTCGCTCCATCTCCAGTCGCTCAGTGTCTCTCTCTCCATCTCCAATCCCTCAGTGTCTCTCCCTTCATCTCCAATCCCTCAGTCTCTCTCCCTCCATCTCCAATCCCTCAATCTCTCTCCCTCCATCTCCAATCCCTCAATCTCTCTCCCTGCATCTCCAATCCTTCAGTGTCTCTCCCTCCATCTCCAATCCCACAGTCTCTCTCCCTCCATCTCCAATCCCTCAGTCTCTCTCCCTCCATCTCCAATCCCTCAGTGTCTCTCCCTCCATCTCCAAACCCTCAGTGTCTCTCCCTCCATCTCCAATCCCTCAGTGTCTCTCCCTCCATCTCCAATCCCTCAGTGTCTCTCCATCCATCACCAATCCCTCAGTGTCTCTCCCTCCATCTCCAATCCCTCCATGTCTCTTGCACCATCTCCAATCCCTCAGTGTCTCTCCCTCCAGCTCCAATCCCTCAGTGTCTCTCACTCCATCTCCAATCCCTCAGTGTCTCTCCCTCCATCTCCAATCCCTCAGTGTCTCTCCCTCCATCTCCAATCCCTCAATGTCTCTCCCTCCATCTCCAATCCCTCAGTCTCACTCCCTCCATTTCCAATCACTCAGTCTCTCTCCCTCCATCTCCAACCCCTCAGTCTCTCTCCCTCCATCTCCAATCCCTCAGTGTCGTGCTCCCTCCATCTCCAATCCCTCAGTCTCTCTCCCTCCATCCCCAATCCCTCAGTGTCTCTCCCTCCATCTCCAATCCCTCAGTGTCTCTCCCTCCATCTCCAATCCCTCAGTCTCTCTCCCTCCATCTCCAATCCCTCAGTGTCTCTCCTTCCATCTCAAATCCCTCAGTCTCTCTCAATCCATCTGCAATCCCTCCATGTCTCTCCCCCCATCTCCAGTCCCTCAGTGTCTCTCCCTCCATTTCCAATTCCTCCATGTCTCTCGCTCCATCTCCAATCCCTCAGTCTCTCTCCCTCCATCTCCAATCCCTCAGTCTCTCTCCCTCCATCTCCAATCCCTCAGTCTCTCTCCCTCCATCTCCAATCCCTCAGTCTCTCTCCCTCCATCTCCAATCCCTCAGTCTCTCTCCCTCCATCTCCAATCCCTCAGTCTCTCTCCCGCCATCTCCAATCCCTCAGTCTCTCTCCCTCCATCTCCAATCCCTCAGTGTCTCTCCCTCCATCTCCAATCCCTCAGTGTCCCTCCCTCCATCTCCAATCCCTCAGTCTCTCTCCCTCCATCTCCAATCCCTCAGTGTCTCTCCCTCCATCTCCAATTCCTCAGTGTCTCTCCCTCCATCTCCAATCCATCAGTCTCTCTCCCTCCATCTCCAATCCCTCAGTGTCTCTCCCTCCATCTCCAATCCCTCAGTCTCTCTCCCTCCATCTCCAATCCCTCAGTGTCTCTCCTTCCATCTCCAATCCCTCAGTCTCTCTCCTCCATCTCCAATCCCTCAGTCTCTCTCCCTCCATTTCCAATTCCTCCGTGTCTCTCGCTCCATCTGCAATCCCTCAGTGTCTCTCCCACCATCACCAATCACTCAGTCTCTTTCCCTTCATCCCCAATCCCTCAGTCTCTCTCCCTCCATCTCCAATCCCTCAGTCTCTCTCCCTCCATCTCCAATCCCTCAGTCTCTCTCCCTCCATCTCCAATCCCTCAGTCTCTCTCCCTCCATTTCCAATCCCTCAGTGTCTCTCCCTCCATCTCCAATCCCTGAGTCTCTCTCCCTCCATCTCCAATCCCTCAGTCTCTCTCCCTCCATCTCCAATCCCTCAGTGTCTCTCCCTCCATCTCCAATCCCTGAGTCTCTCTCCCTCCATCTCCAATTCCTCAGTGTCTCTCCCTCCATCTCCAATTAATCAGTCTCTCTCCCTCCATCTCCAATCCCTCAGTGTCTCTCCCTCCATCTCCAATTCCTCAGTGTCTCTCCCTCCATCTCCAATTAATCAGTCTCTCTCCCTCCATCTCCAATCCCTCAGTGTCTCTCCCTCCATCTTCAATCCCTCAGTGTCTCTCCCTCCATCTTCAATCCCTCAGTCTCTCTCCCTCCATCTCCAATCACTCAGTGTCTCTCCCTCCATCTCAAATTCCTCAGTCTCTCTCCCTCCATCTCCAATCCCTCAGTGTCTCTCCCTCTATCTCCAATTAATCAGTCTCTCTCCCTCCATCTCCAATCCCTCAGTGTCTCTCCCTCCATCTTCAATACCTCAGTCTCTCTCCCTCCATCTCCAATCCCTCAGTGTCTCTCCCTCCATCTCAAATTCCTCAGTCTCTCTCCCCCCATCTCCAATCCCTCAGTGTCTCTCCCTCCATCTCCAATCCCTCAGTGTGTCTCACTCCATCTCCAATCCCTCAGTCTCTATCCCTCCATCTCCAATCCCTCAGTCTCTCTCCCTCCATCTCCAATCCCTCAATCTCTCGCCATCCATCTCCAATCCCTCAGTGTCTCTCCCTCCATCTCCAATCCCTTAGTCTCTCTCCCTCCATCTCCAATCCCTCAGTGTCTCTCCCTCCATCTCCAATCCCTCAGTCTCTCTCCCTCCATCTTCAACACCTCAGTCTCTCTCCATCCATCTCCAATGCCTCAGACTCTCACCCACCACCTCCAATCCCTCAGTCTCTCTCCCTCCATCTCCAATCCCTCAGTGTCTCTCCCTCCATCCCCAATCCCTCAGTCTCTCTCCCTCCATCTCCAATCCACCAGTCTCTCTCCCTCCATCTCCAATCCCTCAGTCTCTCTCCCTCTATTTCCAATCCCTCAGTGTCTCTCCCTCCATCTCCAATTCCTCAGTCTCTCTCCCTCCATCTCCAATCCCTCAGTGTCTCTCCCTCCATCTCCAATCCCTCAGTGTCTCTTCCTCCATCTCCAATCCCTCACTGTCTCTCCCTCCATCTCCAATCCCTCACTGTCTCTCCCTCCATCTCCAATCCGTCAGTCTCACTCCATCCATCTCCATCCCTCCGTGTCTCTCGCTCCATCTCCAGTCGCTCAGTGTCTCTCTCTCCATCTCCAATCCCTCAGTGTCTCTCCCTCCATCTCCAATCCCTCAGTCTCTCTCCCTCCATCTCCAATCCCTCAGTCTCTCTCCCTCCATCTCCAATCCCTCAGTCTCTCTCCCTCCATCTCCAATCCCTCCGTCTCTCTCCCCCTCCATCTCCAATCCCTCAGTCTCTCTCCCTCCATCTCCAATCCCTCAGCCTCTCTCCCTCCATCTCCAATCCCTCAGTGTCTCTCCCTCCATCTCCAATCCCTCAGCGTCTCTCCCTCCATCTCCAATCCCTCAGTCTCTCTCACTCCATCTCCAATCCCTCAGTCTCTCTCCCTCCATCTCCAAACCCTCAGTGTCTCTCCCTCCATCTCCAATCCCTCAGTCTCTCTCCCTCCATTTCCAATCCACCAGTCTCTCTCCCTCCATCTCCAATCCCTCAGTCTCTCCCCCTCTATTTCCAATCCCTCAGTGTCTCTCCCTCCATCTCCAATTCCTCAGTCTCTCTCCCTCCATCTCCAATCCCTCAGTGTCTCTCCCTCCATCTCCAATCCCTCAGTGTCTCTTCCTCCATCTCCAATCCCTCACTGTCTCTCCCTCCATCTCCAATCCTTCACTGTCTCTCCCTCCATCTCCAATCCCTCAGTCTCAATCCCTCCATCTCCATCCCTCAGTGTCTCTCGCTCCATCTCCAGTCGCTCAGTGTCTCTCTCTCCATCTCCAATCCCTCAGTGTCTCTCCCTCCATCTCCAAACCCTCAGTCTCTCTCCCTCCATCTCCAATCCCTCAGTCTCTCTCCCTCCATCTCCAATCCCTCAGTCTCTCTCCCTTCATCTCCAATCCCTCAATCTCTCTCCCTCCATCTCCAATCCCTCAGTCTCTCTCCCTGCATCTCCAATCCTTCAGTGTCTCTCCCTCCATCTCCAATCCGTCAGTCGCTCTCCATCCATCTCCAATCCCTCAGTCTCTCTCCCTCCATCTCCAATCCCTCAGTCTCTCTCCCTCCATCTCCAATTCCTCAGTCTCTCTCTCTCCATCTCCAATCCCTCAGTCTCTCTCCCTCCATCTCCAATCCCTCAGTCTCTCTCCTCCATCTCCAATCCCTCTGTCTCTCTCCCTCCATCTCCAATCCCTCGGTCTCTCTCCCTCCATCTCCAATCCCTCAATGTCTCTCCCTCCATCTCCAATCCCTCAGTCTCTCTCCCTCCATCTCCAATCCCTCAGTGTCTCTCCCTACATCTCCAATCCCTCAGTGTCTCTCCCTCCATCTCCAATCCCTCAGTGTCTCGCCCTCCATCTCCAATCCCTCAGTCTCTCTCCCTCCATCTCCAATCCCTCAGTCTCTCTTCCTACATCACCAATCCCTCAGTCTCTCTCCCTCCATCTCCAATCCCTCAGTGTCTCTCCCTTCCTCTCCAATCCCTCAGTCTCTCTCCCTCCATCTCCAATCCCTCAGTCTCCCTCCCTCCAACTCCAATCCCTCAGTCTCTCTCCCTCCATCTCCAATCCGTCACTCCCTCCAGCTCCAATCCCTCAGTGTCTCTCCCTCCATCTCCAATTCCTCAGTCTCTCTCCCTCCATCTCCAATCCCTCTCTCTCACTCCTCCATCTCCAATCCCTCAGTCTCTTTCCCTCCATCTCCAGTCCCTCAATCTCTCTCTCACTCCATCACCAATCCCTCAGTGTCTCTCCCTCCATCTCCAATCCCCCAGTGTCTCTCCCACCATCTCCAATCCCTCTCTGTCTCTCCCTCCATCTCCAATCCCTCAGTGTCTCTCCCTCCATCTCCAATCCCTCAGTGTCTATCCCTCCATCTCCAATCCCTCAGTGACTCTCCCTCCATCTCCAATCCCACAGTGTCTCTCCCTCCATCTCCAATCCCTTAGTGTCTCTCCCTCCATCTCCTTTCGCTCAGTCTCTCTCCCTCCATCTCCAATCCCTCAGTGTCTCTCCCTCCATCTCCAATCCCTCAGTGTCTCTCCTTCCATCTCCAATCCCTCAGTCTCTCGCCCTCCAGCTCCAGTCCCTCAGTCTCTCTCTCCCTCCATCACCAATCCCTCAGTGTCTCTCACTCCATCTCCAATCCCTCAGTGTCCCTCCCTCCATCTCCAATCCCTCAGTCTCTCTCCCTTCATCTCCAGTTCCTCAGTGTCTCTCCCTCCATCTCCAATCCCTCAGTCTCTCTCCCTCCATCTCCAATCCCTCAGTCTCTCTCCCTCCATCTCCAATCCCTCAGTCTCTCTCCCTCCATCTCCAATCCCTCAGTCTCTCTCCCTCCATCTCCAATCCCTCAGTCTCTCTCCCTCCATCTCTAATCCCTCAGTGTCTCTCCCTCCATCTCCAATCCCTCAGTCTCTCTCCCTCCATCTCCAATCCCTCAGTGTCTCTTCCTCCATCTCCAATCCCTCAGTGTCTCTCCCTCCATCTCCAATCCCTCAGTGCCTCTCCCTCCATCTCCAATCCCTCAGTGTCTCTCCCTCCATCTCCAATCCCTCAGTGTCTCTCCCTCCATCTCCAATCCCCCAGTCTCTCTCCCTCCATCTCCAATCCCTCAGTCTCTCTCCCTCCATCTCCAATCCCTCAGTCTCTCTCCCTCCATCTCCAATCCCTCAGTCTCTCTCCCTCCATCTTCAATACCTCAGTCTCTCTCCATCCATCTCCAATGCCTCAGTCCCTCTCCCTCCACCTCCAATCCCTCAGTGTCTCTCCCTCCATCTCCAATCCCTCAGTGTCTCTCCCTCCATCTCCAATCCCTCAGTGTCTCTCCCTCCATCTCCAATCCCTCAGTGTCTCTACCTCCATCTCCAATCCCTCAGTTTCTCTCCCTCCATCTCTAATCCCTCATTCTCTCTCCCTCCATCTCCAATCCCTCAGTCTCTCTCCCTCCATCTCCAATCCCTCAGTCTCTCTCCCTCCATCTCCAATCCCTCAGTCTCTCTCCCTCCATCTCCAATCCCTCAGTCTCTCTCCCTCCATCTCCAATCCCTCAGTCTCTCTCCCTCCATCTCCAATCCCTCAGTCTCTCTCCCTCCATCTCCAATCCTTCAGTCTCTCTCCCTCCATCTCCAATTCCTCAGTCTCTCTCACTCCATCTCCAATCCCTCAGTGTCTCTCCATCCATCGCCAATCCCTCAGTGTCTCTCCCTTCATCTCCAATCCCTCAGTGTCTCTCCCTCCATCTCCAATCCCTCAGTGTCTCTCCCTCCATCTCCAATCCCTCTCTGTCTCTCCCTCCATCTCCAATCCCTCAGAGTCTCCCCTCCATCTCCTATCCCTCAGTGTCTATCCCTCCATCTCCAATCCCTCAGTGACTCTCCCTCCATCTCCAATCCCTCAGTGTCTCTCCCTCCATCTCCAATCCCTCAGTGTCTCTCCTTCCATCTCCAATCCCTCAGTCTCTCTCCCTCCATCTCCAATCCCTCCGTGTCTCTCCCTCCATCTCCAATCCCTCAGTCTCTCTCCCTCCATCTCCAGTCGCTCAGTCTCTCTCTCCCTCCATCACCAATCCCTCAGTGTCTCTCCCGCCATCTCCAATCCCTCAGTGTCCCTCCCTCCATCTCCAATCCCTCAATCTCTCTCCCTTCATCTCCAATTCCTCAGTGTCTCTCCCTCCATCTCCAATCCCTTAGTCTCTCTCCCTCCATCTCCAATCCCTCAGTCTCTCTCCCTCCATCTCCAATCCCTCAGTCTCTCTCCCTCCATCTCCAATCCCTCAGTCTTTCTCCCTCCATCTCCAATCCCTCAGTGTCTCTCCCTCCATCTCCAATCCCTCAGTCTCTCTCCCTCCATCTCCAATCCCTCAGTGTCTCTCCCTCCATCTCCAATCCCTCAGTCTCTCTCCCTCCATCTCCAATCCCTCAGTGTCTCTCCCTCCATCTCCAATCCCTCAGTCTCTCTCCCTCCATCTCCAATCCCTCAGTCTCTCTCCCTCCATCTCCAATCCCTCAGTCTCTCTCCCTCCATCTCCAATCCCTCAGTCTCTCTCCCTCCATCTCCAATCGCTCAGTCTCTCTCCCTCTAACTCCAATCCCTCAGTCTCTCTCCCTCCATCTCCAGTCCATCAGTGACTCTCCATCCATCTCCAATCCCTCAGTGACTCTCCCTCCATCTCCAATCCCTCAGTGTCTCTCCCTCCATCTCCAATCCCTCAGTGTCTCTCCTTCCATCTCCAATCCCTCAGTCTCTCTCCCTCCATCTCCAATCCCTCCGTGTCTCTCCCTCCATCTCCAATCCCTCAGTCTCTCTCCCTCCATCTCCAGTCGCTCAGTCTCTCTCTCCCTCCATCACCAATCCCTCAGTGTCTCTCCCGCCATCTCCAATCCCTCATTGTCCCTCCCTCCATCTCCAATCCCTCAATCTCTCTCCCTTCATCTCCAATTCCTCAGTGTCTCTCCCTCCATCTCCAATCCCTTAGTCTCTCTCCCTCCATCTCCAATCCCTCAGTCTCTCTCCCTCCATCTCCAATCCCTCAGTCTCTCTCCCTCCATCTCCAATCCCTCAGTCTTTCTCCCTCCATCTCCAATCCCTCAGTGTCTCTCCCTCCAACTCCAATCCCTCAGTCTCTCTCCCTCCATCTCCAATCCCTCAGTGTCTCTCCCTCCATCTCCAATCCCTCAGTCTCTCTCCCTCCATCTCCAATCCCTCAGTGTCTCTCCCTCCATCTCCAATCCCTCAGTCTCTCTCCCTCCATCTCCAATCCCTCAGTCTCTCTCCCTCCATCTCCAATCCCTCAGTCTCTCTCCCTCCATCTCCAATCCCTCAGTCTCTCTCCCTCCATCTCCAATCGCTCAGTCTCTCTCCCTCTAACTCCAATCCCTCAGTCTCTCTCCCTCCATCTCCAGTCCATCAGTGACTCTCCATCCATCTCCAATCCCTCAGTGTCTCTCCCTCCATCTCCAATTCCTCAGTGTCTCTCCCTCCATCTCCAATCCCTCAGTCTCTTTCCCTCCATCTCCAATCCCTCAGTCTCTCTCCCTCCATCTCCAATCCCTCAGTCTCTCTCACTCCATCTCCAATCCCTCAGTCTCTCTCCCTCCATCTCCAATCCCTCAGTCTCTCTCCCTCCATCTCCAATTCCTCAGTCTCTCTCTCTCCATCTCCAATCCCTCAGTCTCTCTCCCTCCATCTCCAATCCCTCAGTCTCTCTCCTCCATCTCCAATCCCTCTGTCTCTCTCCCTCCATCTCCAATCCCTCGGTCTCTCTCCCTCCATCTCCAATCCCTCAATGTCTCTCCCTCCATCTCCAATCCCTCAGTCTCTCTCCCTCCATCTCCAATCCCTCAGTGTCTCTCCCTACATCTCCAATCCCTCAGTGTCTCTCCCTCCATCTCCAATCCCTCAGTGTCTCGCCCTCCATCTCCAATCCCTCAGTCTCTCTCCCTCCATCTCCAATCCCTCAGTCTCTCTTCCTACATCACCAATCCCTCAGTCTCTCTCCCTCCATCTCCAATCCCTCAGTGTCTCTCCCTTCCTCTCCAATCCCTCAGTCTCTCTCCCTCCATCTCCAATCCCTCAGTCTCCCTCCCTCCAACTCCAATCCCTCAGTCTCTCTCCCTCCATCTCCAATCCGTCACTCCCTCCAGCTCCAATCCCTCAGTGTCTCTCCCTCCATCTCCAATTCCTCAGTCTCTCTCCCTCCATCTCCAATCCCTCTCTCTCACTCCTCCATCTCCAATCCCTCAGTCTCTTTCCCTCCATCTCCAGTCCCTCAATCTCTCTCTCACTCCATCACCAATCCCTCAGTGTCTCTCCCTCCATCTCCAATCCCCCAGTGTCTCTCCCACCATCTCCAATCCCTCTCTGTCTCTCCCTCCATCTCCAATCCCTCAGTGTCTCTCCCTCCATCTCCAATCCCTCAGTGTCTATCCCTCCATCTCCAATCCCTCAGTGACTCTCCCTCCATCTCCAATCCCACAGTGTCTCTCCCTCCATCTCCAATCCCTTAGTGTCTCTCCCTCCATCTCCTTTCGCTCAGTCTCTCTCCCTCCATCTCCAATCCCTCAGTGTCTCTCCCTCCATCTCCAATCCCTCAGTGTCTCTCCTTCCATCTCCAATCCCTCAGTCTCTCGCCCTCCAGCTCCAGTCCCTCAGTCTCTCTCTCCCTCCATCACCAATCCCTCAGTGTCTCTCACTCCATCTCCAATCCCTCAGTGTCCCTCCCTCCATCTCCAATCCCTCAGTCTCTCTCCCTTCATCTCCAGTTCCTCAGTGTCTCTCCCTCCATCTCCAATCCCTCAGTCTCTCTCCCTCCATCTCCAATCCCTCAGTCTCTCTCCCTCCATCTCCAATCCCTCAGTCTCTCTCCCTCCATCTCCAATCCCTCAGTCTCTCTCCCTCCATCTCCAATCCCTCAGTCTCTCTCCCTCCATCTCTAATCCCTCAGTGTCTCTCCCTCCATCTCCAATCCCTCAGTCTCTCTCCCTCCATCTCCAATCCCTCAGTGTCTCTTCCTCCATCTCCAATCCCTCAGTGTCTCTCCCTCCATCTCCAATCCCTCAGTGCCTCTCCCTCCATCTCCAATCCCTCAGTGTCTCTCCCTCCATCTCCAATCCCTCAGTGTCTCTCCCTCCATCTCCAATCCCCCAGTCTCTCTCCCTCCATCTCCAATCCCTCAGTCTCTCTCCCTCCATCTCCAATCCCTCAGTCTCTCTCCCTCCATCTCCAATCCCTCAGTCTCTCTCCCTCCATCTTCAATACCTCAGTCTCTCTCCATCCATCTCCAATGCCTCAGTCCCTCTCCCTCCACCTCCAATCCCTCAGTGTCTCTCCCTCCATCTCCAATCCCTCAGTGTCTCTCCCTCCATCTCCAATCCCTCAGTGTCTCTCCCTCCATCTCCAATCCCTCAGTGTCTCTACCTCCATCTCCAATCCCTCAGTTTCTCTCCCTCCATCTCTAATCCCTCATTCTCTCTCCCTCCATCTCCAATCCCTCAGTCTCTCTCCCTCCATCTCCAATCCCTCAGTCTCTCTCCCTCCATCTCCAATCCCTCAGTCTCTCTCCCTCCATCTCCAATCCCTCAGTCTCTCTCCCTCCATCTCCAATCCCTCAGTCTCTCTCCCTCCATCTCCAATCCCTCAGTCTCTCTCCCTCCATCTCCAATCCTTCAGTCTCTCTCCCTCCATCTCCAATTCCTCAGTCTCTCTCACTCCATCTCCAATCCCTCAGTGTCTCTCCATCCATCGCCAATCCCTCAGTGTCTCTCCCTTCATCTCCAATCCCTCAGTGTCTCTCCCTCCATCTCCAATCCCTCAGTGTCTCTCCCTCCATCTCCAATCCCTCTCTGTCTCTCCCTCCATCTCCAATCCCTCAGAGTCTCCCCTCCATCTCCTATCCCTCAGTGTCTATCCCTCCATCTCCAATCCCTCAGTGACTCTCCCTCCATCTCCAATCCCTCAGTGTCTCTCCCTCCATCTCCAATCCCTCAGTGTCTCTCCTTCCATCTCCAATCCCTCAGTCTCTCTCCCTCCATCTCCAATCCCTCCGTGTCTCTCCCTCCATCTCCAATCCCTCAGTCTCTCTCCCTCCATCTCCAGTCGCTCAGTCTCTCTCTCCCTCCATCACCAATCCCTCAGTGTCTCTCCCGCCATCTCCAATCCCTCAGTGTCCCTCCCTCCATCTCCAATCCCTCAATCTCTCTCCCTTCATCTCCAATTCCTCAGTGTCTCTCCCTCCATCTCCAATCCCTTAGTCTCTCTCCCTCCATCTCCAATCCCTCAGTCTCTCTCCCTCCATCTCCAATCCCTCAGTCTCTCTCCCTCCATCTCCAATCCCTCAGTCTTTCTCCCTCCATCTCCAATCCCTCAGTGTCTCTCCCTCCATCTCCAATCCCTCAGTCTCTCTCCCTCCATCTCCAATCCCTCAGTGTCTCTCCCTCCATCTCCAATCCCTCAGTCTCTCTCCCTCCATCTCCAATCCCTCAGTGTCTCTCCCTCCATCTCCAATCCCTCAGTCTCTCTCCCTCCATCTCCAATCCCTCAGTCTCTCTCCCTCCATCTCCAATCCCTCAGTCTCTCTCCCTCCATCTCCAATCCCTCAGTCTCTCTCCCTCCATCTCCAATCGCTCAGTCTCTCTCCCTCTAACTCCAATCCCTCAGTCTCTCTCCCTCCATCTCCAGTCCATCAGTGACTCTCCATCCATCTCCAATCCCTCAGTGACTCTCCCTCCATCTCCAATCCCTCAGTGTCTCTCCCTCCATCTCCAATCCCTCAGTGTCTCTCCTTCCATCTCCAATCCCTCAGTCTCTCTCCCTCCATCTCCAATCCCTCCGTGTCTCTCCCTCCATCTCCAATCCCTCAGTCTCTCTCCCTCCATCTCCAGTCGCTCAGTCTCTCTCTCCCTCCATCACCAATCCCTCAGTGTCTCTCCCGCCATCTCCAATCCCTCATTGTCCCTCCCTCCATCTCCAATCCCTCAATCTCTCTCCCTTCATCTCCAATTCCTCAGTGTCTCTCCCTCCATCTCCAATCCCTTAGTCTCTCTCCCTCCATCTCCAATCCCTCAGTCTCTCTCCCTCCATCTCCAATCCCTCAGTCTCTCTCCCTCCATCTCCAATCCCTCAGTCTTTCTCCCTCCATCTCCAATCCCTCAGTGTCTCTCCCTCCAACTCCAATCCCTCAGTCTCTCTCCCTCCATCTCCAATCCCTCAGTGTCTCTCCCTCCATCTCCAATCCCTCAGTCTCTCTCCCTCCATCTCCAATCCCTCAGTGTCTCTCCCTCCATCTCCAATCCCTCAGTCTCTCTCCCTCCATCTCCAATCCCTCAGTCTCTCTCCCTCCATCTCCAATCCCTCAGTCTCTCTCCCTCCATCTCCAATCCCTCAGTCTCTCTCCCTCCATCTCCAATCGCTCAGTCTCTCTCCCTCTAACTCCAATCCCTCAGTCTCTCTCCCTCCATCTCCAGTCCATCAGTGACTCTCCATCCATCTCCAATCCCTCAGTGTCTCTCCCTCCATCTCCAATTCCTCAGTGTCTCTCCCTCCATCTCCAATCCCTCAGTCTCTTTCCCTCCATCTCCAATCCCTCAGTCTCTCTCCCTCCATCTCCAATCCCTCAGTCTCTCTCACTCCATCTCCAATCCCTCAGTCTCTCTCCCTCCGTCTCCAATCCCTCAGTCTCTCTCCCTCCATCTCCAATCCCTCAGTGTCTCTCCCTCCATCTCCAATCCCTCAGAGTCTCTCCCTCCATCTCCAATCCCTTAATGTCTCTCCCTCCATCTTCAATCCCTCAGTCTCACTCCCTCCATCTCCAATCACTCAGACTCTCTCCCTCCATCTCCAATCCCTCAGTCTCTCTCCCTCCATCTCCAATCCCTCAGTGTCATGCTCCCTCCATCTCCAATCCCTCAGTGTCTCTCCCTCCATCTCCAATCCCTCAGTGTCTCTCCCTCCATCTCCAATCCCTCAGTGTCTCTACCTCCATCTCCAATCCCTCAGTTTCTCTCCCTCCATCTCTAATCCCTCATTCTCTCTCCCTCCATCTCCAATCCCTCAGTCTCTCTCCCTCCATCTCCAATCCCTCAGTCTCTCTCCCTCCATCTCCAATCCCTCAGTCTCTCTCCCTCCATCTCCAATCCCTCAGTCTCTCTCCCTCCATCTCCAATCCCTCAGTCTCTCTCCCTCCATCTCCAATCCCTCAGTCTCTCTCCCTCCATCTCCAATCCTTCAGTCTCTCTCCCTCCATCTCCAATTCCTCAGTCTCTCTCACTCCATCTCCAATCCCTCAGTGTCTCTCCATCCATCGCCAATCCCTCAGTGTCTCTCCCTTCATCTCCAATCCCTCAGTGTCTCTCCCTCCATCTCCAATCCCTCAGTGTCTCTCCCTCCATCTCCAATCCCTCTCTGTCTCTCCCTCCATCTCCAATCCCTCAGAGTCTCCCCTCCATCTCCTATCCCTCAGTGTCTATCCCTCCATCTCCAATCCCTCAGTGACTCTCCCTCCATCTCCAATCCCTCAGTGTCTCTCCCTCCATCTCCAATCCCTCAGTGTCTCTCCTTCCATCTCCAATCCCTCAGTCTCTCTCCCTCCATCTCCAATCCCTCCGTGTCTCTCCCTCCATCTCCAATCCCTCAGTCTCTCTCCCTCCATCTCCAGTCGCTCAGTCTCTCTCTCCCTCCATCACCAATCCCTCAGTGTCTCTCCCGCCATCTCCAATCCCTCAGTGTCCCTCCCTCCATCTCCAATCCCTCAATCTCTCTCCCTTCATCTCCAATTCCTCAGTGTCTCTCCCTCCATCTCCAATCCCTTAGTCTCTCTCCCTCCATCTCCAATCCCTCAGTCTCTCTCCCTCCATCTCCAATCCCTCAGTCTCTCTCCCTCCATCTCCAATCCCTCAGTCTTTCTCCCTCCATCTCCAATCCCTCAGTGTCTCTCCCTCCATCTCCAATCCCTCAGTCTCTCTCCCTCCATCTCCAATCCCTCAGTGTCTCTCCCTCCATCTCCAATCCCTCAGTCTCTCTCCCTCCATCTCCAATCCCTCAGTGTCTCTCCCTCCATCTCCAATCCCTCAGTCTCTCTCCCTCCATCTCCAATCCCTCAGTCTCTCTCCCTCCATCTCCAATCCCTCAGTCTCTCTCCCTCCATCTCCAATCCCTCAGTCTCTCTCCCTCCATCTCCAATCGCTCAGTCTCTCTCCCTCTAACTCCAATCCCTCAGTCTCTCTCCCTCCATCTCCAGTCCATCAGTGACTCTCCATCCATCTCCAATCCCTCAGTGACTCTCCCTCCATCTCCAATCCCTCAGTGTCTCTCCCTCCATCTCCAATCCCTCAGTGTCTCTCCTTCCATCTCCAATCCCTCAGTCTCTCTCCCTCCATCTCCAATCCCTCCGTGTCTCTCCCTCCATCTCCAATCCCTCAGTCTCTCTCCCTCCATCTCCAGTCGCTCAGTCTCTCTCTCCCTCCATCACCAATCCCTCAGTGTCTCTCCCGCCATCTCCAATCCCTCATTGTCCCTCCCTCCATCTCCAATCCCTCAATCTCTCTCCCTTCATCTCCAATTCCTCAGTGTCTCTCCCTCCATCTCCAATCCCTTAGTCTCTCTCCCTCCATCTCCAATCCCTCAGTCTCTCTCCCTCCATCTCCAATCCCTCAGTCTCTCTCCCTCCATCTCCAATCCCTCAGTCTTTCTCCCTCCATCTCCAATCCCTCAGTGTCTCTCCCTCCAACTCCAATCCCTCAGTCTCTCTCCCTCCATCTCCAATCCCTCAGTGTCTCTCCCTCCATCTCCAATCCCTCAGTCTCTCTCCCTCCATCTCCAATCCCTCAGTGTCTCTCCCTCCATCTCCAATCCCTCAGTCTCTCTCCCTCCATCTCCAATCCCTCAGTCTCTCTCCCTCCATCTCCAATCCCTCAGTCTCTCTCCCTCCATCTCCAATCCCTCAGTCTCTCTCCCTCCATCTCCAATCGCTCAGTCTCTCTCCCTCTAACTCCAATCCCTCAGTCTCTCTCCCTCCATCTCCAGTCCATCAGTGACTCTCCATCCATCTCCAATCCCTCAGTGTCTCTCCCTCCATCTCCAATTCCTCAGTGTCTCTCCCTCCATCTCCAATCCCTCAGTCTCTTTCCCTCCATCTCCAATCCCTCAGTCTCTCTCCCTCCATCTCCAATCCCTCAGTCTCTCTCACTCCATCTCCAATCCCTCAGTCTCTCTCCCTCCGTCTCCAATCCCTCAGTCTCTCTCCCTCCATCTCCAATCCCTCAGTGTCTCTCCCTCCATCTCCAATCCCTCAGAGTCTCTCCCTCCATCTCCAATCCCTTAATGTCTCTCCCTCCATCTTCAATCCCTCAGTCTCACTCCCTCCATCTCCAATCACTCAGACTCTCTCCCTCCATCTCCAATCCCTCAGTCTCTCTCCCTCCATCTCCAATCCCTCAGTGTCATGCTCCCTCCATCTCCAATCCCTCAGTGTCTCTCCCTCCATCTCCAATCCCTCAGTGTCTCTCCCGCCATCTCCAATCCCTCAGTCTCTCTCCCTCCATCTCCAATCCCTCAGTGTCTCTCCCTCCATCTCCAATCCCTCAGTGTCTCTCCCTCCATCTCAAATCCCTCAGTCTTTCTCACTCCATCTCCAATCCCTCCATGTCTCTCCCCCCATCTCCAATCCCTCAGTCTCTCTCCCTCCATCTCCAATCCCTCATTCTCTCTCCCTCCATCTCCAATACCTCAGTGTCTCTCCCTCCATCTCCAAATCCTCAGTCTCTCTCCCTCCATCTCCAGACCCTCATTCTCTCTCTCTCCCTCCATCTCCAATCCCTCAATGTCTCTCCCTCCATCTACAATCCCTCAGTCTCTCCCTCCATCTCCAATCCCTCAGTGTCTCTCCCTCCATCTCCAATCCCTCTGTGTCTCTCCCTACATCTCCAATCCCTCAGTGTCTCTCCCTCCATCTCCAATCCCTCAGTGTCTCTCCCTCCATCTCCAATCCCTCAGTCTCTCTCCCTCCATCTCCAATCCCTCAGTCTCTCTCCCTCCATCTCCAATCCCTCAGTCTCTCTCCCACCACCTCCAATCCCTCAGCCTCTCTCCCTCCATCTCCAATCGCTCAGTGTCTCTCCCTCCATCTCCAGTCCCTCAGTGTCTCTCCCTCCATCTCCAATCTCTCAGTCTCTCTCCCTCCATCTCCAATCCCTCAGTCTCTCTCCCCCATCTCCAATCCCTCAGTCTCCCTCCCTCCATCTCCAATCCCTCAGACTCTCTCCTCCATCGTCAATCCCTCAGTGTCTCTCTCCCTCCATCTCCAATCCCACAGTCTCTCTCCTCCACCTCCAATCCCTCAGTGTCTCTCCCTCCATCTCCAATCCCTCAGTGTCTCTCCCTCCATCTCCAATCCCTCAGTGTCTCTCCCTCCATCTCCAATCCCCCAGTGTCTCTCCCTGCATCTCCAATCCCTCAGTGTCTCTCCCTCCATCTCTAATTCCTCAGTCTCTCTCCCTCAATCTCCAATCCCTCAGTGAGTCTCCCTCCATCTCCAATCCCTCAGTCTCACCCCTCCATCTCCAATCCCTCAGTCTCTCTCCCTCCATCTCCAATCCCTCAGTGTCTCTCCATCCATCTCCAATCCCTCCGTGTCTCTCCCTCAATCTCCAATCCCTCAGTGTCTCTCCGTCCATCTCCAATCCCTCAGTCTCTCTCCCTCCATCTCCAATCCCCCAGTCTCTCTCCCTCCATCTCCAATCCCTCAGTGTCTCTCCCTCCATCTCCAATCCCGCAGTCTCTCTCCTTCCATCTCCAATCCCTCAGTGTCTCTCCCTCCATCTCCAATCCCTCAGTCTCTCCCTCCATCTCCAATCCCCCAATCTCTCTCCCTCCATCTCCAAACCCTCAGTGTCTCTCCCTCCATCTCCAATCCCTCAGTGTCTCTCCCTCCATCTCCAATCCCTCAGTGTCTCTCCCTCCATCTCCAAATCCTCAGTCTCTCTCCCTCCACCTCCAATCCCTCAGTCTCTCTCCCTCCATCTCCAATCCCTCAGTGACTCTCTCTCCATCTCCAATCCCTCAGTGTCTCTCCCTCCATCTCCAATCCCTCAGTGTCTCTCCCTCCATCTCCAATCCCTCAGTCCCTCTCCCTCCATCTCCAATCCCTCAGTCTCTCTCCCTCCATCTCCAATCCCTCAGTCTCTCTTCCTCCATCTACAGTCCCACAGTCTCTCTCTCCCTCCATCTCCAATCCCTCAGTGTCTCTCCCTCCATCTCCAATCCATCAGTGTCCCTCCCTCCATCTCCAATCCCTCAGTCTCTCTCCCTTCATCTCCAGTCCCTCAGTCTCTCTCCCTCCATTTCCAATCCCTCAGTGTCTCTCCCTCCAGCTCCAAACCCTCAGTGTCTCTCCCTCCATCTGCAATCCCTCAGTGTCTCTCCCTCAATCTCCAGTCCCTCAGTGTCTCTCCTTCCATCTCCAATCCCTCAGTGTCTCTCCTCCATCTCCAATCCTTCAGTGTCTCTCCCTCCACCTCCAATCCCTCAGTGTCTCTCCCTCCATCTCCAATCCCTCAGTCTCTCTCCCTCCATCTTCAATCCCTCAGTGTCTGTCCCTCCATCTCCTATCCCTCAGTCTCTCTCCCTACATCTCCAGTCCCTCAGTCTCTCTCTCCCTCCATCTCCAATCCCTCAGTGTCTCTCCCTCCATCTCCAATCCCTCAGTCTCTCTCCTCCATCTCCAATGCCTCAGTCTCTCTCCCTCCATCTCCAATCCCTCAGGGTCTCTCCCTCTATCTCCAATCCCTCAGTCTCTCTCCCTCCATCTCCTGTCCCTCAGTCTCTCTCTCCCTCCATCTCCACTCCCTCAGTCTCTCTCACTCCATCTCCAATCCCTCAGTGTTTCTCCCTCCATCTCCAATCCCTCAGTGTCTCTCCCTCCATCTCCAATCCCTCAGTCTCTCTCCCTTCATCTCCAATCCCTCAGTGTCTCTCCCTCCATCTCCAATCCTTCAGTGTCTCTCCCTCCATCTGCAATCCTTCAGTGTCTCTCCCTCCATCTCCAATCCTTCAGTGTCTCTCCCTCCATCTCCAATCCCTCAGTGTCTCTCCCTCCACCTCCAATTCCTCAGTCTCTCTCCCTCCATCTCCAGTCCCTCAGTCTCTCTCTCCCTCCATCTCCAATCCCTCAGTGCCTCTCCCTCCATCTCCAATCCCTCAGACTCTCTCCCTCCATCTCCAATCCCTCAGTCTCTCTCCCTCCATCTCCAATCCCTCAGTCTCTCTCCCTCCATCTCCAATCCCTCAGTCTCTCTCCCTCCATCTCCAATCCCTCAGTCTCTCTCCATCCATCTCCAATCCCTCAGTCTCTCTCCCTCCATCTCCAATCCCTCAGTCTCTCTCCCTCCATCTCCAATCCCTCCATATCTCTCCCTCCATCTCCAATCCCTCAGTGTCTCTCCCTCCATCTCCAATCCCTCAGTCTCCCTCCCTCCATCTCCAATCCCTCAGTGTCTCTCCCTCCATCTCCAATCCCTGTGTCTTTCCCTCCATCTCCAAGCACTCAGTGTCTCTCCCTCCATCTCCAATCCCTTCGTCTCTCCCTCCATCTCCAGTCCCTCAGTCTCTCTCCCTCCATCTCCAGTCCCTCAGTCTCTCTCCCTCCATCTCCAATCCCTCAGTCTCTCTCCTCCATCTCCAATCCCTCAGTCTCTCTCGCTCCATCTCCAATCCCTCAGTCTCTCTCCCTCCATCTCCAGACCCTCATTTTCTCTCTCTCCCTCCATCTCCAATCCCTCAGTGTCTCTGCCTCCATCTCCAATCCCTCAGTGTCTCTCCCTCCATCTCCAATACCTCAGTCTCTCTCCCTCCATCTCCAATCCCTCAGTCTCTCTCCCTCCATCTCCAATCCCTCAGTCTCTCTCCCTCCATCTCCAATCCCTCAGTCTCTCTCCCTCCATCTCCAATCCCTCAGTGTCTCTCCCTCTATCTCCTATCCCTCAGTGTCCCTCTCCCTCCATCTCCAATTCCTCAGTCTCTATCCCTACATCTCCAATCCCTCAGTCTCTCTCCCCCCATCTCCAATCCCTCAGTCTCTTTCCCTCCATCTCCAAACCCTCAGTGTCTCTCCCTCTTTTCCAATCCCTCAGTGTCCCTCCCTCCATCTGCATTCCCTCAGTGTCTCTCCCTCCATCTCCAACCCCTCAGTGTCTCTCCCTCCATCTCCAATCCCTCAGTCTCTCTCCCTCCATCTCCAATCCCTCAGTCTCTCTCCCTCCATCTCCAATCCCTCTGCGTCTCTCCCTCCATCTCCAATCCCTCAGTCTCTCTCCCTCCATCTTCAATACCTCAGTCTCTCTCCATCCATCTCCAATGCCTCAGTCCCTCTCCCTCCACCTCCAATCCCTCAGTGTCTCTCCCTCCATCTCCAATCCCTCAGTGTCTCTCCCTCCATCTCCAATCCCTCAGTGTCTCTCCCTCCATCTCCAATCCCTCAGTGTCTCTACCTCCATCTCCAATCCCTCAGTTTCTCTCCCTCCATCTCTAATCCCTCATTCTCTCTCCCTCCATCTCCAATCCCTCAGTCTCTCTCCCTCCATCTCCAATCCCTCAGTCTCTCTCCCTCCATCTCCAATCCCTCAGTCTCTCTCCCTCCATCTCCAATCCCTCAGTCTCTCTCCCTCCATCTCCAATCCCTCAGTCTCTCTCCCTACATCTCCAATCCCTCAGTCTCTCTCCCTCCATCTCCAATCCTTCAGTCTCTCTCCCTCCATCTCCAATTCCTCAGTCTCTCTCACTCCATCTCCAATCCCTCAGTGTCTCTCCATCCATCGCCAATCCCTCAGTGTCTCTCCCTTCATCTCCAATCCCTCAGTGTCTCTCCCTCCATCTCCAATCCCTCAGTGTCTCTCCCTCCATCTCCAATCCCTCTCTGTCTCTCCCTCCATCTCCAATCCCTCAGAGTCTCCCCTCCATCTCCTATCCCTCAGTGTCTATCCCTCCATCTCCAATCCCTCAGTGACTCTCCCTCCATCTCCAATCCCTCAGTGTCTCTCCCTCCATCTCCAATCCCTCAGTGTCTCTCCTTCCATCTCCAATCCCTCAGTCTCTCTCCCTCCATCTCCAATCCCTCCGTGTCTCTCCCTCCATCTCCAATCCCTCAGTCTCTCTCCCTCCATCTCCAGTCGCTCAGTCTCTCTCTCCCTCCATCACCAATCCCTCAGTGTCTCTCCCGCCATCTCCAATCCCTCAGTGTCCCTCCCTCCATCTCCAATCCCTCAATCTCTCTCCCTTCATCTCCAATTCCTCAGTGTCTCTCCCTCCATCTCCAATCCCTTAGTCTCTCTCCCTCCATCTCCAATCCCTCAGTCTCTCTCCCTCCATCTCCAATCCCTCAGTCTCTCTCCCTCCATCTCCAATCCCTCAGTCTTTCTCCCTCCATCTCCAATCCCTCAGTGTCTCTCCCTCCATCTCCAATCCCTCAGTCTCTCTCCCTCCATCTCCAATCCCTCAGTGTCTCTCCCTCCATCTCCAATCCCTCAGTCTCTCTCCCTCCATCTCCAATCCCTCAGTGTCTCTCCCTCCATCTCCAATCCCTCAGTCTCTCTCCCTCCATCTCCAATCCCTCAGTCTCTCTCCCTCCATCTCCAATCCCTCAGTCTCTCTCCCTCCATCTCCAATCCCTCAGTCTCTCTCCCTCCATCTCCAATCGCTCAGTCTCTCTCCCTCTAATTCCAATCCCTCAGTCTCTCTCCCTCCATCTCCAGTCCATCAGTGACTCTCCATTCATCTCCAATCCCTCAGTGACTCTCCCTCCATCTCCAATCCCTCAGTGTCTCTCCCTCCATCTCCAATCCCTCAGTGTCTCTCCTTCCATCTCCAATCCCTCAGTCTCTCTCCCTCCATCTCCAATCCCTCCGTGTCTCTCCCTCCATCTCCAATCCCTCAGTCTCTCTCCCTCCATCTCCAGTCGCTCAGTCTCTCTCTCCCTCCATCACCAATCCCTCAGTGTCTCTCCCGCCATCTCCAATCCCTCATTGTCCCTCCCTCCATCTCCAATCCCTCAATCTCTCTCCCTTCATCTCCAATTCCTCAGTGTCTCTCCCTCCATCTCCAATCCCTTAGTCTCTCTCCCTCCATCTCCAATCCCTCAGTCTCTCTCCCTCCATCTCCAATCCCTCAGTCTCTCTCCCTCCATCTCCAATCCCTCAGTCTTTCTCCCTCCATCTCCAATCCCTCAGTGTCTCTCCCTCCAACTCCAATCCCTCAGTCTCTCTCCCTCCATCTCCAATCCCTCAGTGTCTCTCCCTCCATCTCCAATCCCTCAGTCTCTCTCCCTCCATCTCCAATCCCTCAGTGTCTCTCCCTCCATCTCCAATCCCTCAGTCTCTCTCCCTCCATCTCCAATCCCTCAGTCTCTCTCCCTCCATCTCCAATCCCTCAGTCTCTCTCCCTCCATCTCCAATCCCTCAGTCTCTCTCCCTCCATCTCCAATCGCTCAGTCTCTCTCCCTCTAACTCCAATCCCTCAGTCTCTCTCCCTCCATCTCCAGTCCATCAGTGACTCTCCATCCATCTCCAATCCCTCAGTGTCTCTCCCTCCATCTCCAATTCCTCAGTGTCTCTCCCTCCATCTCCAATCCCTCAGTCTCTTTCCCTCCATCTCCAATCCCTCAGTCTCTCTCCCTCCATCTCCAATCCCTCAGTCTCTCTCACTCCATCTCCAATCCCTCAGTCTCTCTCCCTCCGTCTCCAATCCCTCAGTCTCTCTCCCTCCATCTCCAATCCCTCAGTGTCTCTCCCTCCATCTCCAATCCCTCAGAGTCTCTCCCTCCATCTCCAATCCCTTAATGTCTCTCCCTCCATCTTCAATCCCTCAGTCTCACTCCCTCCATCTCCAATCACTCAGACTCTCTCCCTCCATCTCCAATCCCTCAGTCTCTCTCCCTCCATCTCCAATCCCTCAGTGTCATGCTCCCTCCATCTCCAATCCCTCAGTGTCTCTCCCTCCATCTCCAATCCCTCAGTGTCTCTCCCTCCATCTCCAATCCCTCAGTGTCTCTACCTCCATCTCCAATCCCTCAGTTTCTCTCCCTCCATCTCTAATCCCTCATTCTCTCTCCCTCCATCTCCAATCCCTCAGTCTCTCTCCCTCCATCTCCAATCCCTCAGTCTCTCTCCCTCCATCTCCAATCCCTCAGTCTCTCTCCCTCCATCTCCAATCCCTCAGTCTCTCTCCCTCCATCTCCAATCCCTCAGTCTCTCTCCCTCCATCTCCAATCCCTCAGTCTCTCTCCCTCCATCTCCAATCCTTCAGTCTCTCTCCCTCCATCTCCAATTCCTCAGTCTCTCTCACTCCATCTCCAATCCCTCAGTGTCTCTCCATCCATCGCCAATCCCTCAGTGTCTCTCCCTTCATCTCCAATCCCTCAGTGTCTCTCCCTCCATCTCCAATCCCTCAGTGTCTCTCCCTCCATCTCCAATCCCTCTCTGTCTCTCCCTCCATCTCCAATCCCTCAGAGTCTCCCCTCCATCTCCTATCCCTCAGTGTCTATCCCTCCATCTCCAATCCCTCAGTGACTCTCCCTCCATCTCCAATCCCTCAGTGTCTCTCCCTCCATCTCCAATCCCTCAGTGTCTCTCCTTCCATCTCCAATCCCTCAGTCTCTCTCCCTCCATCTCCAATCCCTCCGTGTCTCTCCCTCCATCTCCAATCCCTCAGTCTCTCTCCCTCCATCTCCAGTCGCTCAGTCTCTCTCTCCCTCCATCACCAATCCCTCAGTGTCTCTCCCGCCATCTCCAATCCCTCAGTGTCCCTCCCTCCATCTCCAATCCCTCAATCTCTCTCCCTTCATCTCCAATTCCTCAGTGTCTCTCCCTCCATCTCCAATCCCTTAGTCTCTCTCCCTCCATCTCCAATCCCTCAGTCTCTCTCCCTCCATCTCCAATCCCTCAGTCTCTCTCCCTCCATCTCCAATCCCTCAGTCTTTCTCCCTCCATCTCCAATCCCTCAGTGTCTCTCCCTCCATCTCCAATCCCTCAGTCTCTCTCCCTCCATCTCCAATCCCTCAGTGTCTCTCCCTCCATCTCCAATCCCTCAGTCTCTCTCCCTCCATCTCCAATCCCTCAGTGTCTCTCCCTCCATCTCCAATCCCTCAGTCTCTCTCCCTCCATCTCCAATCCCTCAGTCTCTCTCCCTCCATCTCCAATCCCTCAGTCTCTCTCCCTCCATCTCCAATCCCTCAGTCTCTCTCCCTCCATCTCCAATCGCTCAGTCTCTCTCCCTCTAACTCCAATCCCTCAGTCTCTCTCCCTCCATCTCCAGTCCATCAGTGACTCTCCATCCATCTCCAATCCCTCAGTGACTCTCCCTCCATCTCCAATCCCTCAGTGTCTCTCCCTCCATCTCCAATCCCTCAGTGTCTCTCCTTCCATCTCCAATCCCTCAGTCTCTCTCCCTCCATCTCCAATCCCTCCGTGTCTCTCCCTCCATCTCCAATCCCTCAGTGACTCTCCCTCCATCTCCAATCCCTCAGTGTCTCTCCCTCCATCTCCAATCCCTTAATGTCTCTCCCTCCATCTTCAATCCCTCAGTCTCACTCCCTCCATCTCCAATCACTCAGACTCTCTCCCTCCATCTCCAATCCCTCAGTCTCTCTCCCTCCATCTCCAATCCCTCAGTGTCATGCTCCCTCCATCTCCAATCCCTCAGTGTCTCTCCCTCCATCTCCAATCCCTCAGTGTCTCTCCCTCCATCTCCAATCCCTCAGTGTCTCTACCTCCATCTCCAATCCCTCAGTTTCTCTCCCTCCATCTCTAATCCCTCATTCTCTCTCCCTCCATCTCCAATCCCTCAGTCTCTCTCCCTCCATCTCCAATCCCTCAGTCTCTCTCCCTCCATCTCCAATCCCTCAGTCTCTCTCCCTCCATCTCCAATCCCTCAGTCTCTCTCCCTCCATCTCCAATCCCTCAGTCTCTCTCCCTCCATCTCCAATCCCTCAGTCTCTCTCCCTCCATCTCCAATCCTTCAGTCTCTCTCCCTCCATCTCCAATTCCTCAGTCTCTCTCACTCCATCTCCAATCCCTCAGTGTCTCTCCATCCATCGCCAATCCCTCAGTGTCTCTCCCTTCATCTCCAATCCCTCAGTGTCTCTCCCTCCATCTCCAATCCCTCAGTGTCTCTCCCTCCATCTCCAATCCCTCTCTGTCTCTCCCTCCATCTCCAATCCCTCAGAGTCTCCCCTCCATCTCCTATCCCTCAGTGTCTATCCCTCCATCTCCAATCCCTCAGTGACTCTCCCTCCATCTCCAATCCCTCAGTGTCTCTCCCTCCATCTCCAATCCCTCAGTGTCTCTCCTTCCATCTCCAATCCCTCAGTCTCTCTCCCTCCATCTCCAATCCCTCCGTGTCTCTCCCTCCATCTCCAATCCCTCAGTCTCTCTCCCTCCATCTCCAGTCGCTCAGTCTCTCTCTCCCTCCATCACCAATCCCTCAGTGTCTCTCCCGCCATCTCCAATCCCTCAGTGTCCCTCCCTCCATCTCCAATCCCTCAATCTCTCTCCCTTCATCTCCAATTCCTCAGTGTCTCTCCCTCCATCTCCAATCCCTTAGTCTCTCTCCCTCCATCTCCAATCCCTCAGTCTCTCTCCCTACATCTCCAATCCCTCAGTCTCTCTCCCTCCATCTCCAATCCCTCAGTCTTTCTCCCTCCATCTCCAATCCCTCAGTGTCTCTCCCTCCATCTCCAATCCCTCAGTCTCTCTCCCTCCATCTCCAATCCCTCAGTGTCTCTCCCTCCATCTCCAATCCCTCAGTCTCTCTCCCTCCATCTCCAATCCCTCAGTGTCTCTCCCTCCATCTCCAATCCCTCAGTCTCTCTCCCTCCATCTCCAATCCCTCAGTCTCTCTCCCTCCATCTCCAATCCCTCAGTCTCTCTCCCTCCATCTCCAATCCCTCAGTCTCTCTCCCTCCATCTCCAATCGCTCAGTCTCTCTCCCTCTAACTCCAATCCCTCAGTCTCTCTCCCTCCATCTCCAGTCCATCAGTGACTCTCCATCCATCTCCAATCCCTCAGTGACTCTCCCTCCATCTCCAATCCCTCAGTGTCTCTCCCTCCATCTCCAATCCCTCAGTGTCTCTCCTTCCATCTCCAATCCCTCAGTCTCTCTCCCTCCATCTCCAATCCCTCCGTGTCTCTCCCTCCATCTCCAATCCCTCAGTCTCTCTCCCTCCATCTCCAGTCGCTCAGTCTCTCTCTCCCTCCATCACCAATCCCTCAGTGTCTCTCCCGCCATCTCCAATCCCTCATTGTCCCTCCCTCCATCTCCAATCCCTCAATCTCTCTCCCTTCATCTCCAATTCCTCAGTGTCTCTCCCTCCATCTCCAATCCCTTAGTCTCTCTCCCTCCATCTCCAATCCCTCAGTCTCTCTCCCTCCATCTCCAATCCCTCAGTCTCTCTCCCTCCATCTCCAATCCCTCAGTCTTTCTCCCTCCATCTCCAATCCCTCAGTGTCTCTCCCTCCAACTCCAATCCCTCAGTCTCTCTCCCTCCATCTCCAATCCCTCAGTGTCTCTCCCTCCATCTCCAATCCCTCAGTCTCTCTCCCTCCATCTCCAATCCCTCAGTGTCTCTCCCTCCATCTCCAATCCCTCAGTCTCTCTCCCTCCATCTCCAATCCCTCAGTCTCTCTCCCTCCATCTCCAATCCCTCAGTCTCTCTCCCTCCATCTCCAATCCCTCAGTCTCTCTCCCTCCATCTCCAATCGCTCAGTCTCTCTCCCTCTAACTCCAATCCCTCAGTCTCTCTCCCTCCATCTCCAGTCCATCAGTGACTCTCCATCCATCTCCAATCCCTCAGTGTCTCTCCCTCCATCTCCAATTCCTCAGTGTCTCTCCCTCCATCTCCAATCCCTCAGTCTCTTTCCCTCCATCTCCAATCCCTCAGTCTCTCTCCCTCCATCTCCAATCCCTCAGTCTCTCTCACTCCATCTCCAATCCCTCAGTCTCTCTCCCTCCGTCTCCAATCCCTCAGTCTCTCTCCCTCCATCTCCAATCCCTCAGTGTCTCTCCCTCCATCTCCAATCCCTCAGAGTCTCTCCCTCCATCTCCAATCCCTTAATGTCTCTCCCTCCATCTTCAATCCCTCAGTCTCACTCCCTCCATCTCCAATCACTCAGACTCTCTCCCTCCATCTCCAATCCCTCAGTCTCTCTCCCTCCATCTCCAATCCCTCAGTGTCATGCTCCCTCCATCTCCAATCCCTCAGTGTCTCTCCCTCCATCTCCAATCCCTCAGTGTCTCTCCCGCCATCTCCAATCCCTCAGTCTCTCTCCCTCCATCTCCAATCCCTCAGTGTCTCTCCCTCCATCTCCAATCCCTCAGTGTCTCTCCCTCCATCTCAAATCCCTCAGTCTTTCTCACTCCATCTCCAATCCCTCCATGTCTCTCCCCCCATCTCCAATCCCTCAGTCTCTCTCCCTCCATCTCCAATCCCTCATTCTCTCTCCCTCCATCTCCAATACCTCAGTGTCTCTCCCTCCATCTCCAAATCCTCAGTCTCTCTCCCTCCATCTCCAGACCCTCATTCTCTCTCTCTCCCTCCATCTCCAATCCCTCAATGTCTCTCCCTCCATCTACAATCCCTCAGTCTCTCCCTCCATCTCCAATCCCTCAGTGTCTCTCCCTCCATCTCCAATCCCTCTGTGTCTCTCCCTACATCTCCAATCCCTCAGTGTCTCTCCCTCCATCTCCAATCCCTCAGTGTCTCTCCCTCCATCTCCAATCCCTCAGTCTCTCTCCCTCCATCTCCAATCCCTCAGTCTCTCTCCCTCCATCTCCAATCCCTCAGTCTCTCTCCCACCACCTCCAATCCCTCAGCCTCTCTCCCTCCATCTCCAATCGCTCAGTGTCTCTCCCTCCATCTCCAGTCCCTCAGTGTCTCTCCCTCCATCTCCAATCTCTCAGTCTCTCTCCCTCCATCTCCAATCCCTCAGTCTCTCTCCCCCATCTCCAATCCCTCAGTCTCCCTCCCTCCATCTCCAATCCCTCAGACTCTCTCCTCCATCGTCAATCCCTCAGTGTCTCTCTCCCTCCATCTCCAATCCCACAGTCTCTCTCCTCCACCTCCAATCCCTCAGTGTCTCTCCCTCCATCTCCAATCCCTCAGTGTCTCTCCCTCCATCTCCAATCCCTCAGTGTCTCTCCCTCCATCTCCAATCCCCCAGTGTCTCTCCCTGCATCTCCAATCCCTCAGTGTCTCTCCCTCCATCTCTAATTCCTCAGTCTCTCTCCCTCAATCTCCAATCCCTCAGTGAGTCTCCCTCCATCTCCAATCCCTCAGTCTCACCCCTCCATCTCCAATCCCTCAGTCTCTCTCCCTCCATCTCCAATCCCTCAGTGTCTCTCCATCCATCTCCAATCCCTCCGTGTCTCTCCCTCAATCTCCAATCCCTCAGTGTCTCTCCGTCCATCTCCAATCCCTCAGTCTCTCTCCCTCCATCTCCAATCCCCCAGTCTCTCTCCCTCCATCTCCAATCCCTCAGTGTCTCTCCCTCCATCTCCAATCCCGCAGTCTCTCTCCTTCCATCTCCAATCCCTCAGTGTCTCTCCCTCCATCTCCAATCCCTCAGTCTCTCCCTCCATCTCCAATCCCCCAATCTCTCTCCCTCCATCTCCAAACCCTCAGTGTCTCTCCCTCCATCTCCAATCCCTCAGTGTCTCTCCCTCCATCTCCAATCCCTCAGTGTCTCTCCCTCCATCTCCAAATCCTCAGTCTCTCTCCCTCCACCTCCAATCCCTCAGTCTCTCTCCCTCCATCTCCAATCCCTCAGTGACTCTCTCTCCATCTCCAATCCCTCAGTGTCTCTCCCTCCATCTCCAATCCCTCAGTGTCTCTCCCTCCATCTCCAATCCCTCAGTCCCTCTCCCTCCATCTCCAATCCCTCAGTCTCTCTCCCTCCATCTCCAATCCCTCAGTCTCTCTTCCTCCATCTACAGTCCCACAGTCTCTCTCTCCCTCCATCTCCAATCCCTCAGTGTCTCTCCCTCCATCTCCAATCCATCAGTGTCCCTCCCTCCATCTCCAATCCCTCAGTCTCTCTCCCTTCATCTCCAGTCCCTCAGTCTCTCTCCCTCCATTTCCAATCCCTCAGTGTCTCTCCCTCCATCTCCAAACCCTCAGTGTCTCTCCCTCCATCTCCAATCCCTCAGTGTCTCTCCCTCCATCTCCAATCCCTCAGTGTCTCTCCCTCCATCTCCAAATCCTCAGTCTCTCTCCCTCCACCTCCAATCCCTCAGTCTCTCTCCCTCCATCTCCAATCCCTCAGTGACTCTCTCTCCATCTCCAATCCCTCAGTGTCTCTCCCTCCATCTCCAATCCCTCAGTGTCTCTCCCTCCATCTCCAATCCCTCAGTCCCTCTCCCTCCATCTCCAATCCCTCAGTCTCTCTCCCTCCATCTCCAATCCCTCAGTCTCTCTTCCTCCATCTACAGTCCCACAGTCTCTCTCTCCCTCCATCTCCAATCCCTCAGTGTCTCTCCCTCCATCTCCAATCCATCAGTGTCCCTCCCTCCATCTCCAATCCCTCAGTCTCTCTCCCTTCATCTCCAGTCCCTCAGTCTCTCTCCCTCCATTTCCAATCCCTCAGTGTCTCTCCCTCCAGCTCCAAACCCTCAGTGTCTCTCCCTCCATCTGCAATCCCTCAGTGTCTCTCCCTCAATCTCCAGTCCCTCAGTGTCTCTCCTTCCATCTCCAATCCCTCAGTGTCTCTCCTCCATCTCCAATCCTTCAGTGTCTCTCCCTCCACCTCCAATCCCTCAGTGTCTCTCCCTCCATCTCCAATCCCTCAGTCTCTCTCCCTCCATCTTCAATCCCTCAGTGTCTGTCCCTCCATCTCCTATCCCTCAGTCTCTCTCCCTACATCTCCAGTCCCTCAGTCTCTCTCTCCCTCCATCTCCAATCCCTCAGTGTCTCTCCCTCCATCTCCAATCCCTCAGTCTCTCTCCTCCATCTCCAATGCCTCAGTCTCTCTCCCTCCATCTCCAATCCCTCAGGGTCTCTCCCTCTATCTCCAATCCCTCAGTCTCTCTCCCTCCATCTCCTGTCCCTCAGTCTCTCTCTCCCTCCATCTCCACTCCCTCAGTCTCTCTCACTCCATCTCCAATCCCTCAGTGTTTCTCCCTCCATCTCCAATCCCTCAGTGTCTCTCCCTCCATCTCCAATCCCTCAGTCTCTCTCCCTTCATCTCCAATCCCTCAGTGTCTCTCCCTCCATCTCCAATCCTTCAGTGTCTCTCCCTCCATCTGCAATCCTTCAGTGTCTCTCCCTCCATCTCCAATCCTTCAGTGTCTCTCCCTCCATCTCCAATCCCTCAGTGTCTCTCCCTCCACCTCCAATTCCTCAGTCTCTCTCCCTCCATCTCCAGTCCCTCAGTCTCTCTCTCCCTCCATCTCCAATCCCTCAGTGCCTCTCCCTCCATCTCCAATCCCTCAGACTCTCTCCCTCCATCTCCAATCCCTCAGTCTCTCTCCCTCCATCTCCAATCCCTCAGTCTCTCTCCCTCCATCTCCAATCCCTCAGTCTCTCTCCCTCCATCTCCAATCCCTCAGTCTCTCTCCATCCATCTCCAATCCCTCAGTCTCTCTCCCTCCATCTCCAATCCCTCAGTCTCTCTCCCTCCATCTCCAATCCCTCCATATCTCTCCCTCCATCTCCAATCCCTCAGTGTCTCTCCCTCCATCTCCAATCCCTCAGTCTCCCTCCCTCCATCTCCAATCCCTCAGTGTCTCTCCCTCCATCTCCAATCCCTGTGTCTTTCCCTCCATCTCCAAGCACTCAGTGTCTCTCCCTCCATCTCCAATCCCTTCGTCTCTCCCTCCATCTCCAGTCCCTCAGTCTCTCTCCCTCCATCTCCAGTCCCTCAGTCTCTCTCCCTCCATCTCCAATCCCTCAGTCTCTCTCCTCCATCTCCAATCCCTCAGTCTCTCTCGCTCCATCTCCAATCCCTCAGTCTCTCTCCCTCCATCTCCAGACCCTCATTTTCTCTCTCTCCCTCCATCTCCAATCCCTCAGTGTCTCTGCCTCCATCTCCAATCCCTCAGTGTCTCTCCCTCCATCTCCAATACCTCAGTCTCTCTCCCTCCATCTCCAATCCCTCAGTCTCTCTCCCTCCATCTCCAATCCCTCAGTCTCTCTCCCTCCATCTCCAATCCCTCAGTCTCTCTCCCTCCATCTCCAATCCCTCAGTGTCTCTCCCTCTATCTCCTATCCCTCAGTGTCCCTCTCCCTCCATCTCCAATTCCTCAGTCTCTATCCCTACATCTCCAATCCCTCAGTCTCTCTCCCCCCATCTCCAATCCCTCAGTCTCTTTCCCTCCATCTCCAAACCCTCAGTGTCTCTCCCTCTTTTCCAATCCCTCAGTGTCCCTCCCTCCATCTGCATTCCCTCAGTGTCTCTCCCTCCATCTCCAACCCCTCAGTGTCTCTCCCTCCATCTCCAATCCCTCAGTCTCTCTCCCTCCATCTCCAATCCCTCAGTCTCTCTCCCTCCATCTCCAATCCCTCTGCGTCTCTCCCTCCATCTCCAATCCCTCAGTCTCTCTCCCTCCATCTTCAATACCTCAGTCTCTCTCCATCCATCTCCAATGCCTCAGTCCCTCTCCCTCCACCTCCAATCCCTCAGTGTCTCTCCCTCCATCTCCAATCCCTCAGTGTCTCTCCCTCCATCTCCAATCCCTCAGTGTCTCTCCCTCCATCTCCAATCCCTCAGTGTCTCTACCTCCATCTCCAATCCCTCAGTTTCTCTCCCTCCATCTCTAATCCCTCATTCTCTCTCCCTCCATCTCCAATCCCTCAGTCTCTCTCCCTCCATCTCCAATCCCTCAGTCTCTCTCCCTCCATCTCCAATCCCTCAGTCTCTCTCCCTCCATCTCCAATCCCTCAGTCTCTCTCCCTCCATCTCCAATCCCTCAGTCTCTCTCCCTACATCTCCAATCCCTCAGTCTCTCTCCCTCCATCTCCAATCCTTCAGTCTCTCTCCCTCCATCTCCAATTCCTCAGTCTCTCTCACTCCATCTCCAATCCCTCAGTGTCTCTCCATCCATCGCCAATCCCTCAGTGTCTCTCCCTTCATCTCCAATCCCTCAGTGTCTCTCCCTCCATCTCCAATCCCTCAGTGTCTCTCCCTCCATCTCCAATCCCTCTCTGTCTCTCCCTCCATCTCCAATCCCTCAGAGTCTCCCCTCCATCTCCTATCCCTCAGTGTCTATCCCTCCATCTCCAATCCCTCAGTGACTCTCCCTCCATCTCCAATCCCTCAGTGTCTCTCCCTCCATCTCCAATCCCTCAGTGTCTCTCCTTCCATCTCCAATCCCTCAGTCTCTCTCCCTCCATCTCCAATCCCTCCGTGTCTCTCCCTCCATCTCCAATCCCTCAGTCTCTCTCCCTCCATCTCCAGTCGCTCAGTCTCTCTCTCCCTCCATCACCAATCCCTCAGTGTCTCTCCCGCCATCTCCAATCCCTCAGTGTCCCTCCCTCCATCTCCAATCCCTCAATCTCTCTCCCTTCATCTCCAATTCCTCAGTGTCTCTCCCTCCATCTCCAATCCCTTAGTCTCTCTCCCTCCATCTCCAATCCCTCAGTCTCTCTCCCTCCATCTCCAATCCCTCAGTCTCTCTCCCTCCATCTCCAATCCCTCAGTCTTTCTCCCTCCATCTCCAATCCCTCAGTGTCTCTCCCTCCATCTCCAATCCCTCAGTCTCTCTCCCTCCATCTCCAATCCCTCAGTGTCTCTCCCTCCATCTCCAATCCCTCAGTCTCTCTCCCTCCATCTCCAATCCCTCAGTGTCTCTCCCTCCATCTCCAATCCCTCAGTCTCTCTCCCTCCATCTCCAATCCCTCAGTCTCTCTCCCTCCATCTCCAATCCCTCAGTCTCTCTCCCTCCATCTCCAATCCCTCAGTCTCTCTCCCTCCATCTCCAATCGCTCAGTCTCTCTCCCTCTAATTCCAATCCCTCAGTCTCTCTCCCTCCATCTCCAGTCCATCAGTGACTCTCCATTCATCTCCAATCCCTCAGTGACTCTCCCTCCATCTCCAATCCCTCAGTGTCTCTCCCTCCATCTCCAATCCCTCAGTGTCTCTCCTTCCATCTCCAATCCCTCAGTCTCTCTCCCTCCATCTCCAATCCCTCCGTGTCTCTCCCTCCATCTCCAATCCCTCAGTCTCTCTCCCTCCATCTCCAGTCGCTCAGTCTCTCTCTCCCTCCATCACCAATCCCTCAGTGTCTCTCCCGCCATCTCCAATCCCTCATTGTCCCTCCCTCCATCTCCAATCCCTCAATCTCTCTCCCTTCATCTCCAATTCCTCAGTGTCTCTCCCTCCATCTCCAATCCCTTAGTCTCTCTCCCTCCATCTCCAATCCCTCAGTCTCTCTCCCTCCATCTCCAATCCCTCAGTCTCTCTCCCTCCATCTCCAATCCCTCAGTCTTTCTCCCTCCATCTCCAATCCCTCAGTGTCTCTCCCTCCAACTCCAATCCCTCAGTCTCTCTCCCTCCATCTCCAATCCCTCAGTGTCTCTCCCTCCATCTCCAATCCCTCAGTCTCTCTCCCTCCATCTCCAATCCCTCAGTGTCTCTCCCTCCATCTCCAATCCCTCAGTCTCTCTCCCTCCATCTCCAATCCCTCAGTCTCTCTCCCTCCATCTCCAATCCCTCAGTCTCTCTCCCTCCATCTCCAATCCCTCAGTCTCTCTCCCTCCATCTCCAATCGCTCAGTCTCTCTCCCTCTAACTCCAATCCCTCAGTCTCTCTCCCTCCATCTCCAGTCCATCAGTGACTCTCCATCCATCTCCAATCCCTCAGTGTCTCTCCCTCCATCTCCAATTCCTCAGTGTCTCTCCCTCCATCTCCAATCCCTCAGTCTCTTTCCCTCCATCTCCAATCCCTCAGTCTCTCTCCCTCCATCTCCAATCCCTCAGTCTCTCTCACTCCATCTCCAATCCCTCAGTCTCTCTCCCTCCGTCTCCAATCCCTCAGTCTCTCTCCCTCCATCTCCAATCCCTCAGTGTCTCTCCCTCCATCTCCAATCCCTCAGAGTCTCTCCCTCCATCTCCAATCCCTTAATGTCTCTCCCTCCATCTTCAATCCCTCAGTCTCACTCCCTCCATCTCCAATCACTCAGACTCTCTCCCTCCATCTCCAATCCCTCAGTCTCTCTCCCTCCATCTCCAATCCCTCAGTGTCATGCTCCCTCCATCTCCAATCCCTCAGTGTCTCTCCCTCCATCTCCAATCCCTCAGTGTCTCTCCCTCCATCTCCAATCCCTCAGTGTCTCTACCTCCATCTCCAATCCCTCAGTTTCTCTCCCTCCATCTCTAATCCCTCATTCTCTCTCCCTCCATCTCCAATCCCTCAGTCTCTCTCCCTCCATCTCCAATCCCTCAGTCTCTCTCCCTCCATCTCCAATCCCTCAGTCTCTCTCCCTCCATCTCCAATCCCTCAGTCTCTCTCCCTCCATCTCCAATCCCTCAGTCTCTCTCCCTCCATCTCCAATCCCTCAGTCTCTCTCCCTCCATCTCCAATCCTTCAGTCTCTCTCCCTCCATCTCCAATTCCTCAGTCTCTCTCACTCCATCTCCAATCCCTCAGTGTCTCTCCATCCATCGCCAATCCCTCAGTGTCTCTCCCTTCATCTCCAATCCCTCAGTGTCTCTCCCTCCATCTCCAATCCCTCAGTGTCTCTCCCTCCATCTCCAATCCCTCTCTGTCTCTCCCTCCATCTCCAATCCCTCAGAGTCTCCCCTCCATCTCCTATCCCTCAGTGTCTATCCCTCCATCTCCAATCCCTCAGTGACTCTCCCTCCATCTCCAATCCCTCAGTGTCTCTCCCTCCATCTCCAATCCCTCAGTGTCTCTCCTTCCATCTCCAATCCCTCAGTCTCTCTCCCTCCATCTCCAATCCCTCCGTGTCTCTCCCTCCATCTCCAATCCCTCAGTCTCTCTCCCTCCATCTCCAGTCGCTCAGTCTCTCTCTCCCTCCATCACCAATCCCTCAGTGTCTCTCCCGCCATCTCCAATCCCTCAGTGTCCCTCCCTCCATCTCCAATCCCTCAATCTCTCTCCCTTCATCTCCAATTCCTCAGTGTCTCTCCCTCCATCTCCAATCCCTTAGTCTCTCTCCCTCCATCTCCAATCCCTCAGTCTCTCTCCCTCCATCTCCAATCCCTCAGTCTCTCTCCCTCCATCTCCAATCCCTCAGTCTTTCTCCCTCCATCTCCAATCCCTCAGTGTCTCTCCCTCCATCTCCAATCCCTCAGTCTCTCTCCCTCCATCTCCAATCCCTCAGTGTCTCTCCCTCCATCTCCAATCCCTCAGTCTCTCTCCCTCCATCTCCAATCCCTCAGTGTCTCTCCCTCCATCTCCAATCCCTCAGTCTCTCTCCCTCCATCTCCAATCCCTCAGTCTCTCTCCCTCCATCTCCAATCCCTCAGTCTCTCTCCCTCCATCTCCAATCCCTCAGTCTCTCTCCCTCCATCTCCAATCGCTCAGTCTCTCTCCCTCTAACTCCAATCCCTCAGTCTCTCTCCCTCCATCTCCAGTCCATCAGTGACTCTCCATCCATCTCCAATCCCTCAGTGACTCTCCCTCCATCTCCAATCCCTCAGTGTCTCTCCCTCCATCTCCAATCCCTCAGTGTCTCTCCTTCCATCTCCAATCCCTCAGTCTCTCTCCCTCCATCTCCAATCCCTCCGTGTCTCTCCCTCCATCTCCAATCCCTCAGTGACTCTCCCTCCATCTCCAATCCCTCAGTGTCTCTCCCTCCATCTCCAATCCCTTAATGTCTCTCCCTCCATCTTCAATCCCTCAGTCTCACTCCCTCCATCTCCAATCACTCAGACTCTCTCCCTCCATCTCCAATCCCTCAGTCTCTCTCCCTCCATCTCCAATCCCTCAGTGTCATGCTCCCTCCATCTCCAATCCCTCAGTGTCTCTCCCTCCATCTCCAATCCCTCAGTGTCTCTCCCTCCATCTCCAATCCCTCAGTGTCTCTACCTCCATCTCCAATCCCTCAGTTTCTCTCCCTCCATCTCTAATCCCTCATTCTCTCTCCCTCCATCTCCAATCCCTCAGTCTCTCTCCCTCCATCTCCAATCCCTCAGTCTCTCTCCCTCCATCTCCAATCCCTCAGTCTCTCTCCCTCCATCTCCAATCCCTCAGTCTCTCTCCCTCCATCTCCAATCCCTCAGTCTCTCTCCCTCCATCTCCAATCCCTCAGTCTCTCTCCCTCCATCTCCAATCCTTCAGTCTCTCTCCCTCCATCTCCAATTCCTCAGTCTCTCTCACTCCATCTCCAATCCCTCAGTGTCTCTCCATCCATCGCCAATCCCTCAGTGTCTCTCCCTTCATCTCCAATCCCTCAGTGTCTCTCCCTCCATCTCCAATCCCTCAGTGTCTCTCCCTCCATCTCCAATCCCTCTCTGTCTCTCCCTCCATCTCCAATCCCTCAGAGTCTCCCCTCCATCTCCTATCCCTCAGTGTCTATCCCTCCATCTCCAATCCCTCAGTGACTCTCCCTCCATCTCCAATCCCTCAGTGTCTCTCCCTCCATCTCCAATCCCTCAGTGTCTCTCCTTCCATCTCCAATCCCTCAGTCTCTCTCCCTCCATCTCCAATCCCTCCGTGTCTCTCCCTCCATCTCCAATCCCTCAGTCTCTCTCCCTCCATCTCCAGTCGCTCAGTCTCTCTCTCCCTCCATCACCAATCCCTCAGTGTCTCTCCCGCCATCTCCAATCCCTCAGTGTCCCTCCCTCCATCTCCAATCCCTCAATCTCTCTCCCTTCATCTCCAATTCCTCAGTGTCTCTCCCTCCATCTCCAATCCCTTAGTCTCTCTCCCTCCATCTCCAATCCCTCAGTCTCTCTCCCTACATCTCCAATCCCTCAGTCTCTCTCCCTCCATCTCCAATCCCTCAGTCTTTCTCCCTCCATCTCCAATCCCTCAGTGTCTCTCCCTCCATCTCCAATCCCTCAGTCTCTCTCCCTCCATCTCCAATCCCTCAGTGTCTCTCCCTCCATCTCCAATCCCTCAGTCTCTCTCCCTCCATCTCCAATCCCTCAGTGTCTCTCCCTCCATCTCCAATCCCTCAGTCTCTCTCCCTCCATCTCCAATCCCTCAGTCTCTCTCCCTCCATCTCCAATCCCTCAGTCTCTCTCCCTCCATCTCCAATCCCTCAGTCTCTCTCCCTCCATCTCCAATCGCTCAGTCTCTCTCCCTCTAACTCCAATCCCTCAGTCTCTCTCCCTCCATCTCCAGTCCATCAGTGACTCTCCATCCATCTCCAATCCCTCAGTGACTCTCCCTCCATCTCCAATCCCTCAGTGTCTCTCCCTCCATCTCCAATCCCTCAGTGTCTCTCCTTCCATCTCCAATCCCTCAGTCTCTCTCCCTCCATCTCCAATCCCTCCGTGTCTCTCCCTCCATCTCCAATCCCTCAGTCTCTCTCCCTCCATCTCCAGTCGCTCAGTCTCTCTCTCCCTCCATCACCAATCCCTCAGTGTCTCTCCCGCCATCTCCAATCCCTCATTGTCCCTCCCTCCATCTCCAATCCCTCAATCTCTCTCCCTTCATCTCCAATTCCTCAGTGTCTCTCCCTCCATCTCCAATCCCTTAGTCTCTCTCCCTCCATCTCCAATCCCTCAGTCTCTCTCCCTCCATCTCCAATCCCTCAGTCTCTCTCCCTCCATCTCCAATCCCTCAGTCTTTCTCCCTCCATCTCCAATCCCTCAGTGTCTCTCCCTCCAACTCCAATCCCTCAGTCTCTCTCCCTCCATCTCCAATCCCTCAGTGTCTCTCCCTCCATCTCCAATCCCTCAGTCTCTCTCCCTCCATCTCCAATCCCTCAGTGTCTCTCCCTCCATCTCCAATCCCTCAGTCTCTCTCCCTCCATCTCCAATCCCTCAGTCTCTCTCCCTCCATCTCCAATCCCTCAGTCTCTCTCCCTCCATCTCCAATCCCTCAGTCTCTCTCCCTCCATCTCCAATCGCTCAGTCTCTCTCCCTCTAACTCCAATCCCTCAGTCTCTCTCCCTCCATCTCCAGTCCATCAGTGACTCTCCATCCATCTCCAATCCCTCAGTGTCTCTCCCTCCATCTCCAATTCCTCAGTGTCTCTCCCTCCATCTCCAATCCCTCAGTCTCTTTCCCTCCATCTCCAATCCCTCAGTCTCTCTCCCTCCATCTCCAATCCCTCAGTCTCTCTCACTCCATCTCCAATCCCTCAGTCTCTCTCCCTCCGTCTCCAATCCCTCAGTCTCTCTCCCTCCATCTCCAATCCCTCAGTGTCTCTCCCTCCATCTCCAATCCCTCAGAGTCTCTCCCTCCATCTCCAATCCCTTAATGTCTCTCCCTCCATCTTCAATCCCTCAGTCTCACTCCCTCCATCTCCAATCACTCAGACTCTCTCCCTCCATCTCCAATCCCTCAGTCTCTCTCCCTCCATCTCCAATCCCTCAGTGTCATGCTCCCTCCATCTCCAATCCCTCAGTGTCTCTCCCTCCATCTCCAATCCCTCAGTGTCTCTCCCGCCATCTCCAATCCCTCAGTCTCTCTCCCTCCATCTCCAATCCCTCAGTGTCTCTCCCTCCATCTCCAATCCCTCAGTGTCTCTCCCTCCATCTCAAATCCCTCAGTCTTTCTCACTCCATCTCCAATCCCTCCATGTCTCTCCCCCCATCTCCAATCCCTCAGTCTCTCTCCCTCCATCTCCAATCCCTCATTCTCTCTCCCTCCATCTCCAATACCTCAGTGTCTCTCCCTCCATCTCCAAATCCTCAGTCTCTCTCCCTCCATCTCCAGACCCTCATTCTCTCTCTCTCCCTCCATCTCCAATCCCTCAATGTCTCTCCCTCCATCTACAATCCCTCAGTCTCTCCCTCCATCTCCAATCCCTCAGTGTCTCTCCCTCCATCTCCAATCCCTCTGTGTCTCTCCCTACATCTCCAATCCCTCAGTGTCTCTCCCTCCATCTCCAATCCCTCAGTGTCTCTCCCTCCATCTCCAATCCCTCAGTCTCTCTCCCTCCATCTCCAATCCCTCAGTCTCTCTCCCTCCATCTCCAATCCCTCAGTCTCTCTCCCACCACCTCCAATCCCTCAGCCTCTCTCCCTCCATCTCCAATCGCTCAGTGTCTCTCCCTCCATCTCCAGTCCCTCAGTGTCTCTCCCTCCATCTCCAATCTCTCAGTCTCTCTCCCTCCATCTCCAATCCCTCAGTCTCTCTCCCCCATCTCCAATCCCTCAGTCTCCCTCCCTCCATCTCCAATCCCTCAGACTCTCTCCTCCATCGTCAATCCCTCAGTGTCTCTCTCCCTCCATCTCCAATCCCACAGTCTCTCTCCTCCACCTCCAATCCCTCAGTGTCTCTCCCTCCATCTCCAATCCCTCAGTGTCTCTCCCTCCATCTCCAATCCCTCAGTGTCTCTCCCTCCATCTCCAATCCCCCAGTGTCTCTCCCTGCATCTCCAATCCCTCAGTGTCTCTCCCTCCATCTCTAATTCCTCAGTCTCTCTCCCTCAATCTCCAATCCCTCAGTGAGTCTCCCTCCATCTCCAATCCCTCAGTCTCACCCCTCCATCTCCAATCCCTCAGTCTCTCTCCCTCCATCTCCAATCCCTCAGTGTCTCTCCATCCATCTCCAATCCCTCCGTGTCTCTCCCTCAATCTCCAATCCCTCAGTGTCTCTCCGTCCATCTCCAATCCCTCAGTCTCTCTCCCTCCATCTCCAATCCCCCAGTCTCTCTCCCTCCATCTCCAATCCCTCAGTGTCTCTCCCTCCATCTCCAATCCCGCAGTCTCTCTCCTTCCATCTCCAATCCCTCAGTGTCTCTCCCTCCATCTCCAATCCCTCAGTCTCTCCCTCCATCTCCAATCCCCCAATCTCTCTCCCTCCATCTCCAAACCCTCAGTGTCTCTCCCTCCATCTCCAATCCCTCAGTGTCTCTCCCTCCATCTCCAATCCCTCAGTGTCTCTCCCTCCATCTCCAAATCCTCAGTCTCTCTCCCTCCACCTCCAATCCCTCAGTCTCTCTCCCTCCATCTCCAATCCCTCAGTGACTCTCTCTCCATCTCCAATCCCTCAGTGTCTCTCCCTCCATCTCCAATCCCTCAGTGTCTCTCCCTCCATCTCCAATCCCTCAGTCCCTCTCCCTCCATCTCCAATCCCTCAGTCTCTCTCCCTCCATCTCCAATCCCTCAGTCTCTCTTCCTCCATCTACAGTCCCACAGTCTCTCTCTCCCTCCATCTCCAATCCCTCAGTGTCTCTCCCTCCATCTCCAATCCATCAGTGTCCCTCCCTCCATCTCCAATCCCTCAGTCTCTCTCCCTTCATCTCCAGTCCCTCAGTCTCTCTCCCTCCATTTCCAATCCCTCAGTGTCTCTCCCTCCAGCTCCAAACCCTCAGTGTCTCTCCCTCCATCTGCAATCCCTCAGTGTCTCTCCCTCAATCTCCAGTCCCTCAGTGTCTCTCCTTCCATCTCCAATCCCTCAGTGTCTCTCCTCCATCTCCAATCCTTCAGTGTCTCTCCCTCCACCTCCAATCCCTCAGTGTCTCTCCCTCCATCTCCAATCCCTCAGTCTCTCTCCCTCCATCTTCAATCCCTCAGTGTCTGTCCCTCCATCTCCTATCCCTCAGTCTCTCTCCCTACATCTCCAGTCCCTCAGTCTCTCTCTCCCTCCATCTCCAATCCCTCAGTGTCTCTCCCTCCATCTCCAATCCCTCAGTCTCTCTCCTCCATCTCCAATGCCTCAGTCTCTCTCCCTCCATCTCCAATCCCTCAGGGTCTCTCCCTCTATCTCCAATCCCTCAGTCTCTCTCCCTCCATCTCCTGTCCCTCAGTCTCTCTCTCCCTCCATCTCCACTCCCTCAGTCTCTCTCACTCCATCTCCAATCCCTCAGTGTTTCTCCCTCCATCTCCAATCCCTCAGTGTCTCTCCCTCCATCTCCAATCCCTCAGTCTCTCTCCCTTCATCTCCAATCCCTCAGTGTCTCTCCCTCCATCTCCAATCCTTCAGTGTCTCTCCCTCCATCTGCAATCCTTCAGTGTCTCTCCCTCCATCTCCAATCCTTCAGTGTCTCTCCCTCCATCTCCAATCCCTCAGTGTCTCTCCCTCCACCTCCAATTCCTCAGTCTCTCTCCCTCCATCTCCAGTCCCTCAGTCTCTCTCTCCCTCCATCTCCAATCCCTCAGTGCCTCTCCCTCCATCTCCAATCCCTCAGACTCTCTCCCTCCATCTCCAATCCCTCAGTCTCTCTCCCTCCATCTCCAATCCCTCAGTCTCTCTCCCTCCATCTCCAATCCCTCAGTCTCTCTCCCTCCATCTCCAATCCCTCAGTCTCTCTCCATCCATCTCCAATCCCTCAGTCTCTCTCCCTCCATCTCCAATCCCTCAGTCTCTCTCCCTCCATCTCCAATCCCTCCATATCTCTCCCTCCATCTCCAATCCCTCAGTGTCTCTCCCTCCATCTCCAATCCCTCAGTCTCCCTCCCTCCATCTCCAATCCCTCAGTGTCTCTCCCTCCATCTCCAATCCCTGTGTCTTTCCCTCCATCTCCAAGCACTCAGTGTCTCTCCCTCCATCTCCAATCCCTTCGTCTCTCCCTCCATCTCCAGTCCCTCAGTCTCTCTCCCTCCATCTCCAGTCCCTCAGTCTCTCTCCCTCCATCTCCAATCCCTCAGTCTCTCTCCTCCATCTCCAATCCCTCAGTCTCTCTCGCTCCATCTCCAAACCCTCAGTCTCTCTCCCTCCATCTCCAGACCCTCATTTTCTCTCTCTCCCTCCATCTCCAATCCCTCAGTGTCTCTGCCTCCATCTCCAATCCCTCAGTGTCTCTCCCTCCATCTCCAATACCTCAGTCTCTCTCCCTCCATCTCCAATCCCTCAGTCTCTCTCCCTCCATCTCCAATCCCTCAGTCTCTCTCCCTCCATCTCCAATCCCTCAGTCTCTCTCCCTCCATCTCCAATCCCTCAGTGTCTCTCCCTCTATCTCCTATCCCTCAGTGTCCCTCTCCCTCCATCTCCAATTCCTCAGTCTCTATCCCTACATCTCCAATCCCTCAGTCTCTCTCCCCCCATCTCCAATCCCTCAGTCTCTTTCCCTCCATCTCCAAACCCTCAGTGTCTCTCCCTCTTTTCCAATCCCTCAGTGTCCCTCCCTCCATCTGCATTCCCTCAGTGTCTCTCCCTCCATCTCCAACCCCTCAGTGTCTCTCCCTCCATCTCCAATCCCTCAGTCTCTCTCCCTCCATCTCCAATCCCTCAGTCTCTCTCCCTCCATCTCCAATCCCTCTGCGTCTCTCCCTTCATCTGCAATCCCTCAGCGTCTCTCCCTCCATCTCCAAGCCCTCAGTCCCTCTCCCTCCATCTCAAATCCCTCAGTGTCTCTCCCTCCATCTCCAATCCTTCAGTGTCTCTCCCTCGATCTCCAATCCCTCAGTCTCTCTCCCTTCATCTCCAATCCCTCAGTGTCTCTCCCTCCATCTCCAATCCTTCAGTGTCTCTCCCTCCTTCTGCAATCCTTCAGTGTCTCTCCCTCCATCTCCAATCCTTCAGTGTCTCTCCCTCCATCTCCAATCCCTCAGTGTCTCTCCCTCCACCTCCAATTTCTCAGTCTCTCTCCCTCCATCTCCAGTCCCTCAGTGTCTCTCTCCCTCCATCTCCAATCCCTCAGTGTCTCTCCCTCCATCTCCAATCCCTCAGTCTCTCTCCCTTTATCTCCAATCCCTCAGTCTCTCTCCCTCCATCTCCAATCCCTCAGTCTCTCTCCCTCCATCTCCAATCCCTCAGTCTCTCTCCCTCCATCTCCAATCCCTCAGTCTCTCTCCCTCCATCTCCAATCCCTCAGTCTCTCTCCCTCCATCTCCAATCCCTCAGTCTCTCTCACTCCATCTCCAATCCCTCAGTCTCTCTTCATCCATCTCCAATCCCTCAGTCTCTCTCCCTCCATCTCCAATTCCTCAGTCTCTCTCCCTCCATCTCCAATCCCTCCATGTCTCTCCCTCCATCTCCAATCCCTCAGTGTCTCTCCCTCCATCTCCAATCCCTCAGTCTCCCTCCCTCCATCTCCAATCCCTCAGCGTCTCTCCCTCCATCTCCAATCCCTGTGTCTTTCCCTCCATCTCCAATCCCTTAGTCTCTACCTCCATCTCCAGTCCCTCAGTCTCTCTCCCTCCATCTCCAGTCCCTCAGTCTCTCTCCCTCCATCTCCAATCCCTCAGTCTCTCTCCTCCATCTCCAATCCCTCAGTCTCTCTCGCTCCATCTCCAATCCCTCAGTGTCTCTCCCTCCATCTCCCATCCCTCCGTGTCTCTCGCACCATCTCCAATCCTTCAGTGTCTCTCCCTCCATCTCCAATCCCACAGTCTCTCTCCCTCCATCTCCAATCCCTCAGTCTCTCTCCCTCCATCTCCAATCCCTCAGTCTCTCTCCCTCCATCTCCAATCCCTCAATGTCTCTCCCTCCATCTCCAATTCCTCAGTCTCTCTCACTCCATCTCCAGACCCTCATTTTCTCTCTCTCCCTCCATCTCCAATCCCTCAGTGTCTCTGCCTCCATCTCCAATCCCTCAGTGTCTCTCCCTCCATCTCCAATACCTCAGTCTCTCTCCCTCCATCTCCAATCCCTCAGTCTCTCTCCCTCCATCTCCAGTCACTCAGTGTCTCTCCCTCCATCTCCAATCCCTCAGTGTCTCTCCCTCCATCTCCAATCCCTCAGTGTCTCTCCCTCCATATCCAATTCCTCAGTGTCTCTCCCTCCATCTCCAATCCCTCAGTGTATCTCCCTCCATCTCCAATCCCTCAGTGTCTCTCCCTCCATCTCCAATCCCACAGTCTCTCTCCCTCCATCTCCAATCCCTCAGTCTCTCTCCCTCCATCTCCAATCCCTCAGTCTCTCTCCCTGAATCTCCAATACCTCAGTGTCTCTCCCTCCATCTCCAAATCCTCAGTCTCTCTCCCTCCATCTCCAGACCCTCATTCTCTCTCTCTCCCTCCATCTCCAATCCCTCAATGTCTCTCCCTCCATCTACAATCCCTCAGTCACTCCCTCCATCTCCAATCCCTCAGTGTCTCTCCCTCCATCTCCAATCCCTCTGTGTCTCTCCCTACACCTCCAATCCCTCAGTGTCTCTCCCTTCCTCTCCAATCCCTCAGTGTCTCTCCCTCCATCTCCAATCCCTCAGTCTCTCTCCCTCCATCTCCAATCCCTCAGTCTCTCTCCCTCCATCTCCAATCCCTCAGTCTCTCTCCCACCACCTCCAATCCCTCAGCCTCTCTCCCTCCATCTCCAATCGCTCAGTGTCTCTCCCTCCATCTCCAATCCCTCAGTGTCTCTCCCTCCATCTCCAATCCCTCAGTCTCTCTCCCTCCATCTCCAATCCCTCAGTCTCTCTCCCCCATCTCCAATCCCTCAGTCTCCCTCCCTCCATCTCCAATCCCTCAGACTCTCTCCTCCATCGTCAATCCCTCAGTGTCTCTCTCCCTCCATCTCCAATCCCTCAGTCTCTCTCCTCCACCTCCAATCCCTCAGTGTCTCTCCCTCCATCTCCAATCCCTCAGTGTCTCTCCCTCCATCTCCAATCCCTCAGTGTCTCTCCCTCCATCTCCAATCCCCCAGTGTCTCTCCCTCCATCTCCAATCCCTCAGTGTCTCTCCCTCCATCTCTAATTCCTCAGTCTCTCTCCCTCAATCTCCAATCCCTCAGTGAGTCTCCCTCCATCTCCAATCCCTCAGTCTCACCCCTCCATCTCCAATCCCTCAGTCTCTCTCCCTCCATCTCCAATCCCTCAGTGTCTCTCCATCCATCTCCAATCCCTCCGTGTCTCTCCCTCAATCTCCAATCCCTCAGTGTCTCTCCGTCCATCTCCAATCCCTCAGTGTCTCTCCCTCCATCTCCAATCCCCCAGTCTCTCTCCCTCCATCTCCAATCCCTCAGTGTCTCTCCCTCCATCTCCAATCCCTCAGTCTCTCTCCTTCCATCTCCAATCCCTCAGTGTCTCTCCCTCCATCTCCAATCCCTCAGTCTCTCCCTCCATCACCAATCCCCCAATCTCTCTTCCTCCATCTCCAATCCCTCAGTGTCTCTCCCTCCATCTCCAATCCCTCAGTGTCTCTCCCTCCATCTCCAATCCCACAGTCTCTCTCCCTCCATCTCCAATCCCTCAGTCTCTCTCCCTCCATCTCCAATCCCTCAGTCTCTCTCCCTCCATCTCCAATACCTCAGTGTCTCTCCCTCCATCTCCAAATCCTCAGTCTCTCTCCCTCCATCTCCAGACCCTCATTCTCTCTCTCTCCCTCCATCTCCAATCCCTCAATGTCTCTCCCTCCATCTACAATCCCTCAGTCACTCCCTCCATCTCCAATCCCTCAGTGTCTCTCCCTCCATCTCCAATCCCTCTGTGTCTCTCCCTACATCTCTAATCCCTCAGTGTCTCTCCCTTCCTCTCCAATCCCTCAGTGACTCTCCCTCCATCTCCAATCCCTCAGTCTCTCTCCCTCCATCTCCAATCCCTCAGTCTCTCTCCCTCCATCTCCAATCCCTCAGTCTCTCTCCCACCACCTCCAATCCCTCAGCCTCTCTCCCTCCATCTCCAATCGCTCAGTGTCTCTCCCTCCATCTCCAATCCCTCAGTGTCTCTCCCTCCATCTCCAATCCCTCAGTCTCTCTCCCTCCATCTCCAATCCCTCAGTCTCTCTCCCCATCTCCAATCCCTCAGTCTCCCTCCCTCCATCTCCAATCCCTCAGACTCTCTCCTCCATCGTCAATCCCTCAGTGTCTCTCTCCCTCCATCTCCAATCCCTCAGTCTCTCTCCTCCACCTCCAATCCCTCAGTGTCTCTCCCTCCATCTCCAATCCCTCAGTGTCTCTCCCTCCATCTCCAATCCCTCAGTGTCTCTCCCTCCATCTCCAATCCCCCAGTGTCTCTCCCTCCATCTCCAATCCCTCAGTGTCTCTCCCTCCATCTCTAATTCCTCAGTCTCTCTCCCTCAATCTCCAATCCCTCAGTGAGTCTCCCTCCATCTCCAATCCCTCAGTCTCACCCCTCCATCTCCAATCCCTCAGTCTCTCTCCCTCCATCTCCAATCCCTCAGTGTCTCTCCATCCATCTCCAATCCCTCCGTGTCTCTCCCTCAATCTCCAATCCCTCAGTGTCTCTCCGTCCATCTCCAATCCCTCAGTGTCTCTCCCTCCATCTCCAATCCCCCAGTCTCTCTCCCTCCATCTCCAATCCCTCAGTGTCTCTCCCTCCATCTCCAATCCCTCAGTCTCTCTCCTTCCATCTCCAATCCCTCAGTGTCTCTCCCTCCATCTCCAATCCCTCAGTCTCTCCCTCCATCTCCAATCCCCCAATCTCTCTTCCTCCATCTCCAATCCCTCAGTGTCTCTCCCTCCATCTCCAATCCCTCTGTGTCTCTCCCTCCATCTCCAATCCCTCAGTCTCTCTCCCTCCATCTCTAATCCCTCAGTCTCTCTCCCAACATCTCCAATCCCTCAGTCTCACTCCCTCCATCTCCAATCCCTCAGTGTCTCTCCCTCCATCTCCAAATCCACAGTCTCTCTCCCTCCACCTCCAATCCCTCAGTCTCTCTCCCTCCATCTCCAATCCCTCAGTGACTCTCTCTCCATCTCCAATCCCTCAGTGTCTCTCCCTCCATCTCCAATCCCTCAGTGTCTCTCCCTCCATCTCCAATCCCTCAGTCCCTCTCCCTCCATCTCCAATCCCTCAGTCTCTCTCCCTCCATCTCCAATCCCTCAGTCTCTCTCCCTCCATCTACAGTCCCTCAGTCTCTCTCTCCCTCCATCTCCAATCCCTCAGTGTCTCTCCCTCCATCTCCAATCCATCAGTGTCCCTCCCTCCATCTCCAATCCCTCAGTCTCTCTCCCTTCATCTCCAGTCCCTCAGTCTCTCTCCCTCCATTTCCAATCCCTCAGTGTCTCTCCCTCCATCTACAATCCCTCAGTGTCTCTCCCTCAATCTCCAGTCCCTCAGTGTCTCTCCTTCCATCTCCAATCCCTCAGTGTCTCTCCTCCATCTCCAATCCTTCAGTGTCTCTCCCTCCATCTCCAATCCCTCAGTGTCTCTCCCTCCATCTCCAATCCCTCAGTCTCTCTCCCTCCATCTTCAATCCCTCAGTGTCTGTCCCTCCATCTCCTATCCCTCAGTCTCTCTCCCTACATCTCCAGTCCCTCAGTCTCTCTCTCCCTCCATCTCCAATCCCTCAGTGTCTCTCTCTCTCCATCTCCAATTCCTCAGTCTCTCTCCCTCCATCTCCAATCCCTCAGTGTCTCTCCCTCCATCTCCAATCCCTCAGTCACTCTCCTCCATCTCCAATCCCTCAGTCTCTCTCCCTCCATCTCCAATCCCTCAGGGTCTCTCCCTCTATCTCCAATCCCTCAGTCTCTCTCCCTCCATCTCCTGTCCCTCAGTCTCTCTCTCCCTCCATCTCCACTCCCTCAGTCTCTCTCCCTCCATCTCCAATCCCTCAGTGTTTCTCCCTCCATCTCCAATCCCTCAGTGTCTCTCCCTCCATCTCCAATCCCTCAGTCTCTCTCCCTTCATCTCCAATCCCTCAGTGTCTCTCCCTCCATCTCCAATCCTTCAGTGTCTCTGCCTCCATCTGCAATCCTTCAGTGTCTCTCCCTCCATCTCCAATCCTTCAGTGTCTCTCCCTCCATCTCCAATCCCTCAGTGTCTCTCCCTCCACCTCCAATTCCTCAGTCTCTCTCCCTCCATCTCCAGTCCCTCAGTCTCTCTCTCCCTCCATCTCCAATCCCTCAGTGTCTCTCCCTCCATCTCCAATCCCTCAGTCTCTCTCCCTCCATCTCCAATCCCTCAGTGTCTCTCCCTCCATCTCCAATCCCCCAGTGTCTCTCCCTCCATCTCCAATCCCTCAGTGTCTCTCCCTCCATCTCTAATTCCTCAGTCTCTCTCCCTCAATCTCCAATCCCTCAGTGAGTCTCCCTCCATCTCCAATCCCTCAGTCTCACCCCTCCATCTCAAATCCCTCAGTCTCTCTCCCTCCATCTCCAATCCCTCAGTGTCTCTCCATCCATCTCCAATCCCTCCGTGTCTCTCCCTCAATCTCCAATCCCTCAGTGTCTCTCCGTCCATCTCCAATCCCTCAGTCTCTCTCCCTCCATCTCCAATCCCCCAGTCTCTCTCCCTCCATCTCCAATCCCTCAGTGTCTCTCCCTCCATCTCCAATCCCTCAGTCTCTCTCCTTCCATCTCCAATCCCTCAGTGTCTCTCCCTCCATCTCCAATCCCTCAGTCTCTCCCTCCATCTCCAATCCCCCAATCTCTCTTCCTCCATCTCCAATCCCTCAGTGTCTCTCCCTCCAGCTCCAATCCCTCAGTGTCTCTCCCTCCATCTCCAATCCCTCAGTCTCTCTCCCTCCATCTCTAATCCCTCAGTCTCTCTCCCAACATCTCCAATCCCTCAGTCTCACTCCCTCCATCTCCAATCCCTCAGTGTCTCTCCCTCCATCTCCAAATCCTCAGTCTCTCTCCCTCCACCTCCAATCCCTCAGTCTCTCTCCCTCCATCTCCAATCCCTCAGTGACTCTCTCTCCATCTCCAATCCCTCAGTGTCTCTCCCTCCATCTCCAATCCCTCAGTGTCTCTCCCTCCATCTCCAATCCCTCAGTCCCTCTCCCTCCATCTCCAATCCCTCAGTCTCTCTCCCTCCATCTCCAATCCCTCAGTCTCTCTCCCTCCATCTACAGTCCCTCAGTCTCTCTCTCCCTCCATCTCCAATCCCTCAGTGTCTCTCCCTCCATCTCCAATCCATCAGTGTCCCTCCCTCCATCTCCAATCCCTCAGTCTCTCTCCCTTCATCTCCAGTCCCTCAGTCTCTCTCCCTCCATTTCCAATCCCTCAGTGTCTCTCCCTCCATCTCCAAACCCTCAGTGTCTCTCCCTCCATCTACAATCCCTCAGTGTCTCTCCCTCAATCTCCAGTCCCTCAGTGTCTCTCCTTCCATCTCCAATCCCTCAGTGTCTCTCCTCCATCTCCAATCCTTCAGTGTCTCTCCCTCCATCTCCAATCCCTCAGTGTCTCTCCCTCCATCTCCAATCCCTCAGTCTCTCTCCCTCCATCTTCAATCCCTCAGTGTCTGTCCCTCCATCTCCTACCCCTCAGTCTCTCTCCCTACATCTCCAGTCCCTCAGTCTCTCACTCCCTCCATCTCCAATCCCTCAGTGTCTCTCTCTCTCCATCTCCAATTCCTCAGTCTCTCTCCCTCCATCTCCAATCCCTCAGTGTCTCTCCCTCCATCTCCAATCCCTCAGTCTCTCTCCTCCATCTCCAATCCCTCAGTCTCTCTCCCTCCATCTCCAATCCCAAAGGGTCTCTCCCTCTATCTCCAATCCCTCAGTCTCTCTCCCTCCATCTCCTGTCCCTCAGTCTCTCTCTCCCTCCATCTCCACTCCCTCAGTCTCTCTCCCTCCATCTCCAATCCCTCAGTGTTTCTCCCTCCATCTCCAATCCCTCAGTGTCTCTCCCTCCATTTCCAATCCCTCAGTCTCTCTCCCTTCATCTCCAATCCCTCAGTGTCTCTCCCTCCATCTCCAATCCTTCAGTGTCTCTCCCTCCATCTGCAATCCTTCAGTGTCTCTCCCTCCATCTCCAATCCTTCAGTGTCTCTCCCTCCATCTCCAATCCCTCAGTGTCTCTCCCTCCACCTCCAATTCCTCAATCTCTCTCCCTCCATCTCCAGTCCCTCAGTCTCTCTCTCCCTCCATCTCCAATCCCTCAGTGTCTCTCCCTCCATCTCCAATCCCTCAGTCTCTCTCCCTCCATCTCCAATCCCTCAGTCTCTCTCCCTCCATCTCCAATCCCTCAGTCTCTCTCCCTCCATCTCCAATCCCTCAGTCTCTCTCCCTCCATCTCCAATCCCTCAGTCTCTCTCCATCCATCTCCAATCCCTCAGTCTCTCTCCCTCCATCTCCAATCCCTCAGTCTCTCTCCCTCCATCTCCAATCCCTCCATATCTCTCCCTCCATCTCCAATCCCTCAGTGTCTCTCCCTCCATCTCCAATCCCTCAGTCTCCCTCCCTCCATCTCCAATCCCTCAGTGTCTCTCCCTCCATCTCCAATCCCTGTGTCTTTCCCTCCATCTCCAAACACTCAGTGTCTCTCCCTCCATCTCCAAACCCTTAGTCTCTCCCTCCATCTCCAGTCCCTCAGTCTCTCTCCCTCCATCTCCAGTCCCTCAGTCTCTCTCCCTCCATCTCCAATCCCTCAGTCTCTCTCCTCCATCTCCAATCCCTCAGTCTCTCTCGCTCCATCTCCAATCCCTCAGTGTCTCTCCCTCCATCTCCCATCCCTCCGTGTCTCTCGCACCATCTCCAATCCCTCAGTGTCTCTCCCTCCATCTCCAATCCCACAGCCTCTCTCCCTCCATCTCCAATCCCTCAGTCTCTCTCCCTCCATCTCCAATCCCTCAGTCTCTCTCCCTCCATCTCCAATCCCTCAGTCTCTCTCCCTCCATCTCCAATTCCTCAGTCTCTCTCCCTCCATCTCCAGACCCTCATTTTCTCTCTCTCCCTCCATCTCCAACCCCTCAGTGTCTCTGCCTCCATCTCCAATCCCTCAGTGTCTCTCCCTCCATCTCCAATACCTCAGTCTCTCTCCCTCCATCTCCAATCCCTCAGTCTCTCTCCCTCCATCTCCAAACCCTCAGTCTCTCTCCCTCCATCTCCAATCCCTCAGTCTCTCTCCCTCCATCTCCAATCCCTCAGTGTCTCTCCCTCTATCTCCTATCCCTCAGTGTCCCTCTCCCTCCATCTCCAATTCCTCAGTCTCTATCCCTACATCTCCAATCCCTCAGTCTCTCTCCCCCATCTCCAATCCCTCAGTCTCTTTCCCTCCATCTCCAAACCCTCAGTGTCTCTCCCTCTTTTCCAATCCCTCAGTGTCCCTCCCTCCATCTGCATTCCCTCAGTGTCTCTCCCTCCATCTCCAATCCCTCAGTGTCTCTCCCTCCATCTCCAATCCCTCAGTCTCTCTCCCTCCATCTCCAATCCCTCAGTCTCTCTCCCTCCATCTCCAATCCCTCTGCGTCTCTCCCTTCATCTCCAATCCCTCAGCGTCTCTCCCTCCATCTCCAAGCCCTCAGTCCCTCTCCCACCATCTCAAATCCCTCAGTGTCTCTCCCTCCATCTCCAATCCTTCAGTGTCTCTCCCTCGATCTCCAATTCCTCAGTGTCTCTCCCTCCATCTCCAATCCCTCAGTCTCTCTCTCTCCATCTCCAATCCCTCAGTCTCTCTCCCTCCATCTCCAATCCCTCAGTCTTTCTCCCTCCATCTCCAATCCCTCAGTCTCTCTCCCTCCATCTCCAATCCCTCACTGTCGCTCCCTCCATCTCCAATCCCTCAGTGTCTCCCTCCATCTCCAATCCCTCAATGTCTCTCCCTCCATCTGCAATCCCTCAATCCCTCTCCCTCCATCTCCAATCCCTCAGTGTCTCTCCCTCCATCTCCAATCCTTGAGTGCCTCTCCCTCCATCTCCAATCCCTCAGTGTCTCTCCCTCCATCTCCAATTCCTCAGTCTCTCTCCCTCAATCTCCAGTCCCTCAGTCTCTCTCTCCCTCCATCTCCAATCCCTCAGTCTCTCTCCCTCCATCTCCAATCCCTCAGTGTCTCTCCCTCCATCTCCAGTCCCTCAGTGTATCACCCTCCATCTCTAATCCCGCAGTGTCTCGCCCTCCATCTCCAATCCCTCAGTGTCTCTCCCTCTATCTCCAATCCCTCAGTGTCTCTCCCTGCATCTCCAATCCCTCAGTCTCTCTCCCTCCATCTCCAATTCCTCTGTGTCTCTCCCTCCATCTCCAATCCCTGTGTCTTTCCCTCCATCCCCAATCCCTCAGTGTCTCTCCCTCCATCTCCAATCCCTTCGTCTCTCCCTCCATCTCCAGTTCCTCAGTCTCTCTCCCTCCATCTCCAAACCCTCAGTCTCTCTCCTCCATCTCCAATCCCTCAGTCTCTCTCGCTCCATCGCCAATCCCTCAGTTTCTCTCCCTACATTTCCAATCCCTCCGTGTCTCTCGCTCCATCTCCAATCCCTCAGTGTCTCTCCCACCATCTTCAATCCCTCAGAGTCTCTCCCTCCATCTCCAATCCCTCAGTGCTTCTCCCTCCATCTCCAATCCCTCAGTGTCTCTTCCTCCATCTCCAATTCCTCAGTGTCTCTCCCTCCATCTCCAATCCCTCAGTGTCTCTCCCTCAATCTCCAATCCCTCAGTGTCTCTCCGTCCATCTCCAATCCCTCAGTGTCTCTCCCTCCATCTCCAATCCCCCAGTCTCTCTCCCTCCATCTCCAATCCCTCAGTGTCTCTCCCTCCATCTCCAATCACTCAGTCTCTCTCCTTCCATCTCCAATCCCTCAGTGTCTCTCCCTCCATCTCCAATCCCTCAGTCTCTCCCTCCATCTCCAATCCCCCAATCTCTCTTCCTCCATCTCCAATCCCTCAGTGTCTCTCCCTCCATCTCCAATCCCTCAGTGTCTCTCCCTCCATCTCCAATCCCACAGTCTCTCTCCCTCCATCTCCAATCCCTCAGTCTCTCTCCCTCCATTTCCAATCCCTCAGTCTCTCTCCCTCCATCTCCAATACCTCAGTGTCTCTCCCTCCATCTCCAAATCCTCAGTCTCTCTCCCTCCATCTCCAGACCCTCATTCTCTCTCTCTCCCTCCATCTCCAATCCCTCAATGTCTCTCCCTCCATCTACAATCCCTCAGTCACTCCCTCCATCTCCAATCCCTCAGTGTCTCTCCCTCCATCTCCAATCCCTCTGTGTCTCTCCCTACATCTCCAATCCCTCAGTGTCTCTCCCTTCCTCTCCAATCCCTCAGTGTCTCTCCCTCCATCTCCAATCCCTCAGTCTCTCTCCCTCCATCTCCAATCCCTCAGTCTCTCTCCCTCCATCTCCAATCCCTCAGTCTCTCTCCCACCACCTCCAATCCCTCAGCCTCTCTCCCTCCATCTCCAATCGCTCAGTGTCTCTCCCTCCATCTCCAATCCCTCAGTGTCTCTCCCTCCATCTCCAATCCCTCAGTCTCTCTCCCTCCATCTCCAATCCCTCAGTCTCTCTCCCCCATCTCCAATCCCTCAGTCTCCCTCCCTCCATCTCCAATCCCTCAGACTCTCTCCTCCATCGTCAATCCCTCAGTGTCTCTCTCCCTCCATCTCCAATCCCTCAGTCTCTCTCCTCCACCTCCAATCCCTCAGTGTCTCTCCCTCCATCTCCAATCCCTCAGTGTCTCTCCCTCCATCTCCAATCCCTGTGTCTCTCCCTCCATCTCCAATCCCCCAGTGTCTCTCCCTCCATCTCCAATCCCTCAGTGTCTCTCCCTCCATCTCTAATTCCTCAGTCTCTCTCCCTCAATCTCCAATCCCTCAGTGAGTCTCCCTCCATCTCCAATCCCTCAGTCTCACCCCTCCATCTCCAATCCCTCAGTCTCTCTCCCTCCATCTCCAATCCCTCAGTGTCTCTCCATCCATCTCCAATCCCTCCGTGTCTCTCCCTCAATCTCCAATCCCTCAGTGTCTCTCCGTCCATCTCCAATCCCTCAGTGTCTCTCCCTCCATCTCCAATCCCCCAGTCTCTCTCCCTCCATCTCCAATCCCTCAGTGTCTCTCCCTCCATCTCCAATCCCTCAGTCTCTCTCCTTCCATCTCCAAACCCTCAGTGTCTCTCCCTCCATCTCCAATCCCTCAGTCTCTCCCTCCATCTCCAATCCCCCAATCTCTCTTCCTCCATCTCCAATCCCTCAGTGTCTCTCCCTCCATCTCCAATCCCTCTGTGTCTCTCCCTCCAGCTCCAATCCCTCAGTCTCTCTCCCTCCATCTCTAATCCCTCAGTCTCTCTCCCAACATCTCCAATCCCTCAGTCTCACTCCCTCCATCTCCAATCCCTCAGTGTCTCTCCCTCCATCTCCAAATCCACAGTCTCTCTCCCTCCACCTCCAATCCCTCAGTCTCTCTCCCTCCATCTCCAATCCCTCAGTGACTCTCTCACCATCTCCAATCCCTCAGTGTCTCTCCCTCCATCTCCAATCCCTCAGTGTCTCTCCCTCCATCTCCAATCCCTCAGTCCCTCTCCCTCCATCTCCAATCCCTCAGTCTCTCTCCCTCCATCTCCAATCCCTCAGTCTCTCTCCCTCCATCTACAGTCCCTCAGTCTCTCTCTCCCTCCATCTCCAATCCCTCAGTGTCTCTCCCTCCATCTCCAATCCATCAGTGTCCCTCCCTCCATCTCCAATCCTTCAGTCTCTCTCCCTTCATCTCCAGTCCCTCAGTCTCTCTCCCTCCATTTCCAATCCCTCAGTGTCTCTCCCTCCATCTCCAAACCCTCAGTGTCTCTCCCTCCATCTACAATCCCTCAGTGTCTCTCCCTCAATCTCCAGTCCCTCAGTGTCTCTCCTTCCATCTCCAATCCCTCAGTGTCTCTCCTCCATCTCCAATCCTTCAGTGTCTCTCCCTCCATCTCCAATCCCTCAGTGTCTCACCCTCCATCTCCAATCCCTCAGTCTCTCTCCCTCCATCTTCAATCCCTCAGTGTCTGTCCCTCCATCTCCTATCCCTCAGTCTCTCTCCCTACATCTCCAGTCCCTCAGTCTCTCTCTCCCTCCATCTCCAATCCCTCAGTGTCTCTCTCTCTCCATCTCCAATTCCTCAGTCTCTCTCCCTCCATCTCCAATCCCTCAGTGTCTCTCCCTCCATCTCCAATCCCTCAGTCTCTCTCCTCCATCTCCAATCCCTCAGTCTCTCTCCCTCCATCTCCAATCCCTCAGGGTCTCTCCCTCTATCTCCAATCCCTCAGTCTCTCTCCCTCCATCTCCTGTCCCTCAGTCTCTCTCTCCCTCCATCTCCACTCCCTCAGTCTCTCTCCCTCCATCTCCAATCCCTCAGTGTTTCTCCCTCCATCTCCAATCCCTCAGTGTCTCTCCCTCCATCTCCAATCCCTCAGTCTCTCTCCCTTCATCTCCAATCCCTCAGTGTCTCTCCCTCCATCTCCAATCCTTCAGTGTCTCTGCCTCCATCTGCAATCCTTCAGTGTCTCTCCCTCCATCTCCAATCCTTCAGTGTCTCTCCCTCCATCTCCAATCCCTCAGTGTCTCTCCCTCCACCTCCAATTCCTCAGTCTCTCTCCCTCCATCTCCAGTCCCTCAGTCTCTCTCTCCCTCCATCTCCAATCCCTCAGTGTCTCTCCCTCCATCTCCAATCCCTCAGTCTCTCTCCCTCCATCTCCAATCCCTCAGTGTCTCTCCCTCCATCTCCAATCCCCCAGTGTCTCTCCCTCCATCTCCAATCCCTCAGTGTCTCTCCCTCCATCTCTAATTCCTCAGTCTCTCTCCCTCAATCTCCAATCCCTCAGTGAGTCTCCCTCCATCTCCAATCCCTCAGTCTCACCCCTCCATCTCAAATCCCTCAGTCTCTCTCCCTCCATCTCCAATCCCTCAGTGTCTCTCCATCCATCTCCAATCCCTCCGTGTCTCTCCCTCAATCTCCAATCCCTCAGTGTCTCTCCGTCCATCTCCAATCCCTCAGTGTCTCTCCCTCCATCTCCAATCCCCCAGTCTCTCTCCCTCCATCTCCAATCCCTCAGTGTCTCTCCCTCCATCTCCAATCCCTCAGTCTCTCTCCTTCCATCTCCAATCCCTCAGTGTCTCTCCCTCCATCTCCAATCCCTCAGTCTCTCCCTCCATCTCCAATCCCCCAATCTCTCTTCCTCCATCTCCAATCCCTCAGTGTCTCTCCCTCCAGCTCCAATCCCTCAGTGTCTCTCCCTCCATCTCCAATCCCTCAGTCTCTCTCCCTCCATCTCTAATCCCTCAGTCTCTCTCCCAACATCTCCAATCCCTCAGTCTCACTCCCTCCATCTCCAATCCCTCAGTCTCTCCCTCCATCACCAATCCCCCAATCTCTCTTCCTCCATCTCCAATCCCTCAGTGTCTCTCCCTCCATCTCCAATCCCTCAGTGTCTCTCCCTCCATCTCCAATCCCACAGTCTCTCTCCCTCCATCTCCAATCCCTGAGTCTCTCTCCCTCCATCTCCAATCCCTCAGTCTCTCTCCCTCCATCTCCAATACCTCAGTGTCTCTCCCTCCATCTCCAAATCCTCAGTCTCTCTCCCTCCATCTCCAGACCCTCATTCTCTCTCTCTCCCTCCATCTCCAATCCCTCAATGTCTCTCCCTCCATCTACAATCCCTCAGTCACTCCCTCCATCTCCAATCCCTCAGTGTCTCTCCCTCCATCTCCAATCCCTCTGTGTCTCTCCCTACATCTCTAATCCCTCAGTGTCTCTCCCTTCCTCTCCAATCCCTCAGTGACTCTCCCTCCATCTCCAATCCCTCAGTCTCTCTCCCTCCATCTCCAATCCCTCAGTCTCTCTCCCTCCATCTCCAATCCCTCAGTCTCTCTCCCACCACCTCCAATCCCTCAGCCTCTCTCCCTCCATCTCCAATCGCTCAGTGTCTCTCCCTCCATCTCCAATCCCTCAGTGTCTCTCCCTCCATCTCCAATCCCTCAGTCTCTCTCCCTCCATCTCCAATCCCTCAGTCTCTCTCCCCATCTCCAATCCCTCAGTCTCCCTCCCTCCATCTCCAATCCCTCAGACTCTCTCCTCCATCGTCAATCCCTCAGTGTCTCTCTCCCTCCATCTCCAATCCCTCAGTCTCTCTCCTCCACCTCCAATCCCTCAGTGTCTCTCCCTCCATCTCCAATCCCTCAGTGTCTCTCCCTCCATCTCCAATCCCTCAGTGTCTCTCCCTCCATCTCCAATCCCCCAGTGTCTCTCCCTCCATCTCCAATCCCTCAGTGTCTCTCCCTCCATCTCTAATTCCTCAGTCTCTCTCCCTCAATCTCCAATCCCTCAGTGAGTCTCCCTCCATCTCCAATCCCTCAGTCTCACCCCTCCATCTCCAATCCCTCAGTCTCTCTCCCTCCATCTCCAATCCCTCAGTGTCTCTCCATCCATCTCCAATCCCTCCGTGTCTCTCCCTCAATCTCCAATCCCTCAGTGTCTCTCCGTCCATCTCCAATCCCTCAGTGTCTCTCCCTCCATCTCCAATCCCCCAGTCTCTCTCCCTCCATCTCCAATCCCTCAGTGTCTCTCCCTCCATCTCCAATCCCTCAGTCTCTCTCCTTCCATCTCCAATCCCTCAGTGTCTCTCCCTCCATCTCCAATCCCTCAGTCTCTCCCTCCATCTCCAATCCCCCAATCTCTCTTCCTCCATCTCCAATCCCTCAGTGTCTCTCCCTCCATCTCCAATCCCTCTGTGTCTCTCCCTCCATCTCCAATCCCTCAGTCTCTCTCCCTCCATCTCTAATCCCTCAGTCTCTCTCCCAACATCTCCAATCCCTCAGTCTCACTCCCTCCATCTCCAATCCCTCAGTGTCTCTCCCTCCATCTCCAAATCCACAGTCTCTCTCCCTCCACCTCCAATCCCTCAGTCTCTCTCCCTCCATCTCCAATCCCTCAGTGACTCTCTCTCCATCTCCAATCCCTCAGTGTCTCTCCCTCCATCTCCAATCCCTCAGTGTCTCTCCCTCCATCTCCAATCCCTCAGTCCCTCTCCCTCCATCTCCAATCCCTCAGTCTCTCTCCCTCCATCTAAAATCCCTCAGTGTCTCTCCCTCAATCTCCAGTCCCTCAGTGTCTCTCCTTCCATCTCCAATCCCTCAGTGTCTCTCCTCCATCTCCAATCCTTCAGTGTCTCTCCCTCCATCTCCAATCCCTCAGTGTCTCTCCCTCCATCTCCAATCCCTCAGTCTCTCTCCCTCCATCTTCAATCCCTCAGTGTCTGTCCCTCCATCTCCTATCCCTCAGTCTCTCTCCCTACATCTCCAGTCCCTCAGTCTCTCTCTCCCTCCATCTCCAATCCCTCAGTGTCTCTCTCTCTCCATCTCCAATTCCTCAGTCTCTCTCCCTCCATCTCCAATCCCTCAGTGTCTCTCCCTCCATCTCCAATCCCTCAGTCTCTCTCCTCCATCTCCAATCCCTCAGTCTCTCTCCCTCCATCTCCAATCCCTCAGGGTCTCTCCCTCTATCTCCAATCCCTCAGTCTCTCTCCCTCCATCTCCTGTCCCTCAGTCTCTCTCTCCCTCCATCTCCACTCCCTCAGTCTCTCTCCCTCCATCTCCAATCCCTCAGTGTTTCTCCCTCCATCTCCAATCCCTCAGTGTCTCTCCCTCCATCTCCAATCCCTCAGTCTCTCTCCCTTCATCTCCAATCCCTCAGTGTCTCTCCCTCCATCTCCAATCCTTCAGTGTCTCTGCCTCCATCTGCAATCCTTCAGTGTCTCTCCCTCCATCTCCAATCCTTCAGTGTCTCTCCCTCCATCTCCAATCCCTCAGTGTCTCTCCCTCCACCTCCAATTCCTCAGTCTCTCTCCCTCCATCTCCAGTCCCTCAGTCTCTCTCTCCCTCCATCTCCAATCCCTCAGTGTCTCTCCCTCCATCTCCAATCCCTCAGTCTCTCTCCCTCCATCTCCAATCCCTCAGTGTCTCTCCCTCCATCTCCAATCCCCCAGTGTCTCTCCCTTCATCTCCAATCCCTCAGTGTCTCTCCCTCCATCTCTAATTCCTCAGTCTCTCTCCCTCAATCTCCAATCCCTCAGTGAGTCTCCCTCCATCTCCAATCCCTCAGTCTCACCCCTCCATCTCAAATCCCTCAGTCTCTCTCCCTCCATCTCCAATCCCTCAGTGTCTCTCCATCCATCTCCAATCCCTCCGTGTCTCTCCCTCAATCTCCAATCCCTCAGTGTCTCTCCGTCCATCTCCAATCCCTCAGTCTCTCTCCCTCCATCTCCAATCCCCCAGTCTCTCTCCCTCCATCTCCAATCCCTCAGTGTCTCTCCCTCCATCTCCAATCCCTCAGTCTCTCTCCTTCCATCTCCAATCCCTCAGTGTCTCTCCCTCCATCTCCAATCCCTCAGTCTCTCCCTCCATCTCCAATCCCCCAATCTCTCTTCCTCCATCTCCAATCCCTCAGTGTCTCTCCCTCCAGCTCCAATCCCTCAGTGTCTCTCCCTCCATCTCCAATCCCTCAGTCTCTCTCCCTCCATCTCTAATCCCTCAGTCTCTCTCCCAACATCTCCAATCCCTCAGTCTCACTCCCTCCATCTCCAATCCCTCAGTGTCTCTCCCTCCATCTCCAAATCCTCAGTCTCTCTCCCTCCACCTCCAATCCCTCAGTCTCTCTCCCTCCATCTCCAATCCCTCAGTGACTCTCTCTCCATCTCCAATCCCTCAGTGTCTCTCCCTCCATCTCCAATCCCTCAGTGTCTCTCCCTCCATCTCCAATCCCTCAGTCCCTCTCCCTCCATCTCCAATCCCTCAGTCTCTCTCCCTCCATCTCCAATCCCTCAGTCTCTCTCCCTCCATCTACAGTCCCTCAGTCTCTCTCTCCCTCCATCTCCAATCCCTCAGTGTCTCTCCCTCCATCTCCAATCCATCAGTGTCCCTCCCTCCATCTCCAATCCCTCAGTCTCTCTCCCTTCATCTCCAGTCCCTCAGTCTCTCTCCCTCCATTTCCAATCCCTCAGTGTCTCTCCCTCCATCTCCAAACCCTCAGTGTCTCTCCCTCCATCTACAATCCCTCAGTGTCTCTCCCTCAATCTCCAGTCCCTCAGTGTCTCTCCTTCCATCTCCAATCCCTCAGTGTCTCTCCTCCATCTCCAATCCTTCAGTGTCTCTCCCTCCATCTCCAATCCCTCAGTGTCTCTCCCTCCATCTCCAATCCCTCAGTCTCTCTCCCTCCATCTTCAATCCCTCAGTGTCTGTCCCTCCATCTCCTACCCCTCAGTCTCTCTCCCTACATCTCCAGTCCCTCAGTCTCTCACTCCCTCCATCTCCAATCCCTCAGTGTCTCTCTCTCTCCATCTCCAATTCCTCAGTCTCTCTCCCTCCATCTCCAATCCCTCAGTGTCTCTCCCTCCATCTCCAATCCCTCAGTCTCTCTCCTCCATCTCCAATCCCTCAGTCTCTCTCCCTCCATCTCCAATCCCAAAGGGTCTCTCCCTCTATCTCCAATCCCTCAGTCTCTCTCCCTCCATCTCCTGTCCCTCAGTCTCTCTCTCCCTCCATCTCCACTCCCTCAGTCTCTCTCCCTCCATCTCCAATCCCTCAGTGTTTCTCCCTCCATCTCCAATCCCTCAGTGTCTCTCCCTCCATTTCCAATCCCTCAGTCTCTCTCCCTTCATCTCCAATCCCTCAGTGTCTCTCCCTCCATCTCCAATCCTTCAGTGTCTCTCCCTCCATCTGCAATCCTTCAGTGTCTCTCCCTCCATCTCCAATCCTTCAGTGTCTCTCCCTCCATCTCCAATCCCTCAGTGTCTCTCCCTCCACCTCCAATTCCTCAATCTCTCTCCCTCCATCTCCAGTCCCTCAGTCTCTCTCTCCCTCCATCTCCAATCCCTCAGTGTCTCTCCCTCCATCTCCAATCCCTCAGTTTCTCTCCCTCCATCTCCAATCCCTCAGTCTCTCTCCCTCCATCTCCAATCCCTCAGTCTCTCTCCCTCCATCTCCAATCCCTCAGTCTCTCTCCCTCCATCTCCAATCCCTCAGTCTCTCTCCATCCATCTCCAATCCCTCAGTCTCTCTCCCTCCATCTCCAATCCCTCAGTCTCTCTCCCTCCATCTCCAATCCCTCCATATCTCTCCCTCCATCTCCAATCCCTCAGTGTCTCTCCCTCCATCTCCAATCCCTCAGTCTCCCTCCCTCCATCTCCAATCCCTCAGTGTCTCTCCCTCCATCTCCAATCCCTGTGTCTTTCCCTCCATCTCCAAACACTCAGTGTCTCTCCCTCCATCTCCAAACCCTTAGTCTCTCCCTCCATCTCCAGTCCCTCAGTCTCTCTCCCTCCATCTCCAGTCCCTCAGTCTCTCTCCCTCCATCTCCAATCCCTCAGTCTCTCTCCTCCATCTCCAATCCCTCAGTCTCTCTCGCTCCATCTCCAATCCCTCAGTGTCTCTCCCTCCATCTCCCATCCCTCCGTGTCTCTCGCACCATCTCCAATCCCTCAGTGTCTCTCCCTCCATCTCCAATCCCACAGCCTCTCTCCCTCCATCTCCAATCCCTCAGTCTCTCTCCCTCCATCTCCAATCCCTCAGTCTCTCTCCCTCCATCTCCAATCCCTCAGTCTCTCTCCCTCCATCTCCAATCCCTCAGTGTCTCTCCCTCTATCTCCTATCCCTCAGTGTCCCTCTCCCTCCATCTCCAATTCCTCAGTCTCTATCCCTACATCTCCAATCCCTCAGTCTCTCTCCCCCATCTCCAATCCCTCAGTCTCTTTCCCTCCATCTCCAAACCCTCAGTGTCTCTCCCTCTTTTCCAATCCCTCAGTGTCCCTCCCTCCATCTGCATTCCCTCAGTGTCTCTCCCTCCATCTCCAATCCCTCAGTGTCTCTCCCTCCATCTCCAATCCCTCAGTCTCTCTCCCTCCATCTCCAATCCCTCAGTCTCTCTCCCTCCATCTCCAATCCCTCTGCGTCTCTCCCTTCATCTCCAATCCCTCAGCGTCTCTCCCTCCATCTCCAAGCCCTCAGTCCCTCTCCCACCATCTCAAATCCCTCAGTGTCTCTCCCTCCATCTCCAATCCTTCAGTGTCTCTCCCTCGATCTCCAATTCCTCAGTATCTCTCCCTCCATCTCCAATCCCTCAGTCTCTCTCTCTCCATCTCCAATCCCTCAGTCTCTCTCCCTCCATCTCCAATCCCTCAGTCTTTCTCCCTCCATCTCCAATCCCTCAGTCTCTCTCCCTCCATCTCCAATCCCTCACTGTCGCTCCCTCCATCTCCAATCCCTCAGTGTCTCCCTCCATCTCCAATCCCTCAATGTCTCTCCCTCCATCTGCAATCCCTCAATCCCTCTCCCTCCATCTCCAATCCCTCAGTGTCTCTCCCTCCATCTCCAATCCTTGAGTGCCTCTCCCTCCATCTCCAATCCCTCAGTGTCTCTCCCTCCATCTCCAATTCCTCAGTCTCTCTCCCTCAATCTCCAGTCCCTCAGTCTCTCTCTCCCTCCATCTCCAATCCCTCAGTCTCTCTCCCTCCATCTCCAATCCCTCAGTGTCTCTCCCTCCATCTCCAGTCCCTCAGTGTATCACCCTCCATCTCTAATCCCGCAGTGTCTCGCCCTCCATCTCCAATCCCTCAGTGTCTCTCCCTCTATCTCCAATCCCTCAGTGTCTCTCCCTGCATCTCCAATCCCTCAGTCTCTCTCCCTCCATCTCCAATTCCTCTGTGTCTCTCCCTCCATCTCCAATCCCTGTGTCTTTCCCTCCATCCCCAATCCCTCAGTGTCTCTCCCTCCATCTCCAATCCCTTCGTCTCTCCCTCCATCTCCAGTTCCTCAGTCTCTCTCCCTCCATCTCCAAACCCTCAGTCTCTCTCCTCCATCTCCAATCCCTCAGTCTCTCTCGCTCCATCACCAATCCCTCAGTTTCTCTCCCTACATTTCCAATCCCTCCGTGTCTCTCGCTCCATCTCCAATCCCTCAGTGTCTCTCCCACCATCTTCAATCCCTCAGAGTCTCTCCCTCCATCTCCAATCCCTCAGTGCTTCTCCCTCCATCTCCAATCCCTCAGTGTCTCTTCCTCCATCTCCAATTCCTCAGTGTCTCTCCCTCCATCTCCAATCCCTCAGTGTCTCTCCCTCAATCTCCAATCCCTCAGTGTCTCTCCGTCCATCTCCAATCCCTCAGTGTCTCTCCCTCCATCTCCAATCCCCCAGTCTCTCTCCCTCCATCTCCAATCCCTCAGTGTCTCTCCCTCCATCTCCAATCCCTCAGTCTCTCTCCTTCCGTCTCCAATCCCTCAGTGTCTCTCCCTCCATCTCCAATCCCTCAGTCTCTCCCTCCATCTCCAATCCCCCAATCTCTCTTCCTCCATCTCCAATCCCTCAGTGTCTCTCCCTCCATCTCCAATCCCTCAGTGTCTCTCCCTCCATCTCCAATCCCACAGTCTCTCTCCCTCCATCTCCAATCCCTCAGTCTCTCTCCCTCCATTTCCAATCCCTCAGTCTCTCTCCCTCCATCTCCAATACCTCAGTGTCTCTCCCTCCATCTCCAAATCCTCAGTCTCTCTCCCTCCATCTCCAGACCCTCATTCTCTCTCTCTCCCTCCATCTCCAATCCCTCAATGTCTCTCCCTCCATCTACAATCCCTCAGTCACTCCCTCCATCTCCAATCCCTCAGTGTCTCTCCCTCCATCTCCAATCCCTCTGTGTCTCTCCCTACATCTCCAATCCCTCAGTGTCTCTCCCTTCCTCTCCAATCCCTCAGTGTCTCTCCCTCCATCTCCAATCCCTCAGTCTCTCTCCCTCCATCTCCAATCCCTCAGTCTCTCTCCCTCCATCTCCAATCCCTCAGTCTCTCTCCCACCACCTCCAATCCCTCAGCCTCTCTCCCTCCATCTCCAATCGCTCAGTGTCTCTCCCTCCATCTCCAATCCCTCAGTGTCTCTCCCTCCATCTCCAATCCCTCAGTCTCTCTCCCTCCATCTCCAATCCCTCAGTCTCTCTCCCCCATCTCCAATCCCTCAGTCTCCCTCCCTCCATCTCCAATCCCTCAGACTCTCTCCTCCATCGTCAATCCCTCAGTGTCTCTCTCCCTCCATCTCCAATCCCTCAGTCTCTCTCCTCCACCTCCAATCCCTCAGTGTCTCTCCCTCCATCTCCAATCCCTCAGTGTCTCTCCCTCCATCTCCAATCCCTGTGTCTCTCCCTCCATCTCCAATCCCCCAGTGTCTCTCCCTCCATCTCCAATCCCTCAGTGTCTCTCCCTCCATCTCTAATTCCTCAGTCTCTCTCCCTCAATCTCCAATCCCTCAGTGAGTCTCCCTCCATCTCCAATCCCTCAGTCTCACCCCTCCATCTCCAATCCCTCAGTCTCTCACCCTCCATCTCCAATCCCTCAGTGTCTCTCCATCCATCTCCAATCCCTCCGTGTCTCTCCCTCAATCTCCAATCCCTCAGTGTCTCTCCGTCCATCTCCAATCCCTCAGTGTCTCTCCCTCCATCTCCAATCCCCCAGTCTCTCTCCCTCCATCTCCAATCCCTCAGTGTCTCTCCCTCCATCTCCAATCCCTCAGTCTCTCTCCTTCCATCTCCAATCCCTCAGTGTCTCTCCCTCCATCTCCAATCCCTCAGTCTCTCCCTCCATCTCCAATCCCCCAATCTCTCTTCCTCCATCTCCAATCCCTCAGTGTCTCTCCCTCCATCTCCAATCCCTCAGTGTCTCTCCCTCCAGCTCCAATCCCTCAGTCTCTCTCCCTCCATCTCTAATCCCTCAGTCTCTCTCCCAACATCTCCAATCCCTCAGTCTCACTCCCTCCATCTCCAATCCCTCAGTGTCTCTCCCTCCATCTCCAAATCCACAGTCTCTCTCCCTCCACCTCCAATCCCTCAGTCTCTCTCCCTCCATCTCCAATCCCTCAGTGACTCTCTCTCCATCTCCAATCCCTCAGTGTCTCTCCCTCCATCTCCAATCCCTCAGTGTCTCTCCCTCCATCTCCAATCCCTCAGTCCCTCTCCCTCCATCTCCAATCCCTCAGTCTCTCTCCCTCCATCTCCAATCCCTCAGTCTCTCTCCCTCCATCTACAGTCCCTCAGTCTCTCTCTCCCTCCATCTCCAATCCCTCAGTGTCTCTCCCTCCATCTCCAATCCATCAGTGTCCCTCCCTCCATCTCCAATCCTTCAGTCTCTCTCCCTTCATCTCCAGTCCCTCAGTCTCTCTCCCTCCATTTCCAATCCCTCAGTGTCTCTCCCTCCATCTCCAAACCCTCAGTGTCTCTCCCTCCATCTACAATCCCTCAGTGTCTCTCCCTCAATCTCCAGTCCCTCAGTGTCTCTCCTTCCATCTCCAATCCCTCAGTGTCTCTCCTCCATCTCCAATCCTTCAGTGTCTCTCCCTCCATCTCCAATCCCTCAGTGTCTCTCCCTCCATCTCCAATCCCTCAGTCTCTCTCCCTCCATCTTCAATCCCTCAGTGTCTGTCCCTCCATCTCCTATCCCTCAGTCTCTCTCCCTACATCTCCAGTCCCTCAGTCTCTGTCTCCCTCCATCTCCAATCCCTCAGTGTCTCTCTCTCTCCATCTCCAATTCCTCAGTCTCTCTCCCTCCATCTCCAATCCCTCAGTGTCTCTCCCTCCATCTCCAATCCCTCAGTCTCTCTCCTCCATCTCCAATCCCTCAGTCTCTCTCCCTCCATCTCCAATCCCTCAGGGTCTCTCCCTCTATCTCCAATCCCTCAGTCTCTCTCCCTCCATCTCCTGTCCCTCAGTCTCTCTCTCCCTCCATCTCCACTCCCTCAGTCTCTCTCCCTCCATCTCCAATCCCTCAGTGTTTCTCCCTCCATCTCCAATCCCTCAGTGTCTCTCCCTCCATCTCCAATCCCTCAGTCTCTCTCCCTTCATCTCCAATCCCTCAGTGTCTCTCCCTCCATCTCCAATCCTTCAGTGTCTCTGCCTCCATCTGCAATCCTTCAGTGTCTCTCCCTCCATCTCCAATCCTTCAGTGTCTCTCCCTCCATCTCCAATCCCTCAGTGTCTCTCCCTCCACCTCCAATTCCTCAGTCTCTCTCCCTCCATCTCCAGTCCCTCAGTCTCTCTCTCCCTCCATCTCCAATCCCTCAGTGTCTCTCCCTCCATCTCCAATCCCTCAGTCTCTCTCCCTCCATCTCCAATCCCTCAGTGTCTCTCCCTCCATCTCCAATCCCCCAGTGTCTCTCCCTCCATCTCCAATCCCTCAGTGTCTCTCCCTCCATCTCTAATTCCTCAGTCTCTCTCCCTCAATCTCCAATCCCTCAGTGAGTCTCCCTCCATCTCCAATCCCTCAGTCTCACCCCTCCATCTCAAATCCCTCAGTCTCTCTCCCTCCATCTCCAATCCCTCAGTGTCTCTCCATCCATCTCCAATCCCTCCGTGTCTCTCCCTCAATCTCCAATCCCTCAGTGTCTCTCCGTCCATCTCCAATCCCTCAGTGTCTCTCCCTCCATCTCCAATCCCCCAGTCTCTCTCCCTCCATCTCCAATCCCTCAGTGTCTCTCCCTCCATCTCCAATCCCTCAGTGTCTCTCCTTCCATCTCCAATCCCTCAGTGTCTCTCCCTCCATCTCCAATCCCTCAGTCTCTCCCTCCATCTCCAATCCCCCAATCTCTCTTCCTCCATCTCCAATCCCTCAGTGTCTCTCCCTCCAGCTCCAATCCCTCAGTGTCTCTCCCTCCATCTCCAATCCCTCAGTCTCTCTCCCTCCATCTCTAATCCCTCAGTCTCTCTCCCAACATCTCCAATCCCTCAGTCTCACTCCCTCCATCTCCAATCCCTCAGTGTCTCTCCCTCCATCTCCAAATCCTCAGTCTCTCTCCCTCCACCTCCAATCCCTCAGTCTCTCTCCCTCCATCTCCAATCCCTCAGTGACTCTCTCTCCATCTCCAATCCCTCAGTGTCTCTCCCTCCATCTCCAATCCCTCAGTGTCTCTCCCTCCATCTCCAATCCCTCAGTCCCTCTCCCTCCATCTCCAATCCCTCAGTCTCTCTCCCTCCATCTCCAATCCCTCAGTCTCTCTCCCTCCATCTACAGTCCCTCAGTCTCTCTCTCCCTCCATCTCCAATCCCTCAGTGTCTCTCCCTCCATCTCCAATCCATCAGTGTCCCTCCCTCCATCTCCAATCCCTCAGTCTCTCTCCCTTCATCTCCAGTCCCTCAGTCTCTCTCCCTCCATTTCCAATCCCTCAGTGTCTCTCCCTCCATCTCCAAACCCTCAGTGTCTCTCCCTCCATCTACAATCCCTCAGTGTCTCTCCCTCAATCTCCAGTCCCTCAGTGTCTCTCCTTCCATCTCCAATCCCTCAGTGTCTCTCCTCCATCTCCAATCCTTCAGTGTCTCTCCCTCCATCTCCAATCCCTCAGTGTCTCTCCCTCCATCTCCAATCCCTCAGTCTCTCTCCCTCCATCTTCAATCCCTCAGTGTCTGTCCCTCCATCTCCTACCCCTCAGTCTCTCTCCCTACATCTCCAGTCCCTCAGTCTCTCTCTCCCTCCATCTCCAATCCCTCAGTGTCTCTCTCTCTCCATCTCCAATTCCTCAGTCTCTCTCCCTCCATCTCCAATCCCTCAGTGTCTCTCCCTCCATCTCCAATCCCTCAGTCTCTCTCCTCCATCTCCAATCCCTCAGTCTCTCTCCCTCCATCTCCAATCCCTCAGGGTCTCTCCCTCTATCTCCAATCCCTCAGTCTCTCTCCCTCCATCTCCTGTCCCTCAGTCTCTCTCTCCCTCCATCTCCACTCCCTCAGTCTCTCTCCCTCCATCTCCAATCCCTCAGTGTTTCTCCCTCCATCTCCAATCCCTCAGTGTCTCTCCCTCCATTTCCAATCCCTCAGTCTCTCTCCCTTCATCTCCAATCCCTCAGTGTCTCTCCCTCCATCTCCAATCCTTCAGTGTCTCTCCCTCCATCTGCAATCCTTCAGTGTCTCTCCCTCCATCTCCAATCCTTCAGTGTCTCTCCCTCCATCTCCAATCCCTCAGTGTCTCTCCCTCCACCTCCATTTCCTCAGTCTCTCTCCCTCCATCTCCAGTCCCTCAGTCTCTCTCTCCCTCCATCTCCAATCCCTCAGTGTCTCTCCCTCCATCTCCAATCCCTCAGTCTCTCTCCCTCCATCTCCAATCCCTCAGTCTCTCTCCCTCCATCTCCAATCCCTCAGTCTCTCTCCCTCCATCTCCAATCCCTCAGTCTCTCTCCCTCCATCTCCAATCCCTCAGTCTCTCTCCATCCATCTCCAATCCCTCAGTCTCTCTCCCTCCATCTCCAATCCCTCAGTCTCTCTCCCTCCATCTCCAATCCCTCCATATCTCTCCCTCCATCTCCAATCCCTCAGTGTCTCTCCCTCCATCTCCAATCCCTCAGTCTCCCTCCCTCCATCTCCAATCCCTCAGTGTCTCTCCCTCCATCTCCAATCCCTGTGTCTTTCCCTCCATCTCCAAACACTCAGTGTCTCTCCCTCCATCTCCAATCCCTTAGTCTCTCCCTCCATCTCAAGTCCCTCAGTCTCTCTCCCTCCATCTCCAGTCCCTCAGTCTCTCTCCCTCCATCTCCAATCCCTCAGTCTCTCTCCTCCATCTCCAATCCCTCAGTCTCTCTCGCTCCATCTCCAATCCCTCAGTGTCTCTCCCTCCATCTCCCATCCCTCCGTGTCTCTCGCACCATCTCCAATCCCTCAGTGTCTCTCCCTCCATCTCCAATCCCACAGCCTCTCTCCCTCCATCTCCAATCCCTCAGTCTCTCTCCCTCCATCTCCAATCCCTCAGTCTCTCTCCCTCCATCTCCAATCCCTCAGTCTCTCTCCCTCCATCTCCAATTCCTCAGTCTCTCTCCCTCCATCTCCAGACCCTCATTTTCTCTCTCTCCCTCCATCTCCAATCCCTCAGTGTCTCTGCCTCCATCTCCAATCCCTCAGTGTCTCTCCCTCCATCTCCAATACCTCAGTCTCTCTCCCTCCATCTCCAATCCCTCAGTCTCTCTCCCTCCATCTCCAAACCCTCAGTCTCTCTCCCTCCATCTCCAATCCCTCAGTCTCTCTCCCTCCATCTCCAATCCCTCAGTGTCTCTCCCTCTATCTCCTATCCCTCAGTGTCCCTCTCCCTCCATCTCCAATTCCTCAGTCTCTATCCCTACATCTCCAATCCCTCAGTCTCTCTCCCCCATCTCCAATCCCTCAGTCTCTTTCCCTCCATCTCCAAACCCTCAGTGTCTCTCCCTCTTTTCCAATCCCTCAGTGTCCCTCCCTCCATCTGCATTCCCTCAGTGTCTCTCCCTCCATCTCCAATCCCTCAGTGTCTCTCCCTCCATCTCCAATCCCTCAGTCTCTCTCCCTCCATCTCCAATCCCTCAGTGTCTCTCCCTCCATTTCCAATCCCTCAGTCTCTCTCCCTTCATCTCCAATCCCTCAGTGTCTCTCCCTCCATCTCCAATCCTTCAGTGTCTCTCCCTCCATCTGCAATCCTTCAGTGTCTCTCCCTCCATCTCCAATCCTTCAGTGTCTCTCCCTCCATCTCCAATCCCTCAGTGTCTCTCCCTCCACCTCCAATTCCTCAGTCTCTCTCCCTCCATCTCCAGTCCCTCAGTCTCTCTCTCCCTCCATCTCCAATCCCTCAGTGTCTCTCCCTCCATCTCCAATCCCTCAGTCTCTCTCCCTCCATCTCCAATCCCTCAGTCTCTCTCCCTCCATCTCCAATCCCTCAGTCTCTCTCCCTCCATCTCCAATCCCTCAGTCTCTCTCCCTCCATCTCCAATCCCTCAGTCTCTCTCCATCCATCTCCAATCCCTCAGTCTCTCTCCCTCCATCTCCAATCCCTCAGTCTCTCTCCCTCCATCTCCAATCCCTCCATATCTCTCCCTCCATCTCCAATCCCTCAGTGTCTCTCCCTCCATCTCCAATCCCTCAGTCTCCCTCCCTCCATCTCCAATCCCTCAGTGTCTCTCCCTCCATCTCCAATCCTTGTGTCTTTCCCTCCATCTCCATACACTCAGTGTCTCTCCCTCCATCTCCAATCCCTTAGTCTCTCCCTCCATCTCAAGTCCCTCAGTCTCTCTCCCTCCATCTCCAGTCCCTCAGTCTCTCTCCCTCCATCTCCAATCCCTCAGTCTCTCTCCTCCATCTCCAATCCCTCAGTCTCTCTCGCTCCATCTCCAATCCCTCAGTGTCTCTCCCTCCATCTCCCATCCCTCCGTGTCTCTCGCACCATCTCCAATCCCTCAGTGTCTCTCCCTCCATCTCCAATCCCACAGCCTCTCTCCCTCCATCTCCAATCCCTCAGTCTCTCTCCCTCCATCTCCAATCCCTCAGTCTCTCTCCCTCCATCTCAAATCCCTCAGTCTCTCTCCCTCCATCTCCAATTCCTCAGTCTCTCTCCCTCCATCTCCAGACCCTCATTTTCTCTCTCTCCCTCCATCTCCAATCCCTCAGTGTCTCTGCCTCCATCTCCAATCCCTCAGTGTCTCTCCCTCCATCTCCAATACCTCAGTCTCTCTCCCTCCATCTCCAATCCCTCAGTCTCTCTCCCTCCATCTCCAAACCCTCAGTCTCTCTCCCTCCATCTCCAATCCCTCAGTCTCTCTCCCTCCATCTCCAATCCCTCAGTGTCTCTCCCTCTATCTCCTATCCCTCAGTGTCCCTCTCCCTCCATCTCCAATTCCTCAGTCTCTATCCCTACATCTCCAATCCCTCAGTCTCTCTCCCCCATCTCCAATCCCTCAGTCTCTTTCCCTCCATCTCCAAACCCTCAGTGTCTCTCCCTCTTTTCCAATCCCTCAGTGTCCCTCCCTCCATCTGCATTCCCTCAGTGTCTCTCCCTCCATCTCCAATCCCTCAGTGTCTCTCCCTCCATCTCCAATCCCTCAGTCTCTCTCCCTCCATCTCCAATCCCTCAGTCTCTCTCCCTCCATTTCCAATCCCTCTGCATCTCTCCCTTCATCTCCAATCCCTCAGCGTCTCTCCCTCCATCTCCAAGCCCTCAGTCCCTCTCCCACCATCTCAAATCCCTCAGTGTCTCTCCCTCCATCTCCAATCCTTCAGTGTCTCTCCCTCGATCTCCAATTCCTCAGTGTCTCTCCCTCCATCTCCAATCCCTCAGTCTCTCTCTCTCCATCTCCAATCCCTCAGTCTCTCTCCCTCCATCTCCAATCCCTCAGTCTTTCTCCCTCCATCTCCAATCCCTCAGTCTCTCTCCCTCCATCTCCAATCCCTCACTGTCGCTCCCTCCATCTCCAATCCCTCAGTGTCTCCCTCCATCTCCAATCCCTCAATGTCTCTCCCTCCATCTGCAATCCCTCAATCCCTCTCCCTCCATCTCCAATCCCTCCAAGTCTCTCCCTCCATCTCCAATCCTTGAGTGCCTCTCCCTCCATCTCCAATCCCTCAGTGTCTCTCCCTCCATCTCCAATTCCTCAGTCTCTCTCCCTCAATCTCCAGTCCCTCAGTCTCTCTCTCCCTCCATCTCCAATCCCTCAGTCTCTCTCCCTCCATCTCCAATCCCTCAGTGTCTCTCCCTCCATCTCCAGTCCCTCAGTGTATCACTCTCCATCTCTAATCCCGCAGTGTCTCGCCCTCCATCTCCAATCCCTCAGTGTCTCTCCCTCTATCTCCAATCCCTCAGTGTCTCTCCCTGCATCTCCAATCCCTCAGTCTCTCTTCCTCCATCTCCAATTCCTCTGTGTCTCTCCCTCCATCTCCAATCCCTGTGTCTTTCCCTCCATCCCCAATCCCTCAGTGTCTCTCCCTCCATCTCCAATCCCTTCGTCTCTCCCTCCATCTCCAGTTCCTCAGTCTCTCTCCCTCCATCTCCAAACCCTCAGTCTCTCTCCTCCATCTCCAATCCCTCAGTCTCTCTCGCTCCATCGCCAATCCCTCAGTTTCTCTCCCTACATTTCCAATCCCTCCGTGTCTCTCGCTCCATCTCCAATCCCTCAGTGTCTCTCCCACCATCTTCAATCCCTCAGAGTCTCTCCCTCCATCTCCAATCCCTCAGTGCTTCTCCCTCCATCTCCAATCCCTCAGTGTCTCTTCCTCCATCTCCAATTCCTCAGTGTCTCTCCCTCCATCTCCAATCCCTCAGTGTCTCTCCCTCCATCTCCAATCCCACAGTCTCTCTCCCTCCATCTCCAATCCCTCAGTCTCTCTCCCTCCATCTCCAATCCCTCAGTCTCTCTCCCTCCATCTCCAATCCCTCAGTCTCTCTCCCTCCATCTCCAATCCCTCAGTCTCTCTCCCTCCATCTCCAATCCCTCAGTCTCTCTCCCTCCATCTCCAATCCCTCAGTCTCTCCCCCTCCATCTCAAATCCCTCAGTCTCCCTACCTCCATCTCCAATCCCTCAGTCTCTCTCACTCCATCTGCAATCCCTCAGTGTCTCTCCCTCCATCTCCAATCCCTCAGTGTCTCTCCCTCCACCTCAAATCCCTCAGTCTCTCTCCCTCCATCTCGAATCCCTCAGTCTCTCTCCCTCCATCTCCAATCCCACAGTCTCTCTCCCTCCATCTCCAATCCCTCAGTCTCTCTCCCTACATCTCCAATCGCTCAGTGTCTCTCCCTCCATCTCCAATCCCTCAGTCTCTCTCCCTCCATCTCCAATCCCTCAGTGTCTCTCCCTCCATCTCCAATTCCTCAGTCTCTCTCCCTCCATCTCCAGACCCTCATTCTCTCTCTCTCCCTCCATCTCCAATCCCTCAGTGTCTCTACCTCCATCTCCAATCCCTCAGTCTCTCTCCCTCCATCTCCAATCCCTCAGTCTCTCTCCCTCCATCTCAAAACCCTCAGTCTCTCTACATCCATCTCCAATTCCTCAGTCTCTCTCCCTCCATCTCCAATCCCTCAGTGTCTCTCCCTCCATCTCCAATCCCTCAGTGTCTCTCCCTCCATCTCCAATCCCTCAGTCTCTCTCCCTCCATCTCCAATCCCTCAGTCTCTCCCCCTCCATCTCCAATCCCTCAGTCTCTCTCCCTCCATCTCCAATCCCTCAGTCTCTCTCCCTCCATCTCCAATCCCTCAGTGTCTCTCCCTCCATCTCCAATCCCTCAGTCTCTCTCCCTCCATCTCCAATCCCTCAGTGTCTCTCCCTCCATCTCCAATTCCTCAGTGTCTCTCCCTCCATCTCCAATTCCTCAGTCTCTCTCCCTCCATCTCCAGACCCTCATTCTCTCTCTCTCCCTCCATCTCCAATCCCTCAGTGTCTCTACCTCCATCTCCAATCCCTCAGTCTCTCTCCCTCCATCTCCAATCCCTCAGTCTCTCTCCGTCCATCTCCAATCCCTCAGTCTCTCTCCCTCCATCTCCAGTCCCTCAGTCTCTCTCTCTCCATCTCCAATCCCTCAGTGTCTCTCCCTCCATCTCCAAACCCTCAGTGTCTCTCCCTCCATCTACAATCCCTCAGTGACTCTCCCTCAATCTCCAGTCCCTCAGTGTCTCTCCTTCCATCTCCAATCCCTCAGTGTCTCTCCTCCATCTCCAATCCTTCAGTGTCTCTCCCTCCATCTCCAATCCCTCAGTGTCTCTCGCTCCATCTCCAATCCCTCTGTGTCTCTCCCTACATCTCCAATCCCTCAGTGTCTCTCCCTCCATCTCCCATCCCTCCGTGTCTCTCGCACCATCTCCAATCCCTCAGTATCTCTCCCTCCATCTCCAATCCCACAGTCTCTCTCCCTCCATCTCCAATCCCTCAGTCCCTCTCCCTCCATCTCCAATCCCTCAGTCTCTCTCCCTCCATCTCCAATCCCTCAATGTCTCTCCATCCATCTCCAATTCCTCAGTCTCTCTCACTCCATCTCCAGACCCTCATTTTCTCTCTCTCCCTCCATCTCCAATCCCTCAGTGTCTCTGCCTCCATCTCCAATCCCTCAGTGTCTCTCCCTCCATCTCCAATACTTCAGTCTCTCTCCCTCCATCTCCAATCCCTCAGTCTCTCTCCCTCCATCTCCAATCACTCAGTGTCTCTCCCTCCATCTCCAATCCCTCAGTGTCTCTCCCTCCATCTCCAATCCCTCAGTGTCTCTCCCTCCATCTCCAATCCCTCAGTGTTTCTCCCTCCATCTCCAATCCCTCAGTGTATCTCCCTCCATCTCCAATCCCTCAGTGTCTCTCCCTCCATCTCCAATCCCACAGTCTCTCTCCCTCCATCTCCAATCCCTCAGTCTCTCTCCCTCCATCTCCAATCCCTCAGTCTCTCTCCCTCCATCTCCAATACCTCAGTGTCTCTCCCTCCATCTCCAAATCCTCAGTCTCTCTCCCTCCATCTCCAGACCCTCATTCTCTCTCTCTCCCTCCATCTCCAATCCCTCAATGTCTCTCCCTCCATCTACAATCCCTCAGTCTCTCCCTCCATCTCCAATCCCTCAGTGTCTCTCCCTCCATCTCCAATCCCTCTGTGTCTCTCCCTACACCTCCAATCCCTCAGTGTCTCTCCCTTCCTCTCCAATCCCTCAGTGTCTCTCCCTCCATCTCCAATCCCTCAGTCTCTCTCCCTCCATCTCCAATCCCTCAGTCTCTCTCCCTCCATCTCCAATCCCTCAGTCTCTCTCCCACCACCTCCAATCCCTCAGCCTCTCTCCCTCCATCTCCAATCGCTCAGTGTCTCTCCCTCCATCTCCAATCCCTCAGTGTCTCTCCCTCCATCTCCAATCCCTCAGTCTCTCTCCCTCCATCTCCAATCCCTCAGTCTCTCTCCCCCATCTCCAATCCCTCAGTCTCCCTCCCTCCATCACCAATCCCTCAGACTCTCTCCTCCATCTCCAATCCCTCAGTGTCTCTCCCTTCCTCTCCAATCCCTCAGTGTCTCTACCTCCATCTCCAATCCCTCAGTCTCTCTCCCTCCATCTCCAATCCCTCAGTCTCTCTCCCTCCATCTCCAATCCCTCAGTCTCTCTCCCACCACCTCCAATCCCTCAGCCTCTCTCCCTCCATCTCCAATCGCTCAGTGTCTCTCCCTCCATCTCCAATCCCTCAGCGTCTCTCCCTCCATCTCCAATCCCTCAGTCTCTCTCCCTCCATCTCCAATCCCTCAGCCTCTCTCCCTCCATCTCCAATCGCTCAGTGTCTCTCCCTCCATCTCCAATCCCTCAGTGTCTCTCCCTCCATCTCCAATCCCTCAGTCTCTCTCCTCCACCTCCAATCCCTCAGTGTCTCTCCCTCCATCTCCAATCCCTCAGTGTCTCTACCTCCATCTCCAATCACTCAGTGTCTCTCCCTCCATCTCCAATCCCCCAGTGTCTCTCCCTCCATCTCCAATCCCTCAGTGTCTCTCCCTCCATCTCTAATTCCTCAGTCTCTCTCCCTCAATCTCCAATCCCTCAGTGAGTCTCCCTCCATCTCCAATCCCTCAGTCTCACCCCTCCATCTGCAATCCCTCAGTCTCTCTCCCTCCATCTCCAATCCCTCAGTGTCTCTCCATCCATCTCCAATCCCTCCGTGTCTCTCCCTCAATCTCCAATCCCTCAGTGTCTCTCCGTCCATATCCAAGTCCTCAGTCTCTCTCCCTCCATCTCCAATCCCCCAGTCTCTCTCCTTCCATCTCCAATCCCTCAGTGTCTCTCCCTCCATCTCCAATACCTCAGTCTCTCTCCTTCCATCTCCAATCCCTCAGTGTCTCTCCCTCCATCTCCAATCCCTCAGTCTCTCCCTCCATCTCCAATCCCCCAATCTCTCTTCCTCCATCTCCAATCCCTCAGTGTCTCTCCCTCCATCTCCAATCCCTCAGTGTCTCTCCCTCCATCTCCAATCCCTCAGTCTCTCTCCCTCCATCTCTAATCCCTCAGTCTCTCTCCCAACATCTCCAATCCCTCAGTCTCACTCACTCCATCTCCAATCCCTCAGTGTCTCTCCCTCCATCTCCAAATCCTCAGTCTCTCTCCCTCCACCTCCAATCCCTCAGTCTCTCTCCCTCCATCTCCAATCCCTTAGTGACTCTCTCTCCATCTCCAATCCCTCAGTGTCTCTCCCTCCATCTGCAATCCCTCAGTGTCTCTCCCTCCATCTCCAATCCCTCAGTCCCTCTCCCTCCATCTCCAATCCCTCAGTCTCTCTCCCTCCATCTCCAATCCCTCAGTCTCTCTCCCTCCATCTACAGTCCCTCAGTCTCTCTCTCCCTCCATCTCCAATCCCTCAGTGTCTCTCCCTCCATCTCCAATCCATCAGTGTCCCTCCCTCCATCTCCAATCCCTCAGTCTCTCTCCCTTCATCTCCAGTCCCTCAGTCTCTCTCCCTCCATTTCCAATCCCTCAGTGTCTCTCCCTCCATCTCCAAACCCTCAGTGTCTCTCCCTCCATCTACAATCCCTCAGTGTCTCTCCCTCAATCTCCAGTCCCTCAGTGTCTCTCCTTCCATCTCCAATCCCTCAGTGTCTCTCCTCCATCTCCAATCCTTCAGTGTCTCTCCCTCCATCTCCAATCCCTCAGTGTCTCTCCCTCCATCTCCAATCCCTCAGTCTCTCTCCCTCCATCTTCAATCCCTCAGTGTCTGTCCCTCCATCTCCTATCCCTCAGTCTCTCTCCCTACATCTCCAGTCCCTCAGTCTCTCTCTCCCTCCATCTCCAATCCCTCAGTGTCTCTCTCTCTGCATCTCCAATTCCTCAGTCTCTCTCCCTCCATCTCCAATCCCTCAGTGTCTCTCCCTCCATCTCCAATCCCTCAGTCTCTCTCCTCCATCTCCAATCCCTCAGTCTCTCTCCCTCCATCTCCAATCCCTCAGGGTCTCTCCCTCTATCTCCAACCCCTCAGTCTCTCTCCCTCCATCTCCTGTCCCTCAGTCTCTCTCCCCCTCCATCTCCACTCCCTCAGTCTCTCTCACTCCATCTCCAATCCCTCAGTGTTTCTCCCTCCATCTCCAATCCCTCAGTGTCTCTCCCTCCATCTCCAATCCCTCAGTCTCTCTCCCTTCATCTCCAATCCCTCAGTGTCTCTCCCTCCATCTCCAATCCTTCAGTGTCTCTCCCTCCATCTGCAATCCTTCAGTGTCTCTCCCTCCATCTCCAATCCTTCAGTGTCTCTCCCTCCATCTCCAATCCCTCAGTGTCTCTCCCTCCACCTCCAATTCCTCAGTCTCTCTCCCTCCATCTCCAGTCCCTCAGTCTCTCTCTCCCTCCATCTCCAATCCCTCAGTGTCTCTCCCTCCATCTCCAATCCCTCAGTCTCTCTCCCTCCATCTCCAATCCCTCAGTCTCTCTCCCTCCATCTCCAATCCCTCAGTCTCTCTCCCTCCATCTCCAATCCCTCAGTCTCTCTCCCTCCATCTCCAATCCCTCAGTCTCTCTCCATCCATCTCCAATCCCTCAGTCTCTCTCCCTCCATCTCCAATCCCTCAGTCTCTCTCCCTCCATCTCCAATCCCTCCATATCTCTCCCTCCATCTCCAATCCCTCAGTGTCTCTCCCTCCATCTCCAATCCCTCAGTCTCCCTCCCTCCATCTCCAATCCCTCAGTGTCTCTCCCTCCATCTCCAATCCCTGTGTCTTTCCCTCCATCTCCAAACACTCAGTGTCTCTCCCTCCATCTGCAATCCCTTAGTCTCTCCCTCCATCTCCAGTCCCTCAGTCTCTCTCCCTCCATCTCCAGTCCCTCAGTCTCTCTCCCTCCATCTCCAATCCATCAGTCTCTCTCCTCCATCTCCAATCCCTCAGTCTCTCTCGCTCCATCTCCAATCCCTCAGTGTCTCTCCCTCCATCTCCAATCCCACAGCCTCTCTCCCTCCATCTCCAATCCCTCAGTCTCTCTCCCTCCATCTCCAATCCCTCAGTCTCTCTCCCTCCATCTCCAATCCCTCAGTCTCTCTCCCTCCATCTCCAATTCCTCAGTCTCTCTCCCTCCATCTCCAGACCCTCATTTTCTCTCTCTCCCTCCATCTCCAATCCCTCAGTGTCTCTGCCTCCATCTCCAATCCCTCAGTGTCTCTCCCTCCATCTCCAATACCTCAGTCTCTCTCCCTCCATCTCCAATCCCTCAGTCTCTCTCTCTCCATCTCCAATCCCTCAGTCTCTCTCCCTCCATCTCCAATCCCTCAGTCTCTCTCCCTCCATCTCCAATCCCTCAGTGTCTCTCCCTCTATCTCCTATCCCTCAGTGTCCCTCTCCCTCCATCTCAAATTCCTCAGTCTCTATCCCTACATCTCCAATCCCTCAGTCTCTCTCCCCCCATCTCCAATCCCTCAGTCTCTTTCCCTCCATCTCCAAACCCTCAGTGTCTCTCCCTCTTTTCCAATCCCTCAGTGTCCCTCCCTCCATCTGCATTCCCTCAGTGTCTCTCCCTCCATCTCCAATCCCTCAGTGTCTCTCCCTGCATCTCCAATCCCTCAGTCTCTCTCCCTCCATCTCCAATCCCTCAGTCTCTCTCCCTCCATCTCCAATCCCTCTGCGTCTCTCCCTTCATCTCCAATCCCTCAGCGTCTCTCCCTCCATCTCCAAGCCCTCAGTCCCTCTCCCTCCATCTCAAATCCCTCAGTGTCTCTCCCTCCATCTCCAATCCTTCAGTGTCTCTCTCTCGATCTCCAATTCCTCAGTGTCTCTCCCTCCATCTCCAATCCCTCAGTCTCTCTCTCTCCATCTCCAATCCCTCAGTGTCTCTCCCTCCATCTCCAATACCTCAGTCTCTCTCCTTCCATCTCCAATCCCTCAGTGTCTCTCCCTCCATCTCCAATCCCTCAGTCTCTCCCTCCATCTCCAATCCCCCAATCTCTCTTCCTCCATCTCCAATCCCTCAGTGTCTCTCCCTCCATCTCCAATCCCTCAGTGTCTCTCCCTCCATCTCCAATCCCTCAGTCTCTCTCCCTCCATCTCTAATCCCTCAGTCTCTCTCCCAACATCTCCAATCCCTCAGTCTCACTCACTCCATCTCCAATCCCTCAGTGTCTCTCCCTCCATCTCCAAATCCTCAGTCTCTCTCCCTCCACCTCCAATCCCTCAGTCTCTCTCCCTCCATCTCCAATCCCTTAGTGACTCTCTCTCCATCTCCAATCCCTCAGTGTCTCTCCCTCCATCTCCAATCCCTCAGTGTCTCTCCCTCCATCTCCAATCCCTCAGTCCCTCTCCCTCCATCTCCAATCGCTCAGTCTCTCTCCCTCCATCTCCAATCCCTCAGTCTCTCTCCCTCCATCTACAGTCCCTCAGTCTCTCTCTCCCTCCATCTCCAATCCCTCAGTGTCTCTCCCTCCATCTCCAATCCATCAGTGTCCCTCCCTCCATCTCCAATCCCTCAGTCTCTCTCCCTTCATCTCCAGTCCCTCAGTCTCTCTCCCTCCATTTCCAATCCCTCAGTGTCTCTCCCTCCATCTCCAAACCCTCAGTGTCTCTCCCTCCATCTACAATCCCTCAGTGTCTCTCCCTCAATCTCCAGTCCCTCAGTGTCTCTCCTTCCATCTCCAATCCCTCAGTGTCTCTCCTCCATCTCCAATCCTTCAGTGTCTCTCCCTCCATCTCCAATCCCTCAGTGTCTCTCCCTCCATCTCCAATCCCTCAGTCCCTCTACCTCCATCTTCAATCCCTCAGTGTCTGTCCCTCCATCTCCTATCCCTCAGTCTCTCTCCCTACATCTCCAGTCCCTCAGTCTCTCTCTCCCTCCATCTCCAATCCCTCAGTGTCTCTCTCTCTGCATCTCCAATTCCTCAGTCTCTCTCCCTCCATCTCCAATCCCTCAGTGTCTCTCCCTCCATCTCCAATCCCTCAGTCTCTCTCCTCCATCTCCAATCCCTCAGTCTCTCTCCCTCCATCTCCAATCCCTCAGGGTCTCTCCCTCTATCTCCAATCCCTCAGTCTCTCTCCCTCCATCTCCTGTCCCTCAGTCTCTCTCCCCCTCCATCTCCACTCCCTCAGTCTCTCTCTCTCCATCTCCAATCCCTCAGTGTTTCTCCCTCCATCTCCAATCCCTCAGTGTCTCTCCCTCCATCTCCAATCCCTCAGTCTCTCTCCCTTCATCTCCAATCCCTCAGTGTCTCTCCCTCCATCTCCAATCCTTCAGTGTCTCTCCCTCCATCTGCAATCCTTCAGTGTCTCTCCCTCCATCTCCAATCCTTCAGTGTCTCTCCCTCCATCTCCAATCCCTCAGTGTCTCTCCCTCCACCTCCAATTCCTCAGTCTCTCTCCCTCCATCTCCAGTCCCTCAGTCTCTCTCTCCCTCCATCTCCAATCCCTCAGTGTCTCTCCCTCCATCTCCAATCCCTCAGTCTCTCTCCCTCCATCTCCAATCCCTCAGTCTCTCTCCCTCCATCTCCAATCCCTCAGTCTCTCTCCCTCCATCTCCAATCCCTCAGTCTCTCTCCCTCCATCTCCAATCCCTCAGTCTCTCTCCATCCATCTCCAATCCCTCAGTCTCTCTCCCTCCATCTCCAATCCCTCAGTCTCTCTCCCTCCATCTCCAATCCCTCCATATCTCTCCCTCCATCTCCAATCCCTCAGTGTCTCTCCCTCCATCTCCAATCCCTCAGTCTCCCTCCCTCCATCTCCAATCCCTCAGTGTCTCTCCCTCCATCTCCAATCCCTGTGTCTTTCCCTCCATCTCCAAACACTCAGTGTCTCTCCCTCCATCTGCAATCCCTTAGTCTCTCCCTCCATCTCCAGTCCCTCAGTCTCTCTCCCTCCATCTCCAGTCCCTCAGTCTCTCTCCCTCCATCTCCAATCCATCAGTCTCTCTCCTCCATCTCCAATCCCTCAGTCTCTCTCGCTCCATCTCCAATCCCTCAGTGTCTCTCCCTCCATCTCCAATCCCACAGCCTCTCTCCCTCCATCTCCAATCCCTCAGTCTCTCTCCCTCCATCTCCAATCCCTCAGTCTCTCTCCCTCCATCTCCAATCCCTCAGTCTCTCTCCCTCCATCTCCAATTCCTCAGTCTCTCTCCCTCCATCGCCAGACCCTCATTTTCTCTCTCTCCCTCCATCTCCAATCCCTCAGTGTCTCTGCCTCCATCTCCAATCCCTCAGTGTCTCTCCCTCCATCTCCAATACCTCAGTCTCTCTCCCTCCATCTCCAATCCCTCAGTCTCTCTCCCTCCATCTCCAATCCCTCAGTCTCTCTCCCTCCATCTCCAATCCCTCAGTCTCTCTCCCTCCATCTCCAATCCCTCAGTGTCTCTCCCTCTATCTCCTATCCCTCAGTGTCCCTCTCCCTCCATCTCAAATTCCTCAGTCTCTATCCCTACATCTCCAATCCCTCAGTCTCTCTCCCCCCATCTCCAATCCCTCAGTCTCTTTCCCTCCATCTCCAAACCCTCAGTGTCTCTCCCTCTTTTCCAATCCCTCAGTGTCCCTCCCTCCATCTGCATTCCCTCAGTGTCTCTCCCTCCATCTCCAATCCCTCAGTGTCTCTCCCTGCATCTCCAATCCCTCAGTCTCTCTCCCTCCATCTCCAATCCCTCAGTCTCTCTCCCTCCATCTCCAATCCCTCTGCGTCTCTCCCTTCATCTCCAATCCCTCAGCGTCTCTCCCTCCATCTCCAAGCCCTCAGTCCCTCTCCCTCCATCTCAAATCCCTCAGTGTCTCTCCCTCCATCTCCAATCCTTCAGTGTCTCTCTCTCGATCTCCAATTCCTCAGTGTCTCTCCCTCCATCTCCAATCCCTCAGTCTCTCTCTCTCCATCTCCAATCCCTCAGTCTCTCTCCCTCCATCTCCAATCCCTCAGTCTTACTCCCTCCATCTCCAATCCCTCAGTCTCTCTCCCTCCATCTCCAATCCCTCAGTGTCGCTCCCTCCATCTCCAATCCCTCAGTGTCTCCCTCCATCTCCAATCCCTCAGTGTCTCTCCCTCCATCTGCAATCCCTCAATCCCTCTCCCTCCATCTCCAATCCCTCAGTGTCTCTCCCTCCATCTCCAATCCTTGAGTGCCTCTCCCTCCATCTCCAACCCTCAGTGTCTCTCCCTCCATCTCCAATTCCTCAGTCTCTTTCCCTCAATCTCCAGTCCCTCAGTCTCTCTCTCCCTCCATCTCCAATCCCTCAGTCTCTCTCCCTCCATCTCCAATCCCTCAGTGTCTCTCCCTCCATCTCCAGTCCCTCAGTGTATCACCCTCCATCTCTAATCCCGCAGTGTCTCGCCCTCCATCTCCAATCCCTCAGTGTCTCTCCCTCTATCTCCAATCCCTCAGTGTCTCTCCCTGCATCTCCAATTCCTCAGTCTCTCTCCCTCCATCTCCAATTCCTCTGTGTCTCTCCCTCCATCTCCAATCCCTGTGTCTTTCCCTCCATCCCCAATCCCTCAGTGTCTCTCCCTCCATCTCCAATCCCTTCGTCTCTCCCTCCATCTCCAGTTCCTCAGTCTCTCTCCCTCCATCTCCAATCCCTCAGTCTCTCTCCTCCATCTCCAATCCCTCAGTCTCTCTCGCTCCATCGCCAATCCCTCAGTTTCTCTCCCTACATTTCCAATCCCTCCGTGTCTCTCGCTCCATCTCCAATCCCTCAGTGTCTCTCCCACCATCTCCAATCCCTCAGAGTCTCTCCCTCCATCTCCAATCCCTCAGTGCTTCTCCCTCCATCTCCAATCCCTCAGTGTCTCTTCCTCCATCTCCAATTCCTCAGTGTCTCTCCCTCCATCTCCAATCCCTCAGTGTCTCTCCCTCCATCTCCAATCCCACAGTCTCTCTCCCTCCATCTCCAATCCCTCAGTCTCTCTCCCTCCATCTCCAATCCCTCAGTCTCTCTCCCTCCATCTCCAATCCCTCAGTCTCTCTCCCTCCATCTCCAATCCCTCAGTCTCTCTCCCTCCATCTCCAATCCCTCAGTCTCTCTCCCTCCATCTCCAATCCCTCAGTCTCTCCCCCTCCATCTCAAATCCCTCAGTCTCCCTACCTCCATCTCCAATCCCTCAGTCTCTCTCCCTCCATCTGCAATCCCTCAGTGTCTCTCCCTCCATCTCCAATCCCTCAGTGTCTCACCCTCCATCTCCAATCCCTCAGTCTCTCTCCCTCCATCTCGAATCCCTCAGTCTCTCTCCCTCCATCTCCAATCCCTCAGTCTCTCTCCCTACATCTCCAATCGCTCAGTGTCTCTCCCTCCATCTCCAATCCCTCAGTCTCTCTCCCTTCATCTCCAATCCCTCAGTGTCTCTCCCTCCATCTCCAATTCCTCAGTCTCTCTCCCTCCATCTCCAGACATTCATTCTCTCTCTCTCCCTCCATCTCCAATCCCTCAGTGTCTCTACCTCCATCTCCAATCCCTCAGTCTCTCTCCCTCCATCTCCAATCCCTCAGTCTCTCTCCCTCCATCTCAAAACCCTCAGTCTCTCTACATCCATCTCCAATTCCTCAGTCTCTCTCCCTCCATCTCCAATCCCTCAGTGTCTCTCCCTCCATCTCCAATCCCTCAGTGTCTCTCCCTCCATCTACAATCCCTCAGTCTCTCTCCCTCCATCTCCAATCCCTCAGTCTCTCCCCCTCCATCTCCAATCCCTCAGTCTCTCTCCCTCCATCTCCAATCCCTCAGTCTCTCTCCCTCCATCTCCAATCCCTCAGTGTCTCTCCCTCCATCTCCAATCCCTCAGTCTCTCTCCCTCCATCTCCAATCCCTCAGTGTCTCTCCCTCCATCTCCAATTCCTCAGTGTCTCTCCCTCCATCTCCAATTCCTCAGTCTCTCTCCCTCCATCTCCAGACCCTCATTCTCTCTCTCTCCCTCCATCTCCAATCCCTCAGTGTCTCTACCTCCATCTCCAATCCCTCAGTCTCTCTCCCTCCATCTCCAATCCCTCAGTCTCTCTCCGTCCATCTCCAATCCCTCAGTCTCTCTCCCTCCATCTCCAGTCCCTCAGTCTCTCTCCCTCCATCTCCAATCCCTCAGTGTCTCTCCCTCCATCTCCAAACCCTCAGTGTCTCTCCCTCCATCTACAATCCCTCAGTGACTCTCCCTCAATCTCCAGTCCCTCAGTGTCTCTCCTTCCATCTCCAATCCCTCAGTGTCTCTCCTCCATCTCCAATCCTTCAGTGTCTCTCCCTCCATCTCCAATCCCTCAGTGTCTCTCCCTCCATCTCCAATCCCTCAGTCTCTCTCCCTCCATCTTCAATCCCTCAGTGTCTGTCCCTCCATCTCCTTTCCCTCAGTCTCTCTCCCTACATCTCCAGTCCCTCAGTCTCTCTCTCCCTCCATCTCCAATCCCTCAGTGTCTCTCTCTCCATCTCCAATTCCTCAGTCTCTCTCCCTCCATCTACAATCCCTCAGTGTCTCTCCCTCCATCTCCAATCCCTCAGTCTCTCTCCTCCATCTCCAATCCCTCAGTCTCTCTCCCTCCATCTCCAATCCCTCAGTGTCTCTCCCTCTATCTCCAATCCCTCCGTCTCTCTCCCTCCATCTCCTGTCCCTCAGTCTCTCTCTCCCTCTATCTCCACTCCCTCAGTCTCTCTCCCTCCATCTCGAATCCCTCAGTCTCTCTCCCTCCATCTCCAATCCCACAGTCTCTCTCCCTCCATCTCCAATCCCTCAGTCTCTCTCCCTACATCTCCAATCGCTCAGTGTCTCTCCCTCCATCTCCAATCCCTCAGTCTCCCTCCCTCCATCTCCAATCCCTCAGTGTCTCTCCCTCCATCTCCAATTCCTCAGTCTCTCTCCCTCCATCTCCAGACCCTCATTCTCTCTCTCTCCCTCCATCTCCAATCCCTCAGTGTCTCTACCTCCATCTCCAATCCCTCAGTCTCTCTCCCTCCATCTCAAAACCCTCAGTCTCTCTACCTCCATCTCCAATTCCTCAGTCTCTCTCCCTCCATCTCCAATCCCTCAGTGTCTCTCCCTCCATCTCCAATCCCTCAATGTCTCTCCCTCCATCTCCAATCCCTCAGTCTCTCTCCCTCCATCTCCAATCCCTCAGTCTCTCCCCCTCCATCTCCAATCCCTCAGTCTCTCTCCCTCCATCTCCAATCCCTCAGTGTCTCTCCCTCCATCTCCAATCCCTCAGTGTCTCTCCCTCCATCTCCAATCCCTCAGTCTCTCTCCCTCCATCTCCAATCCCTCAGTGTCTCTCCCTTCATCTCCAATCCCTCAGCGTCTCTCCCTCCATCTCCAAGCCCTCAGTCCCTCTCCCTCCATCTCAAATCCCTCAGTGTCTCTCCCTCCATCTCCAATCCTTCAGTGTCTCTCTCTCGATCTCCAATTCCTCAGTGTCTCTCCCTCCATCTCCAATCCCTCAGTCTCTCTCTCTCCATCTCCAATCCCTCAGTCTCTCTCCCTCCATCTCCAATCCCTCAGTCTTACTCCCTCCATCTCCAATCCCTCAGTCTCTCTCCCTCCATCTCCAATCCCTCAGTGTCGCTCCCTCCATCTCCAATCCCTCAGTGTCTCCCTCCATCTCCAATCCCTCAGTGTCTCTCCCTCCATCTGCAATCCCTCAATCCCTCTCCCTCCATCTCCAATCCCTCAGTGTCTCTCCCTCCATCTCCAATCCTTGAGTGCCTCTCCCTCCATCTCCAACCCTCAGTGTCTCTCCCTCCATCTCCAATTCCTCAGTCTCTTTCCCTCAATCTCCAGTCCCTCAGTCTCTCTCTCCCTCCATCTCCAATCCCTCAGTCTCTCTCCCTCCATCTCCAATCCCTCAGTGTCTCTCCCTCCATCTCCAGTCCCTCAGTGTATCACCCTCCATCTCTAATCCCGCAGTGTCTCGCCCTCCATCTCCAATCCCTCAGTGTCTCTCCCTCTATCTCCAATCCCTCAGTGTCTCTCCCTGCATCTCCAATTCCTCAGTCTCTCTCCCTCCATCTCCAATTCCTCTGTGTCTCTCCCTCCATTTCCAATCCCTGTGTCTTTCCCTCCATCCCCAATCCCTCAGTGTCTCTCCCTCCATCTCCAATCCCTTCGTCTCTCCCTCCATCTCCAGTTCCTCAGTCTCTCTCCCTCCATCTCCAATCCCTCAGTCTCTCTCCTCCATCTCCAATCCCTCAGTCTCTCTCGCTCCATCGCCAATCCCTCAGTTTCTCTCCCTACATTTCCAATCCCTCCGTGTCTCTCGCTCCATCTCCAATCCCTCAGTGTCTCTCCCACCATCTCCAATCCCTCAGAGTCTCTCCCTCCATCTCCAATCCCTCAGTGCTTCTCCCTCCATCTCCAATCCCTCAGTGTCTCTTCCTCCATCTCCAATTCCTCAGTGTCTCTCCCTCCATCTCCAATCCCTCAGTGTCTCTCCCTCCATCTCCAATCCCACAGTCTCTCTCCCTCCATCTCCAATCCCTCAGTCTCTCTCCCTCCATCTCCAATCCCTCAGTCTCTCTCCCTCCATCTCCAATCCCTCAGTCTCTCTCCCTCCATCTCCAATCCCTCAGTCTCTCTCCCTCCATCTCCAATCCCTCAGTCTCTCTCCCTCCATCTCCAATCCCTCAGTCTCTCCCCCTCCATCTCAAATCCCTCAGTCTCCCTACCTCCATCTCCAATCCCTCAGTCTCTCTCCCTCCATCTGCAATCCCTCAGTGTCTCTCCCTCCATCTCCAATCCCTCAGTGTCTCACCCTCCATCTCCAATCCCTCAGTCTCTCTCCCTCCATCTCGAATCCCTCAGTCTCTCTCCCTCCATCTCCAATCCCTCAGTCTCTCTCCCTACATCTCCAATCGCTCAGTGTCTCTCCCTCCATCTCCAATCCCTCAGTCTCTCTCCCTTCATCTCCAATCCCTCAGTGTCTCTCCCTCCATCTCCAATTCCTCAGTCTCTCTCCCTCCATCTCCAGACATTCATTCTCTCTCTCTCCCTCCATCTCCAATCCCTCAGTGTCTCTACCTCCATCTCCAATCCCTCAGTCTCTCTCCCTCCATCTCCAATCCCTCAGTCTCTCTCCCTCCATCTCAAAACCCTCAGTCTCTCTACATCCATCTCCAATTCCTCAGTCTCTCTCCCTCCATCTCCAATCCCTCAGTGTCTCTCCCTCCATCTCCAATCCCTCAGTGTCTCTCCCTCCATCTACAATCCCTCAGTCTCTCTCCCTCCATCTCCAATCCCTCAGTCTCTCCCCCTCCATCTCCAATCCCTCAGTCTCTCTCCCTCCATCTCCAATCCCTCAGTCTCTCTCCCTCCATCTCCAATCCCTCAGTGTCTCTCCCTCCATCTCCAATCCCTCAGTCTCTCTCCCTCCATCTCCAATCCCTCAGTGTCTCTCCCTCCATCTCCAATTCCTCAGTGTCTCTCCCTCCATCTCCAATTCCTCAGTCTCTCTCCCTCCATCTCCAGACCCTCATTCTCTCTCTCTCCCTCCATCTCCAATCCCTCAGTGTCTCTACCTCCATCTCCAATCCCTCAGTCTCTCTCCCTCCATCTCCAATCCCTCAGTCTCTCTCCGTCCATCTCCAATCCCTCAGTCTCTCTCCCTCCATCTCCAGTCCCTCAGTCTCTCTCCCTCCATCTCCAATCCCTCAGTGTCTCTCCCTCCATCTCCAAACCCTCAGTGTCTCTCCCTCCATCTACAATCCCTCAGTGACTCTCCCTCAATCTCCAGTCCCTCAGTGTCTCTCCTTCCATCTCCAATCCCTCAGTGTCTCTCCTCCATCTCCAATCCTTCAGTGTCTCTCCCTCCATCTCCAATCCCTCAGTGTCTCTCCCTCCATCTCCAATCCCTCAGTCTCTCTCCCTCCATCTTCAATCCCTCAGTGTCTGTCCCTCCATCTCCTTTCCCTCAGTCTCTCTCCCTACATCTCCAGTCCCTCAGTCTCTCTCTCCCTCCATCTCCAATCCCTCAGTGTCTCTCTCTCCATCTCCAATTCCTCAGTCTCTCTCCCTCCATCTACAATCCCTCAGTGTCTCTCCCTCCATCTCCAATCCCTCAGTCTCTCTCCTCCATCTCCAATCCCTCAGTCTCTCTCCCTCCATCTCCAATCCCTCAGTGTCTCTCCCTCTATCTCCAATCCCTCCGTCTCTCTCCCTCCATCTCCTGTCCCTCAGTCTCTCTCTCCCTCTATCTCCACTCCCTCAGTCTCTCTCCCTCCATCTCGAATCCCTCAGTCTCTCTCCCTCCATCTCCAATCCCACAGTCTCTCTCCCTCCATCTCCAATCCCTCAGTCTCTCTCCCTACATCTCCAATCGCTCAGTGTCTCTCCCTCCATCTCCAATCCCTCAGTCTCCCTCCCTCCATCTCCAATCCCTCAGTGTCTCTCCCTCCATCTCCAATTCCTCAGTCTCTCTCCCTCCATCTCCAGACCCTCATTCTCTCTCTCTCCCTCCATCTCCAATCCCTCAGTGTCTCTACCTCCATCTCCAATCCCTCAGTCTCTCTCCCTCCATCTCAAAACCCTCAGTCTCTCTACCTCCATCTCCAATTCCTCAGTCTCTCTCCCTCCATCTCCAATCCCTCAGTGTCTCTCCCTCCATCTCCAATCCCTCAATGTCTCTCCCTCCATCTCCAATCCCTCAGTCTCTCTCCCTCCATCTCCAATCCCTCAGTCTCTCCCCCTCCATCTCCAATCCCTCAGTCTCTCTCCCTCCATCTCCAATCCCTCAGTGTCTCTCCCTCCATCTCCAATCCCTCAGTGTCTCTCCCTCCATCTCCAATCCCTCAGTCTCTCTCCCTCCATCTCCAATCCCTCAGTGTCTCTCCCTCCATCTCCAATTCCTCAGTGTCTCTCCCTCCATCTCCAATTCCTCAGTCTCTCTCCCTCCATCTCCAGACCCTCATTCTCTCTCTCTCCCTCCATCTCCAATCCCTCAGTGTCTCTACCTCCATCTCCAATCCCTCAGTCTCTCTCCCTCCATCTCCAATCCCTCAGTCTCTCTCCCTCCATCTCAAATCCCTCAGTCTCTCTCCCTCCATCTCCAATCCCTCAGTCTCTCTCCCTCCATCTCCAGTCCCTCAGTCTCTCTCCCTCCATCTCCAATCCCTCAGTGTCTCTCCCTCCATCTCCAAACCCTCAGTGTCTCTCCCTCCATCTACAATCCCTCAGTGTCTCTCCCTCAATCTCCAGTCCCTCAGTGTCTCTCCTTCAATCTCCAATCCCTCAGTGTCTCTCCTCCATCTCCAATCCTTCAGTGTCTCTCCCTCCATCTCCAATCCCTCAGTGTCTCTCCCTCCATCTCCAATCCCTCAGTCTCTCTCCCTCCATCTTCAATCCCTCAGTGTCTGTCCCTCCATCTCCTATCCCTCAGTCTCTCTCCCTACATCTCCAGTCCCTCAGTCTCTCTCTCCCTCCATCTCCAATCCCTCAGTGTCTCTCTCTCTCCATCTCCAATTCCTCAGTCTCTCTCCCTCCATCTCCAATCCCTCAGTGTCTCTCCCTCCATCTCCAATCCCTCAGTCTCTCTCCTCCATCTCCAATCCCTCAGTCTCTCTCCCTCCATCTCCAAACCCTCAGGGTCTCTCCCTCTATCTCCAATCCCTCAGTCTCTCTCCCTCCATCTCCTGTCCCTCAGTCTCTCTCTCCCTCCATCTCCACTCCCTCAGTCTCTCTCACTCCATCTCCAATCCCTCAGTGTTTCTCCCTCCATCTCCAATCCCTCAGTGTCTCTCCCTCCATCTCCAATCCCTCAGTCTCTCTCCCTTCATCTCCAATCCCTCAGTGTCTCTCCCTCCATCTCCAATCCTTCAGTGTCTCTCCCTCCATCTGCAATCCTTCAGTGTCTCTCCCTCCATCTCCAATCCTTCAGTGTCTCTCCCTCCATCTCCAATCCCTCAGTGTCTCTCCCTCCACCTCCAATTCCTCAGTCTCTCTCCCTCCATCTCCAGTCCCTCAGTCTCTCTCTCCCTCCATCTCCAATCCCTCAGTGTCTCTCCCTCCATCTCCAATCCCTCAGTCTCTCTCCCTCCATCTCCAATCCCTCAGTGTCTCTCCCTCCATCTCCAATCCCTCAGTCTCTCTCCCTCCATCTGCAATCCCTCAGTCTCTCTCCCTCCATCTCCAATCCCTCAGTCTCTCTCCATCCATCTCCAATCCCTCAGTCTCTCTCCCTCCATCTCCAATCCCCCAGTCTCTCTCCCTCCATCTCCAATCCCTCCATATCTCTCCCTCCATCTCCAATCCCTCAGTGTCTCTCCCTCCATCTCCAATCCCTCAGTCTCCCTCACTTCATCTCCAATCCCTCAGTGTCTCTCCCTCCATCTCCAATCCCTGTGTCTTTCCCTCCATCTCCAAACACTCAGTGTCTCTCCCTCCATCTGCAATCCCTTAGTCTCTCCCTCCATCTCCAGTCCCTCAGTCTCTCTCCCTCCATCTCCAGTCCCTCAGTCTCTCTCCCTCCATCTCCAATCCCTCAGTCTCTCTCCTCCATCTCCAATCCCTCAGTCTCTCTCGCTCCATCTCCAATCCCTCAGTGTCTCTCCCTCCATCTCCCATCCCTCCGTGTCTCTCGCACCATCTCCAATCCCTCAGTGTCTCTCCCTCCATCTCCAATCCCACAGCCTCTCTCCCTCCATCTCCAATCCCTCAGTCTCTCTCCCTCCATCTCCAGACCCTCATTCTCTCTCTCTCCCTCCATCTCCAATCCCTCAGTGTCTCTACCTCCATCTCCAATCCCTCAGTCTCTCTCCCTCCATCTCCAATCCCTCAGTCTCTCTCCGTCCATCTCCAATCCCTCAGTCTCTCTCCCTCCATCTCCAGTCCCTCAGTCTCTCTCCCTCCATCTCCAATCCCTCAGTGTCTCTCCCTCCATCTCCAAACCCTCAGTGTCTCTCCCTCCATCTACAATCCCTCAGTGACTCTCCCTCAATCTCCAGTCCCTCAGTGTCTCTCCTTCCATCTCCAATCCCTCAGTGTCTCTCCTCCATCTCCAATCCTTCAGTGTCTCTCCCTCCATCTCCAATCCCTCAGTGTCTGTCCCTCCATCTCCTATCCCTCAGTCTCTCTCCCTACATCTCCAGTCCCTCAGTCTCTCTCTCCCTCCATCTCCAATCCCTCAGTGTCTCTCTCTCCATCTCCAATTCCTCAGTCTCTCTCCCTCCATCTCCAATCCCTCAGTGTCTCTCCCTCCATCTCCAATCCCTCAGTCTCTCTCCTCCATCTCCAATCCCTCAGTCTCTCTCCCTCCATCTCCAATCCCTCAGTGTCTCTCCCTCTATCTCCAATCCCTCAGTCTCTCTCCCTCCATCTCCTGTCCCTCAGTCTCTCTCTCCCTCTATCTCCACTCCCTCAGTCTCTCTCCCTCCATCTCGAATCCCTCAGTCTCTCTCACTCCATCTCCAATCCCACAGTCTCTCTCCCACCATCTCCAATCCCTCAGTCTCTCTCCCTACATCTCCAATCGCTCAGTGTCTCTCCCTCCATCTCCAATCCCTCAGTCTCCCTCTCTCCATCTCCAATCCCTCAGTGTGTCTCCCTCCATCTCCAATTCCTCAGTCTCTCTCCCTCCATCTCCAGACCCTCATTCTCTCTCTCTCCCTCCATCTCCAATCCCTCAGTGTCTCTACCTCCATCTCCAATCCCTCAGTCTCTCTCCCTCCATCTCAAAACCCTCAGTCTCTCTACCTCCATCTCCAATTCCTCAGTCTCTCTCCCTCCATCTCCAATCCCTCAGTGTCTCTCCCTCCATCTCCAATCCCTCAGTGTCTCTCCCTCCATCTCCAATCCCTCAGTCTCTCTCCCTCCATCTCCAATCCCTCAGTCTCTCCCCCTCCATCTCCAATCCCTCAGTCTCTCTCCCTCCATCTCCAATCCCTCAGTCTCTCTCCCTCCATCTCCAATCCCTCAGTGTCTCTCCCTCCATCTCCAATCCCTCAGTCTCTCTCCCTCCATCTCCAATCCCTCAGTGTCTCTCCCTCCATCTCCAATTCCTCAGTGTCTCTCCCTCCATCTCCAATTCCTCAGTCTCTCTCCCTCCATCTCCAGACCCTCATTCTCTCTCTCTCCCTCCATCTCCAATCCCTCAGTGTCTCTACCTCCATCTCCAATCCCTCAGTCTCTCTCCCTCCATCTCCAATCCCTCAGTCTCTCTCCCTCCATCTCAAATCCCTCAGTCTCTCTCCCTCCATCTCCAATCCCCCAGTCTCTCTCCCTCCACCTCCAGTCCCACAGTCTCTCTCCCTCCATCTCCAATCCCTCAGTGTCTCTCCCTCCATCTCCAAACCCTCAGTGTCTCTCCCTCCATCTACAATCCCTCAGTGTCTCTCCCTCAATCTCCTGTCCCTCAGTGTCTCTCCTTCAATCTCCAATCCCTCAGTGTCTCTCCTCCATCTCCAATCCTTCAGTGTCTCTCCCTCCATCTCCAATCCCTCAGTGTCTCTCCCTCCATCTCCAATCCCTCAGTCTCTCTCCCTCCATCTTCAATCCCTCAGTGTCTGACCCTCCATCTCCTATCCCTCAGTCTCTCTCCCTACATCTCCAGTCCCTCAGTCTCTCTCTCCCTCCATCTCCAATCCCTCAGTGTCTCTCTCTCTCCATCTCCAATTCCTCAGTCTCTCTCCCTCCATCTCCAATCCCTCAGTGTCTCTCCCTCCATCTCCAATCCCTCAGTCTCTCTCCTCCATCTCCAATCCCTCAGTCTCTCTCCCTCCATCTCCAATCCCTCAGGCTCTCTCCCTCTATCTCCAATCCCTCAGTCTCTCTCCCTCCATCTCCTGTCCCTCAGTCTCTCTCTCCCTCCATCTCCACTCCCTCAGTCTCTCTCACTCCATCTCCAATCCCTCAGTGTCTCTCTCTCTCCATCTCCAATTCCTCAGTCTCTCTCCCTCCATCTCCAATCCCTCAGTGTCTCTCCCTCCATCTCCAATCCCCCAGTCTCTCTCCTCCATCTCCAATCCCTCAGTCTCTCTCCCTCCATCTCCAATCCCTCAGGGTCTCTCCCTCTATCTCCAATCCCTCAGTCTCTCTCCCTCCATCTCCTGTCCCTCAGTCTCTCTCTCCCTCCATCTCCACTCCCTCAGTCTCTCTCACTCCATCTCCAATCCCTCAGTGTTTCTCCCTCCATCTCCAATCCCTCAGTGTCTCTCCCTCCATCTCCAATCCCTCAGTCTCTCTCCCTTCATCTCCAATCCCTCAGTGTCTCTCCCTCCATCTCCAATCCTTCAGTGTCTCTCCCTCCATCTGCAATCCTTCAGTGTCTCTCCCTCCATCTCCAATCCTTCAGTGTCTCTCCCTCCATCTCCAATCCCTCAGTGTCTCTCCCTCCACCTCCAATTCCTCAGTCTCTCTCCCTCCATCTCCAGTCCCTCAGTCTCTCTCTCCCTCCATCTCCAATCCCTCAGTGTCTCTCCCTCCATCTCCAATCCCTCAGTCTCTCTCCCTCCATCTCCAATCCCTCAGTCTCTCTCCCTCCATCTCCAATCCCTCAGTCTCTCTCCCTCCATCTCCAATCCCTCAGTCTCTCTCCCTCCATCTCCAATCCCTCAGTCTCTCTCCATCCATCTCCAATCCCTCAGTCTCTCTCCCTCCATCTCCAATCCCTCAGTCTCTCTCCCTCCATCTCCAATCCCTCCATATCTCTCCCTCCATCTCCAATCCCTCAGTGTCTCTCCCTCCATCTCCAATCCCTCAGTCTCCCTCCCTCCATCTCCAATCCCTCAGTGTCTCTCCCTCCATCTCCAATCCCTGTGTCTTTCCCTCCATCTCCAAACACTCAGTGTCTCTCCCTCCATCTGCAATCCCTTAGTCTCTCCCTCCATCTCCAGTCCCTCAGTCTCTCTCCCTCCATCTCCAGTCCCTCAGTCTCTCTCCCTCCATCTCCAATCCCTCAGTCTCTCTCCTCCATCTCCAATCCCTCAGTCTCTCTCGCTCCATCTCCAATCCCTCAGTGTCTCTCCCTCCATCTCCCATCCCTCCGTGTCTCTCGCACCATCTCCAATCCCTCAGTGTCTCTCCCTCCATCTCCAAACCCACAGCCTCTCTCCCTCCATCTCCAATCCCTCAGTCTCTCTCCCTCCATCTCCAGACACTCATTCTCTCTCTCTCCCTGCATCTCCAATCCCTCAGTGTCTCTACCTCCATCTCCAATCCCTCAGTCTCTCTCCCTCCATCTCCAATCCCTCAGTCTCTCTCCGTCCATCTCCAATCCCTCAGTCTCTCTCCCTCCATCTCCAGTCCCTCAGTCTCTCTCCCTCCATCTCCAATCCCTCAGTGTCTCTCCCTCCATCTCCAAACCCTCAGTGTCTCTCCCTCCATCTACAATCCCTCAGTGACTCTCCCTCAATCTCCAGTCCCTCAGTGTCTCTCCTTCCATCTCCAATCCCTCAGTGTCTCTCCTCCATCTCCAATCCTTCAGTGTCTCTCCCTCCATCTCCAATCCCTCAGTGTCTCTCCCTCCATCTCCAATCCCTCAGTCTCTCTCCCTCCATCTTCAATCCCTCAGTGTCTGTCCCTCCATCTCCTATCCCTCAGTCTCTCTCCCTACATCTCCAGTCCCTCAGTCTCTCTCTCCCTCCATCTCCAATCCCTCAGTGTCTCTCTCTCCATCTCCACTTCCTCAGTCTCTCTCCCTCCATCTCCAATCCCTCAGTGTCTCTCCCTCCATCTCCAATCCCTCAGTCTCTCTCCTCCATCTCCAATCCCTCAGTCTCTCTCCCTCCATCTCCAATCCCTCAGTGTCTCTCCCTCTATCTCCAATCCCTCAGTCTCTCTCCCTCCATCTCCTGTCCCTCAGTCTCTCTCTCCCTCTATCTCCACTCCCTCAGTCTCTCTCCCTCCATCTCGAATCCCTCAGTCTCTCTCCCTCCATCTCCAATCCCACAGTCTCTCTCCCTCCATCTCCAATCCCTCAGTCTCTCTCCCTACATCTCCAATCGCTCAGTGTCTCTCCCTCCATCTCCAATCCCTCAGTCTCCCTCCCTCCATCTCCAATCCCTCAGTGTCTCTCCCTCCATCTCCAATTCCTCAGTCTCTCTCCCTCCATCTCCAGACCCTCATTCTCTCTCTCTCCCTCCATCTCCAATCCCTCAGTGTCTCTACCTCCATCTCCAATCCCTCAGTCTCTCTCCCTCCATCTCAAAACCCTCAGTCTCTCTACCTCCATCTCCAATTCCTCAGTCTCTCTCCCTCCATCTCCAATCCCTCAGTGTCTCTCCCTCCATCTCCAATCCCTCAGTGTCTCTCCCTCCATCTCCAATCCCTCAGTCTCTCTCCCTCCATCTCCAATCCCTCAGTCTCTCCCCCTCCATCTCCAATCCCTCAGTCTCTCTCCCTCCATCTCCAATCCCTATGTCTCTCTCCCTCCATCTCCAATCCCTCAGTGTCTCTCCCTCCATCTCCAATCCCTCAGTCTCTCTCCCTCCATCTCCAATCCCTCAGTGTCTCTCCCTCCATCTCCAATTCCTCAGTGTCTCTCCCTCCATCTCCAATTCCTCAGTCTCTCTCCCTCCATCTCCAGACCCTCATTCTCTCTCTCTCCCTCCATCTCCAATCCCTCAGTGTCTCTACCTCCATCTCCAATCCCTCAGTCTCTCTCCCTCCATCTCCAATCCCTCAGTCTCTCTCCCTCCATCTCAAATCCCTCAGTCTCTCTCCCTCCATCTCCAATCCCTCAGTCTCTCTCCCTCCATCTCCAGTCCCTCAGTCTCTCTCCCTCCATCTCCAAACCCTCAGTGTCTCTCCCTCCATCTACAATCCCTCAGTGTCTCTCCCTCAATCTCCAGTCCCTCAGTGTCTCTCCTTCAATCTCCAATCCCTCAGTGTCTCTCCTCCATCTCCAATCCTTCAGTGTCTCTCCCTCCATCTCCAATCCCTCAGTGTCTCTCCCTCCATCTCCAATCCCTCAGTTTCTCTCCCTCCATCTTCAATCCCTCAGTGTCTGTCCCTCCATCTCCTATCCCTCAGTCTCTCTCCCTACATCTCCAGTCCCTCAGTCTCTCTCTCCCTCCATCTCCAATTCCTCAGTGTCTCTCTCTCTCCATCTCCAATTCCTCAGTCTCTCTCCCTCCATCTCCAATCCCTCAGTGTCTCTCCCTCCATCTCCAATCCCTCAGTCTCTCTCCTCCATCTCCAATCCCTCAGTCTCTCTCCCTCCATCTCCAATCCCTCAGGCTCTCTCCCTCTATCTCCAATCCCTCAGTCTCTCTCCCTCCATCTCCTGTCCCTCAGTCTCTCTCTCCCTCCATCTCCAATCCCTCAGTGTCTCTCCCTCCATCTCCAATCCTTCAGTGTCTCTCCCTCCATCTGCAATCCTTCAGTGTCTCTCCCTCCATCTCCAATCCTTCAGTGTCTCTCCCTCCATCTGCAATCCTTCAGTGTCTCTCCCTCCATCTCCAATCCCTCAGTCTCTCTCCTCCATCTCCAATCCCTCAGTCTCTCTCCCTCCATCTCCAATCCCTCAGGCTCTCTCCCTCTATCTCCAATCCCTCAGTCTCTCTCCCTCCATCTCCTGTCCCTCAGTCTCTCTCTCCCTCCATCTCCAATCCCTCAGTGTCTCTCCCTCCATCTCCAATTCCTCAGTCTCTCTCCCTCCATCTCCAATCCCTCAGTGTCTCTCCCTCCATCTCCAATCCCTCAGTCTCTCTCCTCCATCTCCAATCCCTCAGTCTCTCTCCCTCCATCTCCAATCCCTCAGGCTCTCTCCCTCTATCTCCAATCCCTCAGTCTCTCTCCCTCCATCTCCTGTCCCTCAGTCTCTCTCTCCCTCCATCTCCAATCCCTCAGTGTCTCTCCCTCCATCTCCAATCCCTCAGTCTCTCTCCCTTCATCTCCAATCCCTCAGTGTCTCTCCCTCCATCTCCAATCCTTCAGTGTCTCTCCCTCCATCTGCAATCCTTCAGTGCCTCTCCCTCCATCTCCAATCCTTCAGTGTCTCTCCCTCCATCTCCAATCCCTCAGTGTCTCTCCCTCCACCTCCAATTCCTCAGTCTCTCTCCCTCCATCTCCAGTCCCTCAGTCTCTCTCTCCCTCCATCTCCAATCCCTCAGTGTCTCTCCCTCCATCTCCAATCCCTCAGTCTCTCTCCCTCCATCTCCAATCCCTCAGTCTCTCTCCCTCCATCTCCAATCCCTCAGTCTCTCTCCCTCCATCTCCAATCCCTCAGTCTCTCTCCCTCCATCTCCAATCCCTCAGTCTCTCTCCATCCATCTCCAATCCCTCAGTCTCTCTCCCTCCATCTCCAATCCCTCAGTCTCTCTCCCTCCATCTCCAATCCCTCCATATCTCTCCCTCCATCTCCAATCCCTCAGTGTCTCTCCCTCCATCTCCAATCCCTCAGTCTCCCTCCCTCCATCTCCAATCCCTCAGTGTCTCTCCCTCCATCTCCAATCCCTGTGTCTTTCCCTCCATCTCCAAACACTCAGTGTCTCTCCCTCCATCTGCAATCCCTTAGTCTCTCCCTCCATCTCCAGTCCCTCAGTCTCTCTCCCTCCATCTCCAGTCCCTCAGTCTCTCTCCCTCCATCTCCAATCCCTCAGTGTCTCTCCCTCCATCTCCCATCCCTCCGTGTCTCTCGCACCATCTCCAATCCCTCAGTGTCTCTCCCTCCATCTCCAATCCCACAGCCTCTCTCCCTCCATCTCCAATCCCTCAGTCTCTCTCCCTCCATCTCCAATCCCTCAGTCTCTCTCCCTCCATCTCCAATCCCTCAGTCTCTCTCCCTCCATCTCCAATTCCTCAGTCTCTCTCCCTCCATCTCCAGACCCTCATTTTCTCTCTCTCCCTCCATCTCCAATCCCTCAGTGTCTCTGCATCCATCTCCAATCCCTCAGTGTCTCTCCCTCCATCTCCAATACCTCAGTCTCTCTCCCTCCATCTCCAATCCCTCAGTCTCTCTCCCTCCATCTCCAATCCCTCAGTCTCTCTCCCTCCATCTCCAATCCCTCAGTCTCTCTCCCTCCATCTCCAATCCCTCAGTGTCTCTCCCTCTATCTCCTATCCCTCAGTGTCCCTCTCCCTCCATCTCAAATTCCTCAGTCTCTATCCCTACATCTCCAATCCCTCAGTCTCTCTCCCCCCATCTCCAATCCCTCAGTCTCTTTCCCTCCATCTCCAAACCCTCAGTGTCTCTCCCTCTTTTCCAATCCCTCAGTGTCCCTCCCTCCATCTGCATTCCCTCAGTGTCTCTCCCTCCATCTCCAATCCCTCAGTGTCTCTCCCTCCATCTCCAATCCCTCAGTCTCTCTCCCTCCATCTCCAATCCCTCAGTCTCTCTCCCTCCATCTCCAATCCCTCTGCGTCTCTCCCTTCATCTCCAATCCCTCAGCGTCTCTCCCTCCATCTCCAAGCCCTCAGTCCCTCTCCCTCCATCTCAAATCCCTCAGTGTCTCTCCCTCCATCTCCAATCCTTCAGTGTCTCTCCCTCGATCTCCAATTCCTCAGTGTCTCTCCCTCCATCTCCAATCCCTCAGTCTCTCTCTCTCCATCTCCAATCCCTCAGTCTCTCTCCCAACATCTCCAATCCCTCAGTCTTTCTCCCTCCATCTGCAATCCCTCAATCCCTCTCCCTCCATCTCCAATCCCTCAGTGTCTCTCCCTCCATCTCCAATCCTTGAGTGCCTCTCCCTCCATCTCCAACCCTCAGTGTCTCTCCCTCCATCTCCAATTCCTCTGTCTCTCTCCCTCAATCTCCAGTCCCTCAGTCTCTCTCTCCCTCCATCTCCAATCCCTCAGTCTCTCTCCCTCCATCTCCAATCCCTCAGTGTCTCTCCCTCCATCTCCAGTCCCTCAGTGTATCACCCTCCATCTCTAATCCCGCAGTGTCTCGCCCTCCATCTCCAATCCCTCAGTGTCTCTCCCTCTATCTCCAATCCCTCTGTGTCTCTCCCTGCATCTCCAATCCCTCAGTCTCTCTCCCTCCATCTCCAATTCCTCTGTGTCTCTCCCTCCATCTCCAATCCCTGTGTCTTTCCCTCCATCCCCAATCCCTCAGTGTCTCTCCCTCCATCTCCAATCCCTTCGTCTCTCCCTCCATCTCCAATCCCTCAGTCTCTCTCCTCCATCTCCAATCCCTCAGTCTCTCTCCCTCCATCTCCAATCCCTCAGTGTCTCTCCCTCTATCTCCAATCCCTCAGTCTCTCTCCCTCCATCTCCTGTCCCTCAGTCTCTCTCTCCCTCTATCTCCACTCCCTCAGTCTCTCTCCCTCCATCTCGAATCCCTCAGTCTCTCTCCCTCCATCTCCAATCCCACAGTATCTCTCCCTCCATCTCCAATCCCTCAGTCTCTCTCCCTACATCTCCAATCGCTCAGTGTCTCTCCCTCCATCTCCAATCCCTCAGTCTCCCTCCCTCCATCTCCAATCCCTCAGTGTCTCTCCCTCCATCTCCAATTCCTCAGTCTCTCTCCCTCCATCTCCAGACCCTCATTCTCTCTCTCTCCCTCCATCTCCAATCCCTCAGTGTCTCTACCTCCATCTCCAATCCCTCAGTCTCTCTCCCTCCATCTCAAAACCCTCAGTCTCTCTACCTCCATCTCCAATTCCTCAGTCTCTCTCCCTCCATCTCCAATCCCTCAGTGTCTCTCCCTCCATCTCCAATCCCTCAGTGTCTCTCCCTCCATCTCCAATCCCTCAGTCTCTCTCCCTCCATCTCCAATCCCTCAGTCTCTCCCCCTCCATCTCCAATCCCTCAGTCTCTCTCCCTCCATCTCCAATCCCTATGTCTCTCTCCCTCCATCTCCAATCCCTCAGTGTCTCTCCCTCCATCTCCAATCCCTCAGTCTCTCTCCCTCCATCTCCAATCCCTCAGTGTCTCTCCCTCCATCTCCAATTCCTCAGTGTCTCTCCCTCCATCTCCAATTCCTCAGTCTCTCTCCCTCCATCTCCAGACCCTCATTCTCTCTCTCTCCCTCCATCTCCAATCCCTCAGTGTCTCTACCTCCATCTCCAATCCCTCAGTCTCTCTCCCTCCATCTCCAATCCCTCAGTCTCTCTCCCTCCATCTCAAATCCCTCAGTCTCTCTCCCTCCATCTCCAATCCCTCAGTCTCTCTCCCTCCATCTCCAGTCCCTCAGTCTCTCTCCCTCCATCTCCAATCCCTCAGTGTCTCTCCCTCCATCTCCAAACCCTCAGTGTCTCTCCCTCCATCTACAATCCCTCAGTGTCTCTCCCTCAATCTCCAGTCCCTCAGTGTCTCTCCTTCAATCTCCAATCCCTCAGTGTCTCTCCTCCATCTCCAATCCTTCAGTGTCTCTCCCTCCATCTCCAATCCCTCAGTGTCTCTCCCTCCATCTCCAATCCCTCAGTTTCTCTCCCTCCATCTTCAATCCCTCAGTGTCTGTCCCTCCATCTCCTATCCCTCAGTCTCTCTCCCTACATCTCCAGTCCCTCAGTCTCTCTCTCCCTCCATCTCCAATCCCTCAGTGTCTCTCTCTCTCCATCTCCAATTCCTCAGTCTCTCTCCCTCCATCTCCAATCCCTCAGTGTCTCTCCCTCCATCTCCAATCCCTCAGTCTCTCTCCTCCATCTCCAATCCCTCAGTCTCTCTCCCTCCATCTCCAATCCCTCAGGCTCTCTCCCTCTATCTCCAATCCCTCAGTCTCTCTCCCTCCATCTCCTGTCCCTCAGTCTCTCTCTCCCTCCATCTCCAATCCCTCAGTGTCTCTCCCTCCATCTCCAATCCTTCAGTGTCTCTCCCTCCATCTGCAATCCTTCAGTGTCTCTCCCTCCATCTCCAATCCTTCAGTGTCTCTCCCTCCATCTGCAATCCTTCAGTGTCTCTCCCTCCATCTCCAATCCCTCAGTCTCTCTCCTCCATCTCCAATCCCTCAGTCTCTCTCCCTCCATCTCCAATCCCTCAGGCTCTCTCCCTCTATCTCCAATCCCTCAGTCTCTCTCCCTCCATCTCCTGTCCCTCAGTCTCTCTCTCCCTCCATCTCCAATCCCTCAGTGTCTCTCCCTCCATCTCCAATTCCTCAGTCTCTCTCCCTCCATCTCCAATCCCTCAGTGTCTCTCCCTCCATCTCCAATCCCTCAGTCTCTCTCCTCCATCTCCAATCCCTCAGTCTCTCTCCCTCCATCTCCAATCCCTCAGGCTCTCTCCCTCTATCTCCAATCCCTCAGTCTCTCTCCCTCCATCTCCTGTCCCTCAGTCTCTCTCTCCCTCCATCTCCAATCCCTCAGTGTCTCTCCCTCCATCTCCAATCCCTCAGTCTCTCTCCCTTCATCTCCAATCCCTCAGTGTCTCTCCCTCCATCTCCAATCCTTCAGTGTCTCTCCCTCCATCTGCAATCCTTCAGTGTCTCTCCCTCCATCTCCAATCCTTCAGTGTCTCTCCCTCCATCTCCAATCCCTCAGTGTCTCTCCCTCCACCTCCAATTCCTCAGTCTCTCTCCCTCCATCTCCAGTCCCTCAGTCTCTCTCTCCCTCCATCTCCAATCCCTCAGTGTCTCTCCCTCCATCTCCAATCCCTCAGTCTCTCTCCCTCCATCTCCAATCCCTCAGTCTCTCTCCCTCCATCTCCAATCCCTCAGTCTCTCTCCCTCCATCTCCAATCCCTCAGTCTCTCTCCCTCCATCTCCAATCCCTCAGTCTCTCTCCATCCATCTCCAATCCCTCAGTCTCTCTCCCTCCATCTCCAATCCCTCAGTCTCTCTCCCTCCATCTCCAATCCCTCCATATCTCTCCCTCCATCTCCAATCCCTCAGTGTCTCTCCCTCCATCTCCAATCCCTCAGTCTCCCTCCCTCCATCTCCAATCCCTCAGTGTCTCTCCCTCCATCTCCAATCCCTGTGTCTTTCCCTCCATCTCCAAACACTCAGTGTCTCTCCCTCCATCTGCAATCCCTTAGTCTCTCCCTCCATCTCCAGTCCCTCAGTCTCTCTCCCTCCATCTCCAGTCCCTCAGTCTCTCTCCCTCCATCTCCAATCCCTCAGTCTCTCTCCTCCATCTCCAATCCCTCAGTCTCTCTCGCTCCATCTCCAATCCCTCAGTGTCTCTCCCTCCATCTCCCATCCCTCCGTGTCTCTCGCACCATCTCCAATTCCTCAGTGTCTCTCCCTCCATCTCCAATCCCACAGCCTCTCTCCCTCCATCTCCAATCCCTCAGTCTCTCTCCCTCCATCTCCAATCCCTCAGTCTCTCTCCCTCCATCTCCAATCCCTCAGTCTCTCTCCCTCCATCTCCAATTCCTCAGTCTCTCTCCCTCCATCTCCAGACCCTCATTTTCTCTCTCTCCCTCCATCTCCAATCCCTCAGTGTCTCTGCATCCATCTCCAATCCCTCAGTGTCTCTCCCTCCATCTCCAATACCTCAGTCTCTCTCCCTCCATCTCCAATCCCTCAGTCTCTCTCCCTCCATCTCCAATCCCTCAGTCTCTCTCCCTCCATCTCCAATCCCTCAGTCTCTCTCCCTCCATCTCCAATCCCTCAGTGTCTCTCCCTCTATCTCCTATCCCTCAGTGTCCCTCTCCCTCCATCTCAAATTCCTCAGTCTCTATCCCTACATCTCCAATCCCTCAGTCTCTCTCCCCCCATCTCCAATCCCTCAGTCTCTTTCCCTCCATCTCCAAACCCTCAGTGTCTCTCCCTCTTTTCCAATCCCTCAGTGTCCCTCCCTCCATCTGCATTCCCTCAGTGTCTCTCCCTCCATCTCCAATCCCTCAGTGTCTCTCCCTCCATCTCCAATCCCTCAGTCTCTCTCCCTCCATCTCCAATCCCTCAGTCTCTCTCCCTCCATCTCCAATCCCTCTGCGTCTCTCCCTTCATCTCCAATCCCTCAGCGTCTCTCCCTCCATCTCCAAGCCCTCAGTCCCTCTCCCTCCATCTCAAATCCCTCAGTGTCTCTCCCTCCATCTCCAATCCTTCAGTGTCTCTCCCTCGATCTCCAATTCCTCAGTGTCTCTCCCTCCATCTCCAATCCCTCAGTCTCTCTCTCTCCATCTCCAATCCCTCAGTCTCTCTCCCAACATCTCCAATCCCTCAGTCTTTCTCCCTCCATCTCCAATCCCTCAGTCTCTCTCCCTCCATCTCCAATCCCTCAGTGTCGCTCCCTCCATCTCCAATCCCTCAGTGTCTCCCTCCATCTCCAATCCCTCAGTGTCTCTCCCTCCATCTGCAATCCCTCAATCCCTCTCCCTCCATCTCCAATCCCTCAGTGTCTCTCCCTCCATCTCCAATCCTTGAGTGCCTCTCCCTCCATCTCCAACCCTCAGTGTCTCTCCCTCCATCTCCAATTCCTCAGTCTCTCTCCCTCAATCTCCAGTCCCTCAGTCTCTCTCTCCCTCCATCTCCAATCCCTCAGTCTCTCTCCCTCCATCTCCAATCCCTCAGTGTCTCTCCCTCCATCTCCAGTCCCTCAGTGTATCACCCTCCATCTCTAATCCCGCAGTGTCTCGCCCTCCATCTCCAATCCCTCAGTGTCTCTCCCTCTATCTCCAATCCCTCTGTGTCTCTCCCTGCATCTCCAATCCCTCAGTCTCTCTCCCTCCATCTCCAATTCCTCTGTGTCTCTCCCTCCATCTCCAATCCCTGTGTCTTTCCCTCCATCCCCAATCCCTCAGTGTCTCTCCCTCCATCTCCAATCCCTTCGTCTCTCCCTCCATCTCCAGTTCCTCAGTCTCTCTCCCTCCATCTCCAATCCCTCAGTCTCTCTCCTCCATCTCCAATCCCTCAGTCTCTCTCGCTCCATCGCCAATCCCTCAGTTTCTCTCCCTACATTTCCAATCCCTCCGTGTCTCTCGCTCCATCTCCAATCCCTCAGTGTCTCTCCCACCATCTCCAATCCCTCAGAGTCTCTCCCTCCATCTCCAATCCCTCAGTGCTTCTCCCTCCATCTCCAATCCCTCAGTGTCTCTTCCTCCACCTCCAATTCCTCAGTGTCTCTCCCTCCATCTCCAATCCCTCAGTGTCTCTCCCTCCATCTCCAATCCCACAGTCTCTCTCCCTCCATCTCCAATCCCTCAGTCTCTCTCCCTCCATCTCCAATCCCTCAGTCTCTCTCCCTCCATCTCCAATCCCTCAGTCTCTCTCCCTCCATCTCCAATCCCTCAGTCTCTCTCCCTCCATCTCCAATCCCTCAGTCTCTCTCCCTCCATCTCCAATCCCTCAGTCTCTCCCCCTCCATCTCAAATCCCTCAGTCTCCCTACCTCCATCTCCAATCACTCATTCTCTCTCCCTCCATCTGCAATCCCTCAGTGTCTCTCCCTCCATCTCCAATCCCTCAGTGTCTCTCCCTCCATCTCCAATCCCTCAGTCTCTCTCCCTCCATCTCGAATCCCTCAGTCTCTCTCCCTCCATCTCCAATCCCTCTGTCTCTCTCCCTACATCTCCAATCGCTCAGTGTCTCTCCCTCCATCTCCAATCCCTCAGTCTCTCTCCCTCCATCTCCAATCCCTCAGTGTCTCTCCCTCCATCTCCAATTCCTCAGTCTCTCTCCCTCCATCTCCAGACCCTCATTCTCTCTCTCTCCCTCCATCTCCAATCCCTCAGTGTCTCTATCTCCATCTCCAATCCCTCAGTCTCTCTCCCTCCATCTCCAATCCCTCAGTCTCTCTCCCTCCATCTCAAAACCCTCAGTCTCTCTACATCCATCTCCAATTCCTCAGTCTCTCTCCCTCCATCTCCAATCCCTCAGTGTCTCTCCCTCCATCTCCAATCCCTCAGTGTCTCTCCCTCCATCTCCAATCCCTCAGTCTCTCTCCCTCCATCTCCAATCCCTCAGTCTCTCCCCCTCCATCTCCAATCCCTCAGTCTCTCTCCCTCCATCTCCAATCCCTCAGTCTCTCTCCCTCCATCTCCAATCCCTCAGTGTCTCTCCCTCCATCTCCAATCACTCAGTCTCTCTCCCTCCATCTCCAATCCCTCAGTGTCTCTCCCTCCATCTCCAATTCCTCAGTGTCTCTCCCTCCATCTCCAATTCCTCAGTCTCTCTCCCTCCATCTCCAGACCTTCATTCTCTCTCTCTCCCTCCATCTCCAATCCCTCAGTGTCTCTACCTCCATCTCCAATCCCTCAGTCTCTCTCCCTCCATCTCCAATCCCTCAGTCTCTCTCCGTCCATCTCCAATCCCTCAGTCTCTCTCCCTCCATCTCCAGTCCCTCAGTCTCTCTCCCTCCATCTCCAATCCCTCAGTGTCTCTCCCTCCATCTCCAAACCCTCAGTGTCTCTCCCTCCATCTACAATCCCTCAGTGACTCTCCCTCAATCTCCAGTCCCTCAGTGTCTCTCCTTCCATCTCCAATCCCTCAGTGTCTCTCCTCCATCTCCAATCCTTCAGTGTCTCTCCCTCCATCTCCAATCCCTCAGTGTCTCTCCCTCCATCTCCAATCCCTCAGTCTCTCTCCCTCCATCTTCAATCCCTCAGTGTCTGTCCCTCCATCTCCTATCCCTCAGTCTCTCTCCCTACATCTCCAGTCCCTCAGTCTCTCTCTCCCTCCATCTCCAATCCCTCAGTGTCTCTCTCTCCATCTCCAATTCCTCAGTCTCTCTCCCTCCATCTCCAATCCCTCAGTGTCTCTCCCTCCATCTCCAATCCCTCAGTCTCTCTCCTCCATCTCCAATCCCTCAGTCTCTCTCCCTCCATCTCCAATCCCTCAGTGTCTCTCCCTCTATCTCCAATCCCTCAGTCTCTCTCCCTCCATCTCCTGTCCCTCAGTCTCTCTCTCCCTCTATCTCCACTCCCTCAGTCTCTCTCCCTCCATCTCGAATCCCTCAGTCTCTCTCCCTCCATCTCCAATCCCACAGTCTCTCTCCCTCCATCTCCAATCCCTCAGTCTCTCTCCCTACATCTCCAATCGCTCAGTGTCTCTCCCTCCATCTCCAATCCCTCAGTCTCTCTCCCTCCATCTCCAATCCCTCAGTGTCTCTCCCTTCATCTCCAATTCCTCAGTCTCTCTCCCTCCAGCTCCAGACCCTCATTCTCTCTCTCTCCCTCCATCTCCAATCCCTCAGTGTCTCTACCTCCATCTCCAATCCCTCAGTCTCTCTCCCTCCATCTCAAAACCCTCAGTCTCTCTACCTCCATCTCCAATTCCTCAGTCTCTCTCCCTCCATCTCCAATCCCTCAGTGTCTCTCCCTCCATCTCCAATCCCTCAGTGTCTCTCCCTCCATCTCCACTCCCTCAGTCTCTCTCCCTCCATCTCCAATCCCTCAGTCTCTCCCCCTCCATCTCCAATCCCTCAGTCTCTCTCCCTCCATCTCCAGTCCCTCAGTCTATTTCCCTTCATCTCCAATCCCTCAGTGTCTCTCCCTCCATCTCCAATCCCTCAGTCTCTCTCCCTCCATCTCCAATCCCTCAGTGTCTCTCCCTCCATCTCCAATTCCTCAGTGTCTCTTCCTCCATCTCCAATTCCTCAGTCTCTCTCCCTCCATCTCCAGACCCTCATTCTCTCTCTCTCTCTCCATCTCCAATCCCTCAGTGTCTCTACCTCCATCTCCAATCCCTCAGTCTCTCTCCCTCCATCTCCAATCCCTCAGTCTCTCTCCCTCCATCTCAAATCCCTCAGTCTCTCTCCCTCCATCTCCAATCCCTCAGTCTCTCTCCCTCCATCTCCAGTCCCTCAGTCTCTCTCCCTCCATCTCCAATCCCTCAGTGTCTCTCCCTCCATCTCCAAACCCTCAGTGTCTCTCCCTCCATCTACAATCCCTCAGTGTCTCTCCCTCAATCTCCAGTCCCTCAGTGTCTCTCCTTCAATCTCCAATCCCTCAGTGTCTCTCCTCCATCTCCAATCCTTCAGTGTCTCTCCCTCCATCTCCAATCCCTCAGTGTCTCTCCCTCCATCTCCAATCCCTCAGTCTCTCTCCCTCCATCTTCCATCCCTTAGTGTCTGTCCCTCCATCTCCTATCCCTCAGTCTCTCTCCCTACATCTCTAGTCCCTCAGTCTCTCTCTCCCTCCATCTCCAATCCCTCAGTGTCTCTCTCTCCATCTCCAATCCCTCAGTCTCTCTCCTCCATCTCCAATCCCTCAGTCTCTCTCCCTCCATCTCCAATCCCTCAGTGTCTCTCCCTCTATCTCCAATCCCTCAGTCTCTCTCCCTCCATCTCCTGTCCCTCAGTCTCTCTCTCCCTCTATCTCCACTCCCTCAGTCTCTCTCCCTCCATCTCCAATCCCTCAGTGTTTCTCCCTCCATCTCCAATCCCTCAGTGTCTCTCCCTCCATCTCCAATCCCTCAGTCTCTCTCCCTTCCTCTCCAATCCCTCAGTGTCTCTCCCTCCATCTACAATCCCTCAGTGTCTCTCCCTCAATCTCCAGTCCCTCAGTGTCTCTCATTCCATCTCCAATCCCTCAGTGTCTCTCCTCCATCTCCAATCCTTCAGTGTCTCTCCCTCCATCTCCAATCCCTCAGTGTCTCTCCCTCCATCTCCAATCCCTCAGTCTCTCTCCCTCCATCTTCAATCCCTCAGTGTCTGTCCCTCCATCTCCTATCCCTCAGTCTCTCTCCCTACATCTCCAGTCCCTCAGTCTCTCTCTCCCTCCATCTCCAATCCCTCAGTGTCTCTCTCTCTCCATCTCCAATTCCTCAGTCTCTCTCCCTCCATCTCCAATCCCTCAGTGTCTCTCCCTCCATCTCCAATCACTCAGTCTCTCTCCTCCATCTCCAATCCCTCAGTCTCTCTCCCTCCATCTCGAATCCCTCAGGGTCTCTCCCTCTATCTCCAATCCCTCAGTCTCTCTCCCTCCATCTCCTGTCCCTCAGTCTCTCTCTCCCTCCATCTCCACTCCCTCAGTCTCTCTCCCTCCATCTCCAATCCCTCAGTGTTTCTCCCTCCATCTCCAATCCCTCAGTGTCTCTCCCTCCATCTCCAATCCCTCAGTCTCTCTCCCTTCATCTCCAATCCCTCAGTGTCTCTCCCTCCATCTCCAATACTTCAGTGTCTCTCCCTCCATCTGCAATCCTTCAGTGTCTCTCCCTCCATCTCCAATCCTTCAGTGTCTCTCCCTCCATCTCCAATCCCTCAGTGTCTCTCCCTCCACCTCCAATTTCTCAGTCTCTCTCCCTCCATCTCCAGTCCGTCAGTCTCTCTCTCCCTCCATCTCCAATCCCTCAGTGTCTCTCCCTCCATCTCCAATCCCTCAGTCTCTCTCCCTCCATCTCCCATCCCTCAGTCTCTCTCCCTCCATCTCCAATCCCACAGTCTCTCTCCATCCATCTCCAATCCCTCAGTCTCTCTCCCTCCATCTCCAATCCCTCAGTCTCTCTCCCTCCATCTCCAATCCCTCAGTCTCCCTCACTCCATCTCCAATCCCTCAGTCTCTCTCCATCCATCTCCAATCCCTCAGTCTCTCTCCCTCCATCTCCAATCCCTCAGTCTCTCTCCCTCCATCTCCAATCCCTCCATGTCTGTCCCTCCATCTCCAATCCCTCAGTGTCTCTCCCTCCATCTCCAATCCCTCAGTCTCCCTCCCTCCATCTCCAATCCCTCAGTGTCTCTCCCTCCATCTCCAATCCCTGTGTCTTTCCCTCCATCTCCAATCCCTCAGTGTCTCTCCCTCCATCTCCAATCCCTTAGTCTCTCCCTCCATCTCCAGTCCCTCAGTCTCTCTCCCTCCATCTCCAGTCCCTCAGTCTCTCTCCCTCCATCTCCAGTCCCTCAGTCTCTCTCCCTCCATCTCCAATCCCTCAGTCTCTCTCCTCCATCTCCAATCCCTCAGTCTCTCTCGCTCCATCTCCAATCCCTCAGTGTCTCTCCCTCCATCTCCCATCCCTCCGTGTCTCGCGCACCATCTCCAATCCCTCAGTGTCTCTCCCTCCATCTCCAATCCCACAGTCTCTCTCCCTCCATCTCCAATCCCTCAGTCTCTCTCCCTCCATCTCCAATCCCTCAGTCTCTCTCCCTCCATCTCCAATCCCTCAGTGTCTCTCCCTCCATCTCCAATTCCTCAGTCTCTCTCCCTCCATCTCCAGACCCTCATTTTCTCTCTCTCCCTCCATCTCCAATCCCTCAGTGTCTCTGCCTCCATCTCCAATCCCTCAGTGTCTCTCCCTCCATCTCCAATACCTGAGTCTCTCTCCCTCCATCTCCAATCCCTCATTCTCTCTCCCTCCATCTCCAATCCCTCAGTCTCTCTCCCTCCATCTCCAATCCCTCAGTCTCTCTCCCTCCATCTCCAATCCCTCAGTGTCTCTCCCTCTATCTCCAATCCCTCAGTGTCCCTCTCCCTCCATCTGCAATTCCACAGTCTCTATCCCTACATCTCCAATCCCTCAGTCTCTCTCCCCCCATCTCCAATCCCTCAGTCTCTTTCCCTCCATCTCCAAACCCTCAGTGTCTCTCCCTCTTTTCCAATCCCTCAGTGTCCCTCCCTCCATCTGCATTCCCTCAGTGTCTCTCCCTCCATCTCCAATCCCTCAGTGTCTCTCCCTCCATCTCCAATCCCTCAGTCTCTCTCCCTCCATCTCCAATCCCTCAGTCTCTCTCCCTCCATCTCCAATCCCTCTGCGTCTCTCCCTCCATCTCCAATCCCTCAGCGTCTCTCCCTCCATCTCCAAGCCCTCAGTCCCTCTCCCTCCATCTCCAATCCCTCAGTGTCTCTCCCTCCATCTCCAATCCCTCAGTGTCTCTCCCTCGATCTCCAATTCCTCAGTGTCTCTCCCTCCATCTCCAATCCCTCAGTCTCTCTCTCTCCATCTCCAATCCCTCAGTCTCTCTCCCTCCATCTCCATTCCCTCAGTCTTTCTCCCTCCATCTCCAATCCCTCAGTCTCTCTCCCTCCATCTCCAATCCCTCAGTGTCGCTCCCTCCATCTCCAATCCCTCAGTGTCTCCATCCATCTCCAATCCCTCAGTGTCTCTCCCTCCATTTGCAATCCCTCAGTCCCTCTCCCTCCATCTCCAATCCCTCAGTGTCTCTCCCTCCATCTCCAATCCTAGAGTGCCTCTCCCTCCATCTCCAATCCCTCAGTATCTCTCCCTCCATCTCCAATTCCTCAGTCTCTCTCCCTCAATCTCCAGTCCCTCAGTCTCTCTCTCCCTCCATCTCCAATCCCTCAGTCTCTCTCCCTCCATCTCCAATCCCTCAGTGTCTCTCCCTCCATCTCCAGTCCCTCAGTGTATCTCCCTCCATCTCCAATCCCTCAGTGTCTCTCCCTCCATCTCCAATCCCTCAGTGTCTCTCCCTCTATCTCCAATCCCTCAGTGTCTCTCCCTGCATCTCCAATTCCTCAGTCTCTCTCCCTCCATCTCCAATTCCTCAGTGTCTCTCCCTCCATCTCCAATCCCTGTGTCTTTCCCTCCATCCCCAATCCCTCAGTGTCTCTCCCTCCATCTCCAATCCCTTCGTCTCTCCCTCCATCTCCAGTTCCTCAGTCTCTCTCCCTCCACCTCCAATCCCTCAGTCTCTCTCCTCCATCTCCAATCCCTCAGTCTCTCTCGCTCCATCGCCAATCCCTCAGTTTCTCTCCCTCCATTTCCAATCCCTCCGTGTCTCTCGCTCCATCTCCAATCCCTCATTATCTCTCCCTCCATCTCCAATCCCTCAGAGTCTCTCCCGCCATCTCCAATTCCTCAGTGTCTCTCCCTCCATCTCCAATCCCTCAGTGTCTCTCCCTCCATCTCCAATCCCACAGTCTCTCTCCCTCCATCTCCAATCCCTCAGTCTCTCTCCCTCCATCTCCAATCCCTCAGTCTCTCTCCCTCCATCTCCAATCCCTCAGTCTCTCTCCCTCCATCTCCAATCCCTCAGTCTCTCTCCCTCCATCTCCAATCCCTCAGTCTCTCTCCCTCCATCTCCAATCCCTCAGTCTCTCTCCCTCCATCTCAAATCCCTCAGTCTCCCTACCTCCATCTCCAATCCCTCAGTCTCTCTCCCTCCATCTGCAATCCCTCAGTGTCTCTCCCTCCATCTCCAATCCCTCAGTGTCTCTCCCTCCATCTCCAATCCCTCAGTCTCTCTCCCTCCATCTCGAATCCCTCAGTCTCTCTCCCTCCATCTCCAATCCCTCAGTCTCTCTCCCTCCATCTCCAATCCCTCAGTCTCTCTCCCTACATCTCCAATCGCTCAGTGTCTCTCCCTCCATCTCCAATCCCTCAGTCTCTCTCCCTCCATCTCCAATCCCTCAGTGTCTCTCCCTCCATCTCCAATTCCTCTGTCTCTCTCCCTCCATCTCCAGACCCTCATTCTCTCTCTCTCCCTCCATCTCCAATCCCTCAGTGTCTCTACCTCCATCTCCAATCCCTCAGTCTCTCTCCCTCCATCTCCAATCCCTCAGTCTCTCTCCCTCCATCTCAAAACCCTCAGTCTCTCTACCTCCATCTCCAATTCCTCAGTCTCTCTCCCTCCATCTCCAATCCCTCAGTGTCTCTCCCTCCATCTCCAATCCCTCAGTGTCTCTCCCTCCATCTCCAATCCCTCAGTCTCTCTCCCTCCATCTCCAATCCCTCAGTCTCTCCCCCTCCATCTCCAATCCCTCAGTCTCTCTCCCTCCATCTCCAATCCCTCAGTGTCTCTCCCTCCATCTCCAATCCCTCAGTGTCTCTCCCTCCATCTCCAATCCCTCAGTCTCTCTCCCTCCATCTCCAATCCCTCAGTGTCTCTCCCTCCATCTCCAATTCCTCAGTGTCTCTCCCTCCATCTCCAATTCCTCAGTCTCTCTCCCTCCATCTCCAGACCCTCATTCTCTCTCTCTCCCTCCATCTCCAATCCCTCAGTGTCTCTACCTCCATCTCCAATCCCTCAGTCTCTCTCCCTCCATGTCCAATCCCTCAGTCTCTCTCCCTCCATCTCAAATCCCTCAGTCTCTCTCCGTCCATCTCCAATCCCTCAGTCTCTCTCCCTCCATCTCCAGTCCCTCAGTCTCTCTCCCTCCATCTCCAATCCCTCAGTGTCTCTCTCTCCATCTCCAAACCCTCAGTGTCTCTCCCTCCATCTACAATCCCTCAGTGTCTCTCCCTCAATCTCCAGTCCCTCAGTGTCTCTCCTTCCATCTCCAATCCCTCAGTGTCTCTCCTCCATCTCCAATCCTTCAGTGTCTCTCCCTCCATCTCCAATCCCTCAGTGTCTCTCCCTCCATCTCCAATCCCTCAGTCTCTCTCCCTCCATCTTCAATCCCTCAGTGTCTGTCCCTCCATCTCCTATCCCTCAGTCTCTCTCCCTACATCTCCAGTCCCTCAGTCTCTCTCTCCCTCCATCTCCAATCCCTCAGTGTCTCTCTCTCCATCACCAATTGCTCAGTCTCTCTCCCTCCATCTCCAATCCCTCAGTGTCTCTCCCTCCATCTCCAATCCCTCAGTCTCTCTCCTCCATCTCCAATCCCTCAGTCCCTCTCCCTCCATCTCCAATCCCTCAGTGTCTCTCCCTCTATCTCCAATCCCTCAGTCTCTCTCCCTCCATCTCCTGTCCCTCAGTCTCTCTCTCCCTCTATCTCCACTCCCTCAGTCTCTCTCCCTCCATCTCCAATCCCTCAGTGTTTCTCCCTCCATCTCCAATCCCGCAGTGTCTCTCCCTCCATCTCCAATCCCTCAGTCTCTCTCCCTTCATCTCCAATCCCTCAGTGTCTCTCCCTCCATCTCCAATCCTTCAGTGTCTCTCCCTCCATCTGCAATCCTTCAGTGTCTCTCCCTCCATCTCCAATCCTTCAGTGTCTCTCCCTCCATCTCCAATCCCTCAGTGTCTCTCCCTCCACCTCCAATTCCTCAGTCTCTCTCCCTCCATCTCAAGTCCCTCAGTCTCTCTCAACCTCCACCTCCAATCCCTCAGCGTCTCTCCCTCCATCTCCAATCCCTCAGTCTCTCTCCCTTTATCTCCAATCCCTCAGTCTCTCTCCCTCCATCTCCAATCCCTCAGTCACTCTCCCTCCATCTCCAATCCCTCAGTCTCTCTCCCTCCATCTCCAATCCCTCAGTCTCTCTCCCTCCATCTCCAATCCCTCAGTCTCTCTCCCTCCATCTCCAATCCCTCAGTCTCTCTCACTCCATCTCCAATCCCTCAGTCTCTCTCCATCCATCTCCAAACCCTCAATCTCTCTCCCTCCATCTCCAATCCCTCAGTGTCTCTCCCTCCATCTCCAATCCCTTAGTCTCTCCCTCCATCTCCAGTCCCTCAGTCTCTCTCCCTCCATCTCCAGTCCCTCAGTCTCTCTCCCTCCATCTCCAATCCCTCAGTCTCTCTCCTCCATCTCCAATCCCTCAGTCTCTCTCGCTCCATCTCCAATCCCTCAGTGTCTCTCCCTCCATCTCCAATCCCTCCGTGTCTCTCGCACCATCTCCAATCCCTCAGTGTCTCTCCCTCCATCTCCAATCCCACAGTCTCTCTCCCTCCATCTCCAATCCCTCAGTCTCTCTCCCTCCATCTCCAATCCCTCAGTCTCTCTGCCTCCATCTCCAATCCCTCAGTGTCTCTCCCTCCATCTCCAATTCCTCAGTCTCACTCCCTCCATCTCCAGACCCTCATTTTCTCTCTCTCCCTCTATCTCCAATCCCTCAGTGTCTCTGCCTCCATCTCCAATCCCTCAGTGTCTCTCCCTCCATCTCCAATACCTCAGTCTCTCTCCCTCCATCTCCAATCCCTCAGTCTCTCTCCCTCCATCTCCAATCCCTCAGTCTCTCTCCCTCCATCTCCAATCCCTCAGTCTCTCTCCCTCCATCTCCAATCCCTCAGTGTCTCTCCCTCTATCTCCAATCCCTCAGTGTCCCTCTCCCTCCATCTCCAATTCCTCAGTCTGAATCCCTACATCTCCAATCCCTCAGTCTCTCTCTACCCATCTCCAATCCCTCAGTCTCTTTCCCTCCATCTCCAAACCCTCTGTTTCTCTCCCTCTTTTCCAATCCCTCAGTGTCCCTCCCTCCATCTGCATTCCCTCAGTGTCTCTCCCTCCATCTCCAATCCCTCAGTGTCTCTCCCTCCATCTCCAATCCCTCAGTCTCTCTCCCTCCATCTCCAATCCCTCAGTCTCTCTCCCTCCATCTCCAATCCCTCTGCGTCTCTCCCTCCATCTCCAATCCCTCAGTGTCTCTCCCTCCATCTCCAAGCCCTCAGTCCCTCTCCCTCCATCTCAAATCCCTCAGTGTCTCTCCCTCCATCTCCAATCCCTCAGTGTCTCTCCCTCGATCTCCAATTCCTCAGTGTCTCTCCCTCCATCTCCAATCCCTCAGTCTCTCTCTCTCCATCTCCAATCCCTCAGTCTCTCTCCCTCCTTCTCCAATCCCTCAGTCTTTCTCCCTCCATCTCCAATCCCTCAGTATCTCTCCCTCCATCTCCAATCCCTCAGTGTCTCTCCCTCCATCTCCAATCCCTCAGTGTCTCCCTCCATCTCCAATCCCTCAGTGTCTCTCCCTCCATCTGCAATCCCTCAGTCCCTCTCCCTCCATCTCCAATCCCTCAGTGTCTCTCCCTCCATCTCCAATTCTTGAGTGCCTCTCCCTCCATCTCCAATCCCTCAGTGTCTCTCCCTCCATCTCCAACTCATCAGTCTCTCTCCCTCAATCTCCAGTCCCTCAGTCTCTCTCTCCCTCCATCTCCAATCCCTCAGTCTCTCTCCCTCCATCTCCAATCCCTCAGTGTCTCTCCCTCCATCTCCAGTCCCTCAGTGTATCTCCCTCCATCTCCAATCCCTCAGTGTCTCTACCTCCATCTCCAATCCCTCGGTCTCTCTCCCTCCATCTCCAATCCCTCAGTCTCTCTCCCTCCACCTCAAAACCCTCAGTCTCTCTACCTCCATCTCCAATTCCTCAGTCTCTCTCCCTCCATCTCCAATCCCTCAGTGTCTCTCCCTCCATCTCCAATCCCTCAGTGTCTCTCCCTCCATCTCCAATCCCTCAGTCTCTCTCCCTCCATCTCCAATCCCTCAGTCTCTCCCCCTCCATCTCCAATCCCTCAGTCTCTCTCCCTCCATCTCCAATCCCTCAGTCTCTCTCCCACCATCTCCAATCCCTCAGTGTCTCTCCCTCCATCTCCAATCCCTCAGTCTCTCTCCCTCCATCTCCAATCCCTCAGTGTCTCTCCCTCCATCTCCAATTCCTCAGTGTCTCTCCCTCCATCTCCAATTCCTCAGTCTCTCTCCCTCCATCTCCAGACCCTCATTCTCTCTCTCTCCCTCCATCTCCAATCCCTCAGTGTCTCTACCTCCATCTCCAATCCCTCAGTCTCTCTCCCTCCATCTCCAATCCCTCAGTCTCTCTCCCTCCATCTCAAATCCCTCAGTCTCTCTCCGTCAATCTCCAATCCCTCAGTCTCTCTCCCTCCATCTCCAATCCCTCAGTCTCTCTCCCTCCATCTGCAATCCCACAGTGTCTCCCCCTCCATCTCCAATCCCTCAGTGTCTCTCCCTCTATCTCCAATCCCTCAGTGTCCCTCTCCCTCCATCACCAATCCCTCAGTCTCTCTCCCTCCATCTCCAATCCCTCAGTGTCTCTCCCTCCATCTTCAATCCCTCATTCGCTCTCCCTCCATCTCCAATCCCTCAGTCTCTCTCCCTCCATCTCCAGTCCCTCTTAATCTCTCCCTCCACCTCCAATCCCTCAGCGTCTCTCCCTCCATCTCCAAGCCCTCAGCCTCTCTCCCTCCATCTCTATTTCCCTCAGTGTCTCTCCCTCCATCTCCAATTCCTCAGTCCCTCTCCCTCCATCTCCAATCCCTCAGTGTCTCTCCCTTCATCTCCAATCCCTCAGTGTCTCTCCCTCCATCTCCAATCCCTCAGTGTCTCTCCCTCCATCTCCAATCCCTCAGTCTCTCTCCCTCCATCTCCAATCCCTCAGTCTCTCTCCCTCCACCTCCAATCCCTCAGTCTTTCTCCCTCGGTCTCCAATCCCTCAGTCTCTCTCCCTCCATCTCCAATCCCTCAGTGTCTCTCCCTCCATCTCCAATCCCTCAGTGTCTCCCTCCATCTCCAATCCCTCAGTGTCTCTCCCTCCATCTGCAATCCCTCAGTCCCTCTCCCTCCATCTCCAATCCCTCAGTGTCTCTTCCTCCATCTCCAATCCCTCAGTCTCTCTCCCTTCATATCCAATCCCTCAGTGTCTCTCCCTCCATCTCCAATTCTTCAGTGACACTGCCTCCATCTCCAATCCCTCAGTGTCTCTCCCTCCATCTCCTATTCCACAGTCTCTCTCCCTCCATCTCCAGTCCCTCAGTCTCTCTCTCCCTCCATCTCCAATCCCTCAGTGTCTCTCCCTCCATGTCCAATCCCTCAGTTTCTCTCCCTACATCTCCAATCCCTCAGTGTCTCTCCCTCCATCTCCAATCCCTCAGTGTCTCTCCCTCCATCTCCAATCCCTCAGACTCTCTCCCTCCATCTCCAATCCCTCAGTCTCTCTCCCTCAATCTCCAATCCCTCAGTCTCTCTCCCGCCATCTCCAATCCCTCAGTCTCTCTCCCTCCATCTCAAATCCCTCAGTCTCTCTACCTCCATCTCCAATCCCTCAGTCTCTCTCCCTCCATCTCCAATCCCTCAGTCTCTCTCCCTCCATCTCCAATCCCTCAGTGTCTCTCCCTCCTTCTCCAATCCCTCAGTCTCTCTCCCTCCATCTCGAATCCCTCAGTCTCTCTCCCTCCATCACCAATCCCTCAGTCTCTCTCACTACATCTCCAATCCCTCAGTCTCTCTCCCTCCATCTCCAATCCCTCAGTGTCTCTCCCTCCATCTCCAATCCCTCAGTGTCTCTCCCTCTATCTCCAATCCCTCAGTGTCCCTCTCCCTCCATCTCCAATTCCTCAGTCTCTCTCCCTCCATCTCCAACCCCTCAGTGTCTCTCCCTCCATCTCCAATCCCTCAGTCTCTCTCCGTCCATCTCCAATCCCTCAGTCTCTCTCCCTCCATCTCCAATCCCTCTGCGTCTCTCCCTCCATCTCCAATCCCTCAGCGTCTCTCCCTCCATCTCCAAGCCCTCAGTCCCTCTCCCACCATCTCAAATCCCTCAGTGTCTCTCCCTCCATCTCCAATCCCTCAGTGTCTCTCCCTCCATCTCCAATCCCTCAGTGTCTCTCCCTCCATCTCCACTCCCTCAGTGTCTCTCCCTCCATTTCCAATCCCTCAGTCTCTCTCCCTCCATCTCCAATCCCTCAGTCTCTCTCCCTCCATCTCCAATCCCTCAGTCTTTCTCCCTCCATCTCCAATCCCTCAGTCTCTCTCATTCCATCAGCAATCCCTCAGTGTCTCTCCCTCCATCTCCAATCCCTCAGTGTCTCCCTCCATCTCCAATCCCTCAGTGTCTCTCCCTCCATCTGCAATCCCTCAGTCCCTCTCCCTCCATCTCCAATCCCTCAGTGTCTCTCCCTCCATCTCCAATCCCTCAGTCTCTCTCCCTTCATCTCCAATCCCTCAGTGTCTCTCCCTCCATCTCCAATCCTTCAGTGTCTCTCCCTCCATCTCCAATCCCTCAGTGTCTCTCTCTCCATCTCCAATTCCTCAGTCTCTCTCCCTCCACCTCCAGTCCCTCAGTCTCTCTCTCCTTCCATCTCCAATCCCTCAGTGTCTCTCCCTCCCTCTCCAATTCCTCAGTCTCTCTCCCTCCACCTCCAGTCCCTCAGTCTCTCTCTCCCTCCATCTCCAATCCCTCAGTGTCTCTCACTCCATCTCCAATCCCTCAGTCTCTCTCCCTCCATCTCCAATCCCTCAGTGTCTCTCCCTCCATCTCCAGTTCCTCAGTGTATCTCCCTCCATCTCCAATCCCTCAGTGTCTCTCCCTCCATCTCCAATCCCTCAGTGTCTCTCCGTCTATCTCCAATCCCTCAGTGTCTCTCCCTCCATCTCCAATCCCTCAGTCTCTCTCTCTCCATCTCCAATCCCTCAGTGTCTCTCCCTCCATCTCCAATCCCTGTGTCTTTCCCTCCATCTCCAATCCCTCAGTGTCTCTCCCTCCATCTGCAATCCCTTAGTCTCTCCCTCCATCTCCAGTCCCTCAGTCTCTCTCCCTCCATCTCCAGTTCCTCAGTGTCTCTCCCTCCATCTCCAATCCCTCAGTGTCTCTCTCAACATCTCCAATCCCTCTGTGTCTCTCCCTCCATCTCCAATCCCTCAGTGTCTCTCCCTCCATCTCCAATCCCTCAGTGTCTCTCCCTCCATCTCCAATCCCTCAGTGTCTCTCCCTCCATCTCCCATCCCACAGCCTCTCTCCCTCCATCTCCAATCCCTCAGTGTCTCTCCCTCCATCTCCAGATCCTCAGTCTCTCTCCCTCCATCTCCAGACCCTCATTCTCTCTCTCCCTCCATCTCCAATCCCTCAGTGTCTCTCCCTCCATCTCCAATCCCTCAGTGTCTCTCCGTCCATCTCCAATCCCTCAGTCACTCACCCTCCATCTCCAATCCCTCAGTCTCTCTCCCTCCATCTCCAATCCCTCAGTCTCTCTCCCTCCATCTCCAATCCCTCAGTCTCTCTCCCTCCATCTCAAATCCCTCAGTCTCTCTACCTCCATCTCCAATCCCTCAGTCTCTCTCCCTCCATCTCCAATCCCTCAGTCTCTCTCCCTCCATCTCCAATCCCTCAGTGTCTATCCCTCCATCTCCAATCCCTCAGTCTCTCTCCCTCCATCTCGAATCCCTCAGTCTCTCTCCCTCCATCTGCAATCCCTCAGTCTCTCTCCCTCCATCTCCAATCCCTCAGTCTCTCTCCCTCCATCTCCAATCCCTCAGTGTCTCTCCCTCCATCTCCAATCCCTCAGTCTCTCTCCCTCCATCTCCAATCCCTCAGTTTCTCTCCCTCCATCTCCAATTCCTCAGTCTCTCTCCCTCCATCTCCAGACCCTCATTCTCTCTCTCTCCCTCCATCTCCAATCCCTCAGTGTCACTACCTCCATCTCCAATCCCTCAGTCTCCCTCCATCCACCTCCAATCCCTCAGTCTCTCTCCCTCCAACTCCAATCCCTCAGTCTCTCTACCTCCATCTCGAATCCCTCAGTCTCTCTCCCTCCATCTCCAATCCCTCAGTTTCTCTCCCTCCATCTCCAATCCCTCAGTGTCTCTCCCTCCATCTCCAATCCCTCAGTCTCTCTCCCTCCATCTCGAATCCCTCAGTCTCTCTCCCTCCATCTGCAATCCCTCAGTCTCTCTCCCTCCATCTCCAATCCCTCAGTCTCTCTCCCTCCATCTCCAATCCCTCCGTGTCTCTCCCTCCATCTCCATACCCTCAGTCTCTCTCCCTCCATCTCCAATCCCTCAGTGTCTCTCCCTCCATCTCCAATTCCTCAGTCTCTCTCCCTCCATCTCCAGACCCTCATGCTCTCTCTCTCCCTCCATCTCCAATCCCTCAGTGTCTCTACCTCCATCTCCAATCCCTCAGTCTCTCTCCCTCCACCTCCAATCCCTCAGTCTCCCTCCCTCCATCTCCAATCCCTCAGTCTCTCTACCTCCATCTCGAATCCCTCAGTCTCTCTCCCTCCATCTCCAATCCCTCAGTTTCTCTCCCTCCATCTCCAATCCCTCAGTGTCTCTCCCTCCATCTCCAATCCCTCAGTCTCTCTCCCTCCATCTCGAATCCCTCAGTCTCTCTCCGTTCATCTCCAATCCCTCAGTCTCTCTCCCTCCATCACCAATCCCTCAGTCTCTCTCCCTCCATCTCCAATCCCTCAGTGTCTCTCCCTCCATCTCCAATCCCTCAGTTTCTCCCTCCATCTCCAATCCCTCAGTGTCTCGCCCTCCATCTGCAATCCCTCAGTCCCTCTCCCTCCATCTCCAATCCCTCAGGGTCTCCCCCTCCATCTCCAAACCTTCAGTGTCTCTCCCTCCATCTCCAATCCCTCAGTGTCTCTCCCTCCATCTCCAATTCCTCAGTCTCTCTCCCTCCATCTCCAGTCCCTCAGTCTCTCTCTCCCTCCATCTCCAATCCCTCAGTGTCTCTCCCTCCATCTCCAATCCCTCAGTCTCTCTCCCTCCATCTCCAATCCCTCAGTGTCTCTCCATCCATATCCAGTCCCTCAGTGTCTCTCCTTCCATCTCCAATCCCTCAGTCTCTCTCCCTCCATCTCCAATCCCTCAGTGTCTCTCCCTCCATCTCCGATCCCTGTGTCTTTCCCTCCATCTCCAATTCCTCAGTGTCTCTCCCTCCATCTCCAATCCCATAGTCTCTCCCTCCATCTCCATTCCCTCAGTCTCTCTCCCTCCATCTCCAGTCCCTCAGTCTCTCTCCCTCCATCTCCAATCCCTCAGTCTCTCTCCTCCATCTCCAATCCCTCAGTCTCTCTCGCTCCATCTCCAATACCTCAGTGTCTCTCCCTCCATCTCCAATCCCTCCATGTCTCTCGCTCCATCTCCAATCCCTCAGTGTCTCCCGCTCCATCTCCAATCCCTCAGTGTCACTCCCTCCATCTCCAATCCCTCAGTGTCTCTCCCTCCATCTCCAATCCCTCAGTGTCTCTCCCTCCATCTCCAATCCCTCAGTGTCTCTCCCTCCATCTCCAATCCCTCAGTGTCTCTCCCTCCATTTCCAATCCCTCAGTGTCTCTCCCACCATCTCCAATCCCACAGTCTCTCTCCCTCCATCTCCAATCCCTCAGACTCTCTCCCTCCATCTCCAATCCCTCAGTCTCTCTCCCTCCATCTCCAATCCCTCTGTGTCTCTCCCTCCATCTCCAAATCCTCAGTCTCTCTCCCTCCATCTCCAGACCCTCATTCTCTCTCTCCCTCCATCTCCAATCCTTCAGTGTCTCTCCCTCCATCTCCAATTCCTCAGTGTCTCTCCCTCCATCTCCAATCCCTCAGCCACTCTCCCTCCATCTCCAATCCCTCAGTCTCTCTCCCTCCATCTCCAATCCCTCAGTCTCCCTCCCTCCATCTCCAATCCCTCAGTCTCTCTCCCTCCATCTCCAATCCCTCAGTCTCTCTCCCTCCATCTCGAATCCCTCAGTCTCTCTCCCTCCATCTCCAATCCCTCAGTCTCTCTCCCTCAATCTCCAATCACTCAGTCTCTCTCCCTCCATCTCCAATCCCTCAGTGTCTCTCCCTCCATCTCCAATCCCTCAGTCTCTCTCCCTCCATCTCCAATCCCTCAGTGTCTCTCCCTCCATCTCCAATTCCTCAGTCTCTCTCCCTCCTTCTCCAGACGCTCATTCTCTCTCTCTCCCTCCATCTCCAATCCCTCAGTGTCTCTACCTCCATCTCCAATCCCTCAGTCTCTCTCCCTCCATCTCCAATCCCTCAGTCTCTCTCCCTCCATCTCAAATCCCTCAGTCTCTCTACCTCCATCTCCAATCCCACAGTCTCTCTCCCTCCATCTCCAATCCCTCAGTGTCTCTCCTTCCATCTGCAATCCCTCAGTGTCTCTCCTTCCATCTCCAATCCCTCAGTCTCTCTCCCTCCATCTCGAATCCCTCAGTCTGTCTCCGTCCTTCTCCAATCCCTCAGTCTCTCTCCCTCCATCTCCAATTCCTCAGTCTCTCTCCCTCCATCTCCAATCCCTCAGTGTCTCTCCCTCCATCTCCAATCCCTCAGTGTCTCTCCCTCTATCTCCAATCCCTCAGTGTCCCTCTCCCTCCATCTCCAATCCCTCAGTCTCTCTCCCTCCACCTCCAATCCCTCAGTGTCTCTCCCTCCATCTCCAATCCCTCAGTCTCTCTCCCTCCATCTCGAATCCCTCAGTCTCTCTCCCTCCATCTCCAATCCCTCAGTCTCTCTCCCTCCATCTCCAATTCCTCAGTGTCTCGCCCTCCATCTCCAATCCCTCAGTCTCTCTCCCTCCATCTCGAATCCCTCAGTCTCTCTCCGTCCATGTCCAATCCCTCACTCTATCTCCCTTCATCTCCAATCCCTCAGTCTCTCTCCCTACATCTCCAATCCCTCAGTGTCTCTCCCTCCATCTCCAATCCCTCAGTCTCTCTCCCTCTATCTCCAATCCCTTAGTGTCCCTCTCCCTCCATCACCAATCCCTCAGTCTCTCTCCCTCCATCTCCAATCCCTCAGTGTCTCTCCCTCCATCTTCAATCCCTCAGTCTCTCTCCCTCCATCTCCAATCCCTCAGTCTCTCTCCCTCCATCTCCAGTCCCTCTGCATCTCTCCCTCCATCTCCAATCCCTCAGCGTCTCTCCCTCCATCTCCAATCCCTCAGTCCCTCTCCCTCCATTTCCAATCCCTCAGTGTCTCTTCCTCCATCTCCAATCCCTCAGTCTCTCTCGCTTCATCTCCAATCCCTCAGTGTCTCTCCCTCCATCTCCAATCCCTCAGTGTCTCTCCCTCCATCTCCAATCCCTCAGTCTCTCTCCGTCCATCTCCAATCCCTCAGTCTCTCTCCCTCCATCTCCAATCCCTCTTCGTCTCTCCCTCCATCTCCAATCCCTCAGCGTCAATCCCTCCATCTCCAAGCCCTCAGTCCCTCTCCCTCCATCTCAAATCCCTCAGTGTCTCTCCCTCCATCTCCAATCCCTCAGTGTCTCTCCCTCCATCTCCAATCCCTCAGTCTCTCTCCCTCCATCTCCAATCCCTCAGTCTCTCTCCCTCCATCTCCAATCCCTCAGTGTCTCTTCCTCCATCTCCAATCCCTCAGTCTTTCTCCCTCCATCTCCAATCGCTCAGTCTCTCTCCCTCCATCTGCAATCCCTCAGTGTCTCTCCCTCCATCACCAATCCCTCAGTGTCTCCCTCCATCTCCAATCCCTCAGTGTCTCTCCCTCCATCTGCAATCCCTCAGTCCCTCTCCCTCCATCTCCAATCCCTCAGTGTCTCTCCCTCCATCTCCAATCCCTCAGTCTCTCTCCCTTCATCTCCAATCCCTCACTGTCTCTCCCTCCATCTCCAATCCTTCAGTATCTCTTCCTCCATCACCAATCCCTCAGTGTCTCTCCCCCCATCTCCAATTCCTCAGTCTCTCTCCCTCCATCTCCAGTCCCTCAGTCTCTCTCTCCCTCCATCTCCAATCCCTCAGTGTCTCTCCCTCCATCTCCAATCCCTCAGTCTCTCTCTCTCCATCTCCAATCCCTCAGTGTCTCTCCCTCCATCTCCAGTCCCTCAGTGTATCTCCCTCCATCTCCAATCCCTCAGTGTCTCTCCCTCCATCTCCAATCCCTCAGTGTCTCTCCCTCTATCTCCAATCCCTCAGTGTCTCTCCCTCCATCTCCAATCCCTCAGTCTCTCTCCCTCCATCTCCAATCCCTGTTTCTTTCCCTCCATCTCCAATCCCTCAGTGTCTCTCCCTCCATCTCCAATCCCTTAGTCTCTCCCTCCATCTCCAGTCCCTCAGTCTCTCTCCCTCCATCTCCAGTCCCTCAGTCTCTCCCAATCCCTCAGTTTCTATCGCTCCATCTCCAATCCCTCAGTGTCTCTCCCTCCATCTCCAATCCCTCCGTCTCTCGCTCCATCTCCAATCCCTCAGTGTCTCTCCCTCCATCTCCAATCCCTCAGTGTCTCTCCCTCCATCTCCAATCCCTCAGTGTCTCTCCCTCCATCTCCAATCCCTCAGTGTCTCTCCCTCCATCTCCAATCCCTCAGTCTCTCTCCCTCCATCTCCAATCCCTCAGTCTCTCTCCCTCCATCTCCAATCCCTCAGTCTCTCTCCCTCCATCTCCAATCCCTCAGTGTCTCTCCCTCCATCTCCAATCCCTGTGTCTTTCCCTCCATCTCCAATCCCTCAGTGTCTCTCCCTCCATCTCCAATCACTTAGTCTCTCCCTCCAACTCCAGTCCCTCAGTCTCTCTCCCTCCATCTCCAGTCCCTCAGTCTCTCTCCCTCCATCTCCAATCCCTCAGTCTCTCTCCTCCATCTCCAATCCCTCAGTCTCTCTCGCTCCATCTCCAATCCCTCAGTGTCTCTCCCTCCATCTCCAATCCCTCCGTGTCTCTCGCTCCATCTCCAATCCCTCAGTGTCTCTCCCTCCATCTCCAATCCCTCAGTGTCTCTCCCTCCATCTCCAATCCCACAGTCTCTCTCCCTCCATCTCCAATCCCTCAGTCTTTCTCCCTCCATCTCCAATCCCTCAGTCTCTCTCCCTCCATCTCCAATCCCTCAGTGTCTCTCCCTCCATCTCCAAATCCTCAGTCTCTCTCCCTCCATCTCCAGACCCTCATTCTCTCTCTCCCTCCATCTCCAATCCCTCAGTGTCTCTCCCTCCATCTCCAATCCCTCAGTTTCCCTCCCTCCATCTCCAATCCCTCAGGCACTCTCCCTCCATCTCCAATCCCTCAGTCTCTCTCCCTCCCTCTCCAATCCCTCAGTCTCTCTCCCTCCATCTCCAATCCCTCAGTTTCTCTCCCTCCATCTCCAATCCCTCAGTCTCTCTCCCTCCATCTCCAATCCCTCAGTCCCTCTCCCTCCATCTCCAATCCCTCAGTGTCTCTCCCTCCATCTCCAATCCCTCAGTCTCTCTCCCTCCATCTCGAATCCCTCAGTCTCTCTCCCTCCATCTCCAATCCCTCAGTCTCTCTCCCTCCATCTCCAATCCCGCAGTCTCTCTCCCTCCATCTCCAATCCCTCAGTGTCTCTCCCCCCATCTCCAATTCCTCAGTCTCTCTCCCTCCATCTCCAGACCCTCATTCTCTCTCTCTCCCTCCATCTCCAATCCCTCAGTGTCTCTACCTCCATCTCCAATCCCTCAGTCTCTCTCCCTCCATCTCCAATCCCTCAGGCTCTCTCCCTCCATCTCAAATCCCTCAGTCTCTCTACCTCCATCTCCAATCCCACTGTCTCTCTCCCTCCATCTCCAATCCCTCAGTGTCTCTCCCTCCATCTCCAATCCCTCAGTGTCTCTCCCTCTATCTCCAATCCCTCAGTGTCCCTCTCCCTCCATCTCCAATCCCTCAGTCTCTCTCCCTCCATCTCCAGATCCTCAGTGTCTCTCCCTCTATCTCCAATCCCTCAGTGTCCCTCTCCCTCCATCTCCAATTCCTCAGTCTCTCTCCCTCCATCTCCAATCCCTCAGTCTCTCTCCCCCCATCTCCAATCCCTCTGTCTCTTTCCCTCCATCTCCAAACCCTCAGTGTCTCTCCCTCCATCTCCAATCCCTCAGTGTCTCTCCCTCCATCTCCAATCCCTCAGTGTCTCTCCCTCTTTTCCAATCCCTCAGTGTCCCTCCCTCCATCTCCAATCTCTCAGTGTCTCTCCCTCCATCTCCAATCCCTCAGTCTCTCTCCGTCCATCTCAAATCCCTCAGTCTCTCTCCCTCCATCTCCAATCCCTCAGTGTCTCTCCCTCCATCTCCAATCCCTCAGTCTCTCTCCCTTCCTCTCCAATCCCTCAGTGTCTCTCCCTCCATCTCCAATCCTTCAGTGTCTCTCCCTCCATCTCCAATCCCTCAGTGTCTCTCCCTCCATCTCCAATTCCTCAGTCTCTCTCCCTCCATCTCCAGTCCCTCAGTCTCTCTCTCCCTCCATCTCCAATCCCTCAGTGTCTCTCCCTCCATCTCCAATCCCTCAGTCTCTCTCCCTCCATCTCCAATCCCTCAGTGTCTCTTCCTCCATCTCCAGTCCCTCAGTGTATCTCCCTCCATCTCCAATCCCTCAGTGTCTCTCCCTCCATCTCCAATCCCTCAGTGTCTCTCCCTCTATCTCCAATCCCTCAGTGTCTCTCCCTCCATCTCCAATCCCTCAGTCTCTCTCCCTCCATCTCCAATCCCTCAGAGTCTCTCCCTCCATCTCCAATCCCTGTGTCTTTCCCTCCATCTCCAATCCCTCAGTGTCTCTCCCTCCATCTCCAATCCCTTAGTCTCTCCCTCCATCTCCAGTCCCTCAGTCTCTCTCCCTCCATCTCCAGTCCCTCAGTCTCTCTCCCTCCATCTCCAATCCCTCAGTCTCTCTCCTCCATCTCCAATCCCTCAGTGTCTCTCGCTCCATCTCCAATCCCTCAGTGTCTCTCCCTCCATCTCCAATCCCTCCGTGTCTGTCGCTCCATCTCCAATCCCTCAGTGTCTCTCCCTCCATCTCCAATCCCTCAGTGTCTCTCCCTCCATCTCCAATCCCTCAGTGTCTCTCCCTCCATCTCCAATCCCTCAGTGTCTCTCCCTCCATCTCCAATCCCTCAGTGTCCCCTCCTCCATCTCCAATCCTTCAGTGTCTCTCCCTCCATCTCCAATCCCACAGTCTCTCTCCCTCCATCTCCAATCACTCAGTCTCTCTCCCTCCATCTCCAATCCCTCAGTCTCTCTCCCTCCATCTCCAATCCCTCAGTGTCTCTCCCTCCATCTCCAAATCATCAGTCTCTCTCCCTCCATCTCCAGACCCTCATTCTCTCTCTCCATCCATCTCCAATCCCTCAGTGTCTCTCCCTCCATCTCCAATCCCTCAGTGTCTCTCCCTCCATCTCCAATCCCTCAGTCACTCTCCCTCCATCTCCAATCCCTTAGTCTCTCTCCCTCCATCTCCAATCCCTCAGTCTCTCTCCCTCCATCTCCAATCCCTCAGTCTCTCTCCCTCCATCTCCAATCCCTCAGTCTCTCTCCCTCCATCTCAAATCCCTCAGTCTCTCTACCTCCATCTCCAATCCCTCAGTCTCTCTCCCTCAATTTCCAATCCCTCAGTGTCTCTCCCTCCATCTCCAATCCCTCATTGTCTCTCCCTCAATCTCCAATCCCTCAGTCTCTCTCCCTCCATCTCGAATCCCTCAGTCTCTCTCCCTCCATCCCCAATCCCTCAGTGTCTCTCCCTCCATCTCCAATCCCTCAGTCTCTCTCCCTCCATCTCCAATCCCTCCGTCTCTCTCCCTCCATCCCCAATCCCTCAGTGTCTCTCCCTCCATCTCCAATCCCTCAGTCCCTCTCCCTCCATCTCCAATCCCTCAGTGTCTCTCCCTCCATCTCCAATTCCTCAGTCTCTCTCCCTCCATCTCCAGACCCTCATTCTCTCTCTCTCCCTCCATCTCCAATCCCTCAGTGTCACTACCTCCATCTCCAATCCCTCAGTCTCTCTCCCTCCATCTCCAATCCCTCAGTCTCTCTCCCTCCATCTCCAATCCCTAGTGTCTCTCCCTCCATCTCTAATCCCTCAGTCTCTCTCCCTCCATCTCGAATCCCTCAGTCTCTCTCCCTCCATCTGCAATCCCTCAGTCTCTCTCCCTCCATCTCCAATCCCTCAGTCTCTCTCCCTCCATCTCCAATCCCTCAGTGTCTCTCCCTCCATCTCCAATCCCTCAGTCTCTCTCCCTCCATCTCCAATCCCTCAGTGTCTCTCCCTCCATCTCCAATTCCTCAGTCTCTCTCCCTCCATCTCCAGACCCTCATTCTCTCTCTCACCCTCCATCTCCAATCCCTCAGTGTCTCTACCTCCATCTCCAATCCCTCAGTCTCTCTCCCTCCACCTCCAATCCCTCAGTCTCTCTCCCTCCATCTCCAATCCCTCAGTCTCTCTACCTCCATCTCGAATCCCTCAGTCTCTCTCCCTCCATCTCCAATCCCTCAGTTTCTCTCCCTCCATCTCCAATCCCTCTGTGTCTCTCCCTCCATCTCCAATCCCTCCGTCTCTCTCCCTCCATCTCGAATCCCTCAGTCTCTCTCCGTTCATCTCCAATCCCTCAGTCTCTCTCCCTCCATTTCCAATCCCTCAGTCTCTCTCCCTCCATCTCCAATCCCTCAGTGTCTCTCCCTCCATCTCCAATCCCTCAGTTTCTCCCTCCATCTCCAATCCCTCAGTTTCTCTTCCTCCATCTCCAATCCCTCAAGCACTCTCCCTCCATCTCCAATCCCTCAGTCTCTCTCCCTCCCTCTCCAATCCCTCAGTCTCTCTCCCTCCATCTCCAATCCCTCAGTCTCTCTCCCTCCATCTCCAATCCCTCAGTCTCTCTCCCTCCATCTCCAATCCCTCAGTCCCTCTCCCTCCATCTCCAATCCCTCAGTGTCTCTCCCTCCATCTCCAATCCCTCAGTCTCTCTCCCTCCATCTCGAATCCCTCAGTCTCTCTCCCTCCATCTCCAATCCCTCAGTCTCTCTCCCTACATCTCCAATCCCGCAGTCTCTCTCCCTCCATCTCCAATCCCCCAGTATCTCTCCCCCCATCTCCAATTCCTCAGTCTCTCTCCCTCCATCTCCAGACCCTCATTCTCTATCTCTCCCTCCATCTCCAATCCCTCAGTGTCTCTACCTCCATCTCCAATCCCTCAGTCTCTCTCCCTTCATCTCCAATCCCTCAGGCTCTCTCCCTCCATCTCAAATCCCTCAGTCTCTCTACCTCCATCTCCAATCCCACAGTCTCTCCCCCTCCATCTCCAATCCCTCAGTGTCTCTCCCTCCATCTCCAATCCCTCAGTGTCTCTCCCTCTATCTCCAATCCCTCAGTGTCCCTCTCCCTCCATCTCCAATCCCTCAGTCTCTCTCCCTCCATCTCCAGATCCTCAGTGTCTCTCCCTCTATCTCCAATCCCTCAGTGTCCCTCGCCCTCCATCTCCAATTCCTCAGTCTCTCTCCCTCCATCTCCAATCCCTCAGTCTCTCTCCCCCCATCTCCAATCCCTCTGTCTCTTTCACTCCATCTCCAAACCCTCAGTGTCTCTCCCTCCATCTCCAATCCCTCAGTGTCTCTCCCTCCATCTCCAATCCCTCAGTGTCTCTCCCTCTTTTCCAATCCCTCAGTGTCCCTCCCTCCATCTCCAATCTCTCAGTGTCTCTCCCTCCATCTCCAATCCCTCAGTCTCTCTCCGTCCATCTCAAATCCCTCAGTCTCTCTCCCTCCATCTGCAATCCCTCAGTGTCTCTCCCTCCATCTCCAATCCCTCAGTCTCTCTCCCTTCCTCTCCAATCCCTCAGTGTCTCTCCCTCCATCTCCAATCCCTCAGTGTCTCTCCCTCCATCTCCAATCCCTCAGTGTCTCTCCCTCCATCTCCAATTCCTCAGTCTCTCTCCCTCCATCTCCAGTCCCTCAGTCTCTCTCTCCCTCCATCTCCAATCCCTCAGTGTCTCTCCCTCCATCTCCAATCCCTCAGTCTCTCTCCCTCCATCTCCAATCCCTCAGTGTCTCTTCCTCCATCTCCAGTCCCTCAGTGTATCTCCCTCCATCTCCAATCCCTCAGTGTCTCTCCCTCCATCTCCAATCCCTCAGTGTCTCTCCCTCTATCTCCAATCCCTCAGTGTCTCTCCCTCCATCTCCAATCCCTCAGTCTCTCTCCCTCCATCTCCAATCCCTCAGTGTCTCTCCCTCCATCTCCAATCCCTGCGTCTTTCCCTCCATCTCCAATCCCTCAGTGTCTCTCCCTCCATCTCCAATCCCTTAGTCTCTCCCTCCATCTCCAGTCCCTCAGTCTCTCTCCCTCCATCTCCAGTCCCTCAGTCTCTCTCCCTCCATCTCCAATCCCTCAGTCTCTCTCCTCCATCTCCAATCCCTCAGTGTCTCTCGCTCCATCTCCAATCCCTCAGTGTCTCTCCCTCCATCTCCAATCCCTCCGTGTCTCTCGCTCCATCTCCAATCCCTCAGTGTCTCTCCCTCCATCTCCAATCCCTCAGTGTCTCTCCCTCCATCTCCAATCCCTCAGTGTCTCTCCCTCCATCTCCAATCCCTCAGTGTCTCTCCCTCCATCTCCAATCCCTCAGTGTCCCCTCCTCCATCTCCAATCCTTCAGTGTCTCTCCCTCCATCTCCAATCCCACAGTCTCTCTCCCTCCATCTCCAATCCCTCAGTCTCTCTCCCTCCATCTCCAATCCCTCAGTCTCTCTCCCTCCATCTCCAATCCCTCAGTGTCTCTCCCTCCATCTCCAAATCCTCAGTCTCTCTCCCTCCATCTCCAGACCCTCATTCTCTCTCTCCATCCATCTCCAATCCCTCAGTGTCTCTCCCTCCATCTCCAATCCCTCAGTGTCTCTCCCTCCATCTCCAATCCCTCAGTCACTCTCCCTCCATCTCCAATCCATTAGTCTCTCTCCCTCCATCTCCAATCCCTCAGTCTCTCTCCCTCCATCTCCAATCCCTCAGTCTCTCTCCCTCCATCTCAAATCCCTCAGTCTCTCTACCTCCATCTCCAATCCCTCAGTCTCTCTCCCTCCATTTCCAATCCCTCAGTGTCTCTCCCTCCATCTCCAATCCCTCATTGTCTCTCCCTCAATCTCCAATCCCTCAGTCTCTCTCCCTCCATCTCGAATCCCTCAGTCTCTCTCCCTCCATCTGCAATCCCTCAGTCTCTCTCCCTCCATCTCCAATCCCTCAGCCTCTCTCCCTCCATCTCCAATCCCTCAGTGTCTCTCCCTCCATCTCCAATCCCTCAGTCTCTCTCCCTCCATCTCCAATCCCTCAGTGTCTCTCCCTCCATCTCCAATTCCTCAGTCTCTCTCCCTCCATCTCCAGACCCTCATTCTCTCTCTCTCCCTCCATCTCCAATCCCTCAGTGTCACTACCTCCATCTCCAATCCCTCAGTCTCTCTACCTCCACCTCCAATCCCTCAGTCTCTCTCCCTCCATCTCCAATCCCTCAGTCTCTCTACCTCCATCTCGAATCCCTCAGTCTCTCTCCCTCCATCTCCAATCCCTCAGTTTCTCTCCCTCCATCTCCAATCCCTAGTGTCTCTCCCTCCATCTCCAATCCCTCAGTCTCTCTCCCTCCATCTCGAATCCCTCAGTCTCTCTCCATCCATCTGCAAACCCTCAGTCTCTCTCCCTCCATCTCCAATCCCTCAGTTTCTCTCCCTCCATCTCCAATCCCTCAGTGTCTCTCCCTCCATCTCCAATCCCTCAGTCTCTCTCCCTCCATCTCCAATCCCGCAGTGTCTCTCCCTCCATCTCCAATTCCTCAGTCTCTCTCCTTCCATCTCCAGACCCTCATTCTCTCTCTCTCCCTCCATCTCCAATCCCTCAGTGTCTCTACCTCCATCTCCAATCCCTCAGTCTCTCTCCCTCCACCTCCAATCTCTCAGTCTCTCTCCCTCCATCTCCAATCCCTCAGTCTCTCTACCTCCATCTCGAATCCCTCAGTCTCTCTCCCTCCATCTCCAATCCCTCAGTTTCTCTCCCTCCATCTCCAATCCCTCTGTGTCTCTCCCTCCATCTCCTATCCCTCCGTCTCTCTCCCTCCATCTCGAATCCCTCAGTCTCTCTCCGTTCATCTCCAATCCCTTAGTCTCTCTCCCTCCATCTCCAATCCCTCAGTCTCTCTCCCTCCATCTCCAATCCCTCAGTGTCTCTCCCTCCATCTCCAATCCCTCAGTTTCTCCCTCCATCTCCAATCCCTCAGTTTCTCTCCCTCCATCTCCAATCCCTCAGGCACTCTCCCTCCATCTCCAATCCCTCAGTCTCTCTCCCTCCCTCTCCAATCCCTCAGTCTCTCTCCCTCCATCTCCAATCCCTCAGTCTCTCTCCCTCCATCTCCAATCCCTCAGTCTCTCTCCCTCCATCTCCAATCCCTCAGTCCCTCTCCCTCCATCCCCAATCCCTCAGTGTCTCTCCCCCATCTCCAATTCCTCAGTCTCTCTCCCTCCATCTCCAGACCCTCATTCTCTCTCTCTCCCTCCATCTCCAAGCCCTCAGTGTCTCTACCTCCATCTCCAATCCCTCAGTCTCTCTCCCTCCATCTCCAATCCCTCAGGCTCTCTCCCTCCATCGCAAATCCCTCAGTCTCTCTACCTCCATCTCCAATCCCACAGTCTCTCTCCCTCCATCTCCAATCCCTCAGTGTCTCTCCCTCCATCTCCAATCCCTCAGTGTCTCTCCCTCTATCTCCAATCCCTCAGTGTCCCTCTCCCTCCATCTCCAATCCCTCAGTCTCTCTCCCTCCATCTCCAGATCCTCAGTGTCTCTCCCTCTATCTCCAATCCCTCAGTGTCCCTCTCCCTCCATCTCCAATTCCTCAGTCTCTCTCCCTCCATCTCTAATCCCTCAGACTCTCTCCCCCCATCTCCAATCCCTCTGTCTCTTTCCCTCCATCTCCAAACCCTCAGTGTCTCTCCCTCCATCTCCAATCCCTCAGTGTCTCTCCCTCCATCTCCAATCCCTCAGTGTCTCTCCCTCTTTTCCAATCCCTCAGTGTCCCTCCCTCCATCTCCAATCTCTCAGTGTCTCTCCCTCCATCTCCAATCCCTCAGTCTCTCTCCGTCCATCTCAAATCCCTCAGTCTCTCTCCCTCCATCTCCAATCCCTCAGTGTCTCTCCCGCCATCTCCAATCCCTCAGTCTCTCTCCCTTCCTCTCCAATCCCTCAGTGTCTCTCCCTCCATCTCCAATCCTTCAGTGTCTCTCCCTCCATCTCCAATCCCTCAGTGTCTCTCCCTCCATCTCCAATTCCTCAGTCTCTCTCCCTCCATCTCCAGTCCCTCAGTCTCTCTCTCCCTCCATCTCCAATCCCTCAGTGTCTCCTCCTCCATCTCCAAATCCTCAGTCTCTCTCCCTCCATCTCCAATCCCTCAGTGTCTCTTCCTCCATCTCCAATCCCTCAGTCACTCTCCCTCCATCTCCAATCCCTTAGTCTCTCTCCCTCCATCTCCAATCCCTCAGTCTCTCTCCCTCCATCTCCAATCCCTCAGTCTCTCTCCCTCCATCTCCAATCCCTCAGTCTCTCCCACTCCATCTCCAATCCCTCAGTCTCTCTCCCTCCATCTCAAATCCCTCAGTCTCTCTACCTCCATCTCCAATCCCTCAGTCTCTCTCCCTCCATTTCCTATCCCTCAGTGTCTCTCCCTCCATCTCCAATCCCTCATTGTCTCTCCCTCGATCTCCAATCCCTCAGTCTCTCTCCCTCCATCTCGAATCCCTCAGTCTCTCTCCCTCCATCTGCAATCCCTCAGTCTCTCTCCCTCCATCTCCAATCCCTCAGTCTCTCTCCCTCCATCTCCAATCCCTCAGTGTCTCTCCCTCCATCTCCAATCCCTCAGTCTCTCTCCCTCCATCTCCAATCCCTCAGTGTCTCTCCCTCCATCTCCAGTTCCTCAGTCTCTCTCCCTCCATCTCCAGACCCTCATTCTCTCTCTCTCCCTCCATCACCAATCCCTCAGTGTCACTACCTCCATCTCCAATCCCTCAGTCTCTCTCCCTCCACCTCCAATCCCTCAGTCTCTCCCTCCATCTCCAATCCCTCAGACTCTCTACCTCCATCTCGAATCCCTCAGTCTCTCTCCCTCCATCTCCAATCCCTCAGTTTCTCTCCCTCCATCTCCAATCCCTAGTGTCTCTCCCTCCATCTCCAATCCCTCAGTCTCTCTCCCTCCATCTCGAATCCCTCAGTCTCTCTCCCTCCATCTGCATCCCTCAGTCTCTCTCCCTCCATCTCCAATCCCTCAGTCCCTCCCCCTCCATCTCCAATCCCTCAGTTTCTCTCCCTCCATCTCCAATCCCTCAGTCTCTCTCCCTCCATCTCCAATCCCTCAGTGTCTCTCCCTCCATCTCCAATTCCTCAGTCTCTCTCCCTCCATCTCCAGACCCTCATTCTCTCTCTCTCCCTCCATCTCCAATCCCTCAGTGTCTCTACCTCCATCTCCAATCCCTCAGTCTCTCTCCCTCCACCTCCAATCCCTCAGTCTCTCTCCCTCCATCTCCAATCCCTCAGTCTCTCTACCTCCATCTCGAATCCCTCAGTCTCTCTCCCTCCATCTCCAATCCCTCAGTTTCTCTCCCTCCATCTCCAATCCCTCTGTGTCTCTCCCTCCATCTCCAATCCCTCCGTCTCTCTCCCTCCATCTCGAATCCCTCAGTCTCTCTCCGTTCATCTCCAATCCCTCAGTCTCTCTCCCTCCATCTCCAATCCCTCAGTCTCTCTCCCTCCATCTCCAATCCCTCAGTGTCTCTCCCTCCATCTCCAATCCCTCAGTTTCTCCCTCCATCTCCAATCCCTCAGTGTCTCTCCCTCCATCTGCAATCGCTCAGTCCCTCTCCCTCCATCTCCAATCCCTCAGTGTCTCTCCCTCCATCTCCAATCCCTCAGTCTCTCTCCCTTCATCTCCAATCCCTCAGTGTCTCTCCCTCCATCTCCAATCCTTCAGTGTCTCTCCCTCCATCTCCAATCCCTCAGTGTCTCTCCCTCCATCTCAAATTCCTCAGTCTCTCTCCCTCCATCTCCAGTCCCTCAGTCTCTCTCTCCCTCCATCTCCAATCCCTCAGTGTCTCTCCCTCCATCTCCAATCCCTCAGTCTCTCTCCCTCCATCTCCAATCCCTCAGTGTCTCTCCCTCCATATCCAGTCCCTCAGTATATCTCCCTCCATCTCCATTCCCTCAGTGTCTCTCCCTCCATCTCCAATTCCTCAGTCTCTCTCCCTCCATCTCCAGACCCTCATTCTCTCTCTCTCCCTCAATCTCCAATCCCTCAGTGTCTCTACCTCCATCTCCAATCCCTCAGTCTCTCTCCCTCCACCTCCAATCCCTCAGTCTCTCTCCCTCCATCTCCAATCCCTCAGTCTCTCTACCTCCATCTCGAATCCCTCAGTCTCTCTCCCTCCATCTCCAATCCCTCAGTTTCTCTCCCTCCATCTCCAATCCCTCTGTGTCTCTCCCTCCATCTCCAATCCCTCCGTCTCTCTCCCTCCATCTCGAATCCCTCAGTCTCTCTCCGTTCATCTCCAATCCCTCAGTCTCTCCCCCTCCATCTCCAATCCCTGTGTCTTTCCCTCCCTCTCCAAACCCTCAGTGTCTCTCCCTCCATCTCCAATCCCTTAGTCTCTCCCTCCATCTCCAGTCCCTCAGTCTCTCTCCCTCCATCCCCAATCCCTCAGTCTCTCTCCTCCATCTCCAATCCCTCAGTCTCTCTCGCTCCATCTCCAATCCCTCAGTGTCTCTCCCTCCATCTCCAATCCCTCCGTGTCTCTCGCTCCATCTCCAATCCCTCCGTGTCTCTCGCTCCATCTCCAATCCCTCAGTGTCTCTCCCTCCATCTCCAATCCCTCAATGTCTCTCCCTCCATCTCCAATCCCTCAGTGTCTCTCCCTCCATCTCCAATCCCTCAGTGTCTCTCCCTCCATCTCCAATCCCTCAGTGTCTCTCCCTCCATCGCCAATCCCTCAGTGTCTCTCCCACCATCTCCAATCCCACAGTCTCTCTCCCTCCATCTCCAATCCCTCAGTCTCTCTCCCTCCATCTCCAATCCCTCAGTCTCTCTCCCTCCATCTCCAATCCCTCTGTGTCTCTCCCTCCATCTCCAAATCCTCAGTCTCTCTCCCTCCATCTCCAGACCCTCATTCTCTCTCTCCCTCCATCTCCAATCCTTCAGTGTCTGTCGCTCCATCTCCAATCCCTCAGTGTCTCTCCCTCCATCTCCAATTCCTCAGTCAATCTCCCTCCATCTCCAATACCTCAGTCTCTCTCCCTCCATCTCCAATCCCTCAATCTCCCTCCCTCCATCTCCAATCCCTCAGTCTCTCTCCGTCCATCTCCAATCCCTCAGTCTCTCTCCCTCCATCTCGAATCCCTCAGTTTCTCTCCCTCCATCTCCAATCCCTCAGTCTCTCTCCCTCCATCTCCAATCCCTCAGTCTCTCTCCCTCCATCTCCAATCCCTCAGTGTCTCTCCCTCCATCTCCAATCCCTCAGTCTCTCTCCCTCCATCTCCAATCCCTCAGTGTCTCTTCCTCCATCTACGATTCCTCAGTCTCTCTCCCTCCATCTCCAGACGCTCATTCTCTCTCCCTCCATCTTCAATCACTCAGTCTCTCTCCCTCCATCTCCAATCCCTGTCTCTCTCCCTCCATCTCCAGTCCCTCTGCATCTCTCCCTCCATCTCCAATCCCTCAGTGTCTCTCCCTCCATCTCCAATCCCTCAGTCTCTCTCCCTCCATCTCCAATCCCTCAGTGTCTCTCCCTCCATCTTCAATCCCTCAGTCTCTCTCCCTCCATCTCCAATCCCTCAGTCTCTCTCCCTCCATCTCCAGTCCCTCTGCATCTCTCCCTCCATCTCAAATCCCTCAGCGTCTCTCCCTCCATCTCCAAGCCCTCAGGCTCTCTCCCTCCATCTCTATTTCCCTCAGTGTCTCTCCCTCCATCTCCAATTTCTCAGTCCCTCTCCCTCCATCTCCAATCCCTCAGTGTCTCTCCCTCCATCTCCAATTCCTCGGTGTCTCTCCCTCCATCTCCAATCCCTCAGTCCCTCTCCCTCCATCTCCAATCCCTCAGAGTCTCTTCCTCCTTCTCCAATCCCTCAGTCTCTCTCGCTTCTTCTCCAATCACTTAGTATCTCTCCCTCCATCTCCAATTCCACAGTCTCTCTCCCTCCATCTCCAATCCCTCAGTGTCTCTCCCTCCGTCTCCAACCCCTCAGTGTCTCTCCCTCCATCACCAATCCCTCAGTCTCTCTCCGTCCATCTCCAATCCCTCTTCGTCTCTCCCTCCATCTCCAATCCCTCAGCGTCTCTCCCTCCATCTCCAAGCCCTCAGTCCCTCTCCCTCCATCTCAAATCCCTCAGTGTCTCCCCCTCCATCTCCAATCCCTCAGTGTCTCTCCCTCCATCTCCAATCCCTCAATGTCTCTCCCTCCATCTCCAATTCCTCAGTCTCTCTCCCTCCATCTCCAATCCCTCAGTCTCTCTCCCTCCATCTCCAATCCCTCAGTCTTTCTCCCTCCATCTCCAATCCCTCAGTCTCTCTCCCTCCATCTGTAATCCCTCAGTGTCTCTCCCTCCATCACCAATCCCTCAGTGTCTCCCTCCATCTCCAATCCCTCAGTGTCTCTCCCTCCATCTGCAATCCCTCAGTCCCTCTCCCTCCATCTCCAATCCCTCATTGTCTCTCCCTCCATCTCCAATACCTCAGTCTCTCTCCCTCCATCTCGAATCCCTCAGTCTCCCTCCATCTGCATTCCCTCAGTCTCTCTCCCTCCATCTCCAATCCCTCAGTCTCTCTCCCTCCATCTCCAATCCCTCAGTGTCTCTCCCTCCATCTCCAATTCCTCAGTCTCTCTCCCTCCATCTCCAGACCCTCATTCTCTCTCTCTCCCACCATCTCCAATCCCTCAGTGTCACTACCTCCATCTCCAATCCCTCAGTCTCTCTCCCTCCATCTCCAATCCCTCAGTCTCTCTCCCTCCATCTCCAATCCCTCAGTGTCACTACCTCCATCTCCAATCCCTCAGTCTCTCTCCCTCCACCTCCAATCCCTCAGTCTCTCTCCCTCCATCTCCAATCCCTCAGTCTCTCTACCTCCATCTCGAATCCCTCAGTCTCTCTCCCTCCATCACCAATCCCTCAGTTTCTCTCCCTCCATCTCCAATCCCTAGTGTCTCTCCCTCCATCTCCAATCCCTCAGTCTCTCTCCCTCCATCTCGAATCCCTCAGTCTCTCTCCCTCCATCTGCAATCCCTCAGTCTCTCTCCCTCCATCTCCAATCCCTCAGTGTCTCTCCCTCCATCTCCAATCCCTCAGTGTCTCTCCCTCCATCTCCAATCCCTCAGTCTCTCTCCCTCCATCTCCAATCCCTCAGTGTCTCTCCCTCCATCTCCAATTCCTCAGTCTCTCTCCCTCCATCTCCAGACCCTCATTCTCTCTCTCTCCCTCCATCTCCAATCCCTCAGTGTCTCTACCTCCATCTCCAATCCCTCAGTCTCTCTCCCTCCACCTCCAATCCCTCAGTCTCTCTCCCTCCATCTCCAATCCCTCAGTCTCTCTACCTCCATCTCGAATCCCTCAGTCTCTCTCCCTCCATCTCCAATCCCTCAGTTTCTCTCCCTCCATCTCCAATCCCTCTGTGTCTCTCCCTCCATCTCCAATCCCTCCGTCTCTCTCCCTCCATCTCAAATCCCTCAGTCTCTCTCCGTTCATCTCCAATCCCTCAGTCTCTCTCCCTCCATCTCCAATCCCTCAGTCTCTCTCCCTCCATCTCCAATCCCTCAGTGTCTCTCCCTCCATCTCCAATCCCTCAGTTTCTCCCTCCATCTCCAATCCCTCAGTGTCTCTCCATCCATCTGCAATCGCTCAGTCCCTCTCCCTCCATCTCCAATCCCTCAGTGTCTCTCCCTCCATCTCCAATCCCTCAGTCTCTCTCCCTTCATCTCCAATCCCTCAGTGTCTCTCCCTCCATCTCCAATCCTTCAGTTTCTCTCCATCCATCTCCAAACCCTCAGTGTCTCTCCCTCCATCTCCAATTCCTCAGTCTCTCTTCCTCCATCTCCAGTCCCTCAGTCTCTCTCTCCCTCCATCTCCAATCCCTCAGTGTCTCTCCCTCCATCTCCAATCCCTCAGTCTCTCTCCCTCCATCTCCAATCCCTCAGTGTCTCTCCCTCCATATCCAGTCCCTCAGTGTATCTCCCTCCATCTCCATTCCCTCAGTGTCTCTCCCTCCATCTCCAATCCCTCAGTGTCTCTCCCTCTATCTCCAATCCCTCAGTGTCTCTCGCTCCATCTCCAATCCCTGTGTCTTTCCCTCCCTCTCCAATCCCTCAGTGTCTCTCCCTCCATCTCCAATCCCTTAGTCTCTCCCTCCATCTCCAGTCCCTCAGTCTCTCTCCCTCCATCTCCAGTCCCTCAGTCTCTCTCCCTCCATCTCCAATCCCTCAGTCTCTCTCCTCCATCTCCAATCCCTCAGTCTCTCTCGCTCCATCTCCAATCCCTCAGTGTCTCTCCCTCCATCTCCAATCCCTCCGTGTCTCTCGCTCCATCTCCAATCCCTCCATGTCTCTCGCTCCATCTCCAATCCCTCAGTGTCTCTCCCTCCATTTCCAATCCCTCAGTGTCTCTCCCTCCATCTCCAATCCCTCAGTGTCTCTCCCTCCATCTCCAATCCCTCAGTGTCTCTCCCTCCATCTCCAATCCCTCAGTGTCTCTCCCTCCATCTCCAATCCCTCAGTGTCTCTCCCACCATCTCCAATCCCACAGTCTCTCTCCCTCCATCTCCAATCCCTCAGTCTCTCTCCCTCCATCTCCAATCCCTCAGTCTCTCTCCCTCCATCTCCAATCCCTCTGTGTCTCTCCCTCCATCTCCAAATCCTCAGTCTCTCTCCCTCCATCTCCAGACCCTCATTCTCTCTCTCTCTCCATCTCCAATCCTTCAGTGTCTGTCGCTCCATCTCCAATCCCTCAGTGTCTCTCCCTCCATCTCCAATCCCTCAGTCAATCTCCCTCCATCTCCAATACCTCAGTCTCTCTCCCTCCATCTCCAATCCCTGAGTCTCCCTCCCTCCATCTCCAATCCCTCAGTCTCTCTCCCTCCATCTCCAATCCCTCAGTCTCTCTCCCTCCATCTCGAATCCCTCAGTTTCTCTCCCTCCATCTCCAATCCCTCAGTCTCTCTCCCTCCATCTCCAATCCCTCAGTCTCTCTCCCTCCATCTCCAATCCCTCAGTGTCTCTCCCTCCATCTCCAATCCCTCAGTCTCTCTCCCTCCATCTCCAATCCCTCAGTGTCTCTTCCTCCATCTACAATTCCTCAGTCTCTCTCCCTCCATCTCCAGACGCTCATTCTCTCTCCCTCCATCTTCAATCCCTCAGTCGCTCTCCCTCCATCTCCAATCCCTCAGTCTCTCTCCCTCCATCTCCAGTCCCTCTGCATCTCTCCCTCCATCTTCAATCCCTCAGTCTCTCTCCCTCCATCTCCAATCCCTCAGTCTCTCTCCCTCCATCTCCAGTCCCTCTGCATCTCTCCCTCCATCTCAAATCCCTCAGCATCTCTCCCTCCATCTCCAAGCCCTCAGGCTCTCTCCCTCCATCTCTATTTCCCTCAGTGTCTCTCCCTCCATCTCCAATCCCTCAGTCCCTCTCCCTCCATCTCCAATCCCTCAGAGTCTCTTCCTCCTTCTCCAATCCCTCAGTCTCTCTCGCTTCATCTCCAATCACTCAGTATCTCTCCCTCCATCTCCAATTCCACAGTCTCTCTCCCTCCATCTCCAGTCCCTCAGTCTCTCTCTCCCTCCATCTCCAATCCCTCAGTGTCTCTCCCTCCGTCTCCAATCCCTCAGTGTCTCTCCCTCCATCTCCAATCCCTCAGTCTCTCTCCGTCCATCTCCAATCCCTCAGTCTCTCTCCCTCCATCTCCAATCCCTCTTCGTCTCTCCCTCCATCTCCAATTCCTCAGCGTCTCTCCCTCCATCTCCAAGCCTTCAGTCCCTCTCACTCCATCTCAAATCCCTCAGTGTCTCTCCCTCCATCTTCAATCCCTCAGTGTCTCTCCCTCCATCTCCAATCCCTCAGTGTCTCTCCCTCCATCTCCAATCCCTCAGTCTCTCTCCCTCCATCTCCAATCCCTCAGTCTCTCTCCCTCCATCTCCAATCCCTCAGTCTTTCTCCCTCCATCTCCAATCCCTCAGTCTCTCTCCCTCCATCTGCAATCCCTCAGTGTCTCTCCCTCCATCACCAATCCCTCAGTGTCTCTACCTCCATCTCCAATCCCTCAGTGTCTCTCCCTCCATCTGCAATCCCTCAGTCCCTCTCCCTCCATCTCCAATCCCTCATTGTCTCTCCCTCCATCTCCAATACCTCAGTCTCTCTCCCTCCATCTCGAATCCCTCAGTCTCTCTCCCTCCATCTGCAATCCCTCAGTCTCTCTCCCTCCATCTGCAATCCCTCAGTCTCTCTCCCTCCATCTCCAATCCCTCAGTCTCTCTCCCTCCATCTCCAATCCCTCAGTGTCTCTCCCTCCATCTCCAATTCCTCAGTCTCTCTCCCTCCATCTCCAGACCCTCATTCTCTCTCTCTTCCTCCATCTCCAATCCCTCAGTGTCACTACCTCCATCTCCAATCCCTCAGTCTCTCTCCCTCCACCTCCAATCCCTCAGTCTCTCTCCCTACATCTCCAATCCCTCAGTCGCTCTACCTCCATCTCGAATCCCTCAGTCTCTCTCCCTCCATCTCCCATCCCTCATTTTCTCTCCCTCCATCTCCAATCCCTCAGTGTCTCTCCCTCCATCTCCAATCCCTCAGTCTCTCTCCCTCCATCTCGAATCCCTCAGTCTCTCTCCCTCCATCTGCAATCCCTCAGTCTCTCTCTCTACATCTCCAATCCCTCAGTCTCTCTCCCTCCATCTCCAAACCCTCAGTGTCTCTCCCTCCATCTCCAATCCCTCAGTCTCTCTCCCTCCATCTCCAATCCCTCAGTGTCTCTCCCTCCATCTCCAATTCCTCAGTCTCTCTCCCTCCATCTCCAGACCCTCATTCTCTCTCTCTCCCTCCATCTCCAATCCCTCAGTGTCTCTACCTCCATCTCCAATCCCTCAGTCTCTCTCCCTCCACCTCCAATCCCTCAGTCTCTCTCCCTCCATCTCCAATCCCTCAGTCTCTCTACCTCCATCTCGAATCCCTCAGTCTCTCTCCCTCCATCTCCAATCCCTCAGTTTCTCTCCCTCCATCTCCAATCCCTCAGTGTCTCTCCCTCCATCTCCAATCCCTCAGTCTCTCTCCCTCCATCTCCAATCCCTCAGTCTCTCTCCGTTCATCTCCAATCCCTCAGTCTCTCTCCCTCCATCTCCAATCCCTCAGTCTCTCTCCCTCCATTTCCAATCCCTCAGTGTCTCTCCCTCCATCTCCAATCCCTCAGTTTCTCCCTCCATCTCCAATCCCTCAGTGTCTCTCCCTCCATCTGCAATCCCTCAGTCCCTCTCCCTCCATCTCCAATCCCTCAGTGTCTCTCCCTCCATCTCCAATCCCTCAGTCTCTCTCCCTTCATCTCCAATCCCTCAGTGTCTCTCCCTCCATCTCCAATCATTCAGTGTCTCTCCCTCCATCTCCAATCCCTCAGTGCCTCTCCCTCCATCTCCAATTCCTCAGTCTCTCTCCCTCCATCTCCAGTCCCTCAGTCTCTCTCTCCCTCCATCTCCAATCCCTCAGTGTCTCTCCCTCCATCTCCAATCCCTCAGTCTCTCTCCCTCCATCTCCAATCCCTCAGTGTCTCTCCCTCCATATCCAGTCCCTCAGTGTATCTCCCTCCATCTCCATTCCCTCAGTGTCTCTCCCTCTATCTCCAATCCCTCAGTGTCTCTCCCTCTATCTCCAATCCCTCAGTGTCTCTCCCTCCATCTCCAATCCCTCAGTCTCTCTCCCTCCATCTCCAATCCCTCAGTGTCTCTCCCTCCATCTCCAATCCCTGTGTCTTTCCCTCCCTCTCCAATCCCTCAGTGTCTCTCGCTCCATCCCCAATCCCTTAGTCTCTCCCTCCATCTCCAGTCCCTCAGTCTCTCTCCCTCCATCTCCAGTCCCTCAGTCTCTCCCCCTCCATCTCCAATCCCTCCGTCTCTCTCCCTCCATCTCCAATCCCTCAGTCTCTCTCCCTCCATCTCCAATCCCTCAGTCTCTCTCCCTCCATCTCCAATCCCTCAGTCTCTCTCGCTCCATCTCCAATCCCTCAGTCTCTCTCCCTCCATCTCCAATCCCTCAGTCTCTCTCCCTCCATCTCCAGTCCCTCTGCATCTCTCCCTCCATCTCAAATCCCTCAGCATCTCTCCCTCCATCTCCAAGCCCTCAGGCTCTCTCCCTCCATCTCTATTTCCCTCAGTGTCTCTCCCTCCATCTCCAATCCCTCAGTCCCTCTCCCTCCATCTCCAATCCCTCAGAGTCTCTTCCTCCTTCTCCAATCCCTCAGTCTCTCTCGCTTCATCTCCAATCACTCAGTATCTCTCCCTCCATCTCCAATTCCACAGTCTCTCTCCCTCCATCTCCAGTCCCTCAGTCTCTCTCTCCCTCCATCTCCAATCCCTCAGTGTCTCTCCCTCCGTCTCCAATCCCTCAGTGTCTCTCCCTCCATCTCCAATCCCTCAGTCTCTCTCCGTCCATCTCCAATCCCTCAGTCTCTCTCCCTCCATCTCCAATCCCTCTTCGTCTCTCCCTCCATCTCCAATTCCTCAGCGTCTCTCCCTCCATCTCCAAGCCTTCAGTCCCTCTCACTCCATCTCAAATCCCTCAGTGTCTCTCCCTCCATCTCCAATCCCTCAGTGTCTCTCCCTCCATCTCCAATCCCTCAGTGTCTCTCCCTCCATCTCCAATCCCTCAGTCTCTCTCCCTCCATCTCCAATCCCTCAGTCTCTCTCCCTCCATCTCCAATCCCTCAGTCTTTCTCCCTCCATCTCCAATCCCTCAGTCTCTCTCCCTCCATCTGCAATCCCTCAGTGTCTCTCCCTCCATCACCAATCCCTCAGTGTCTCTACCTCCATCTCCAATCCCTCAGTGTCTCTCCCTCCATCTGCAATCCCTCAGTCCCTCTCCCTCCATCTCCAATCCCTCATTGTCTCTCCCTCCATCTCCAATACCTCAGTCTCTCTCCCTCCATCTCGAATCCCTCAGTCTCTCTCCCTCCATCTGCAATCCCTCAGTCTCTCTCCCTCCATCTGCAATCCCTCAGTCTCTCTCCCTCCATCTCCAATCCCTCAGTCTCTCTCCCTCCATCTCCAATCCCTCAGTGTCTCTCCCTCCATCTCCAATTCCTCAGTCTCTCTCCCTCCATCTCCAGACCCTCATTCTCTCTCTCTTCCTCCATCTCCAATCCCTCAGTGTCACTACCTCCATCTCCAATCCCTCAGTCTCTCTCCCTCCACCTCCAATCCCTCAGTCTCTCTCCCTACATCTCCAATCCCTCAGTCGCTCTACCTCCATCTCGAATCCCTCAGTCTCTCTCCCTCCATCTCCCATCCCTCATTTTCTCTCCCTCCATCTCCAATCCCTCAGTGTCTCTCCCTCCATCTCCAATCCCTCAGTCTCTCTCCCTCCATCTCGAATCCCTCAGTCTCTCTCCCTCCATCTGCAATCCCTCAGTCTCTCTCTCTACATCTCCAATCCCTCAGTCTCTCTCCCTCCATCTCCAAACCCTCAGTGTCTCTCCCTCCATCTCCAATCCCTCAGTCTCTCTCCCTCCATCTCCAATCCCTCAGTGTCTCTCCCTCCATCTCCAATTCCTCAGTCTCTCTCCCTCCATCTCCAGACCCTCATTCTCTCTCTCTCCCTCCATCTCCAATCCCTCAGTGTCTCTACCTCCATCTCCAATCCCTCAGTCTCTCTCCCTCCACCTCCAATCCCTCAGTCTCTCTCCCTCCATCTCCAATCCCTCAGTCTCTCTACCTCCATCTCGAATCCCTCAGTCTCTCTCCCTCCATCTCCAATCCCTCAGTTTCTCTCCCTCCATCTCCAATCCCTCAGTGTCTCTCCCTCCATCTCCAATCCCTCAGTCTCTCTCCCTCCATCTCCAATCCCTCAGTCTCTCTCCGTTCATCTCCAATCCCTCAGTCTCTCTCCCTCCATCTCCAATCCCTCAGTCTCTCTCCCTCCATCTCCAATCCCTCAGTGTCTCTCCCTCCATCTCCAATCCCTCAGTTTCTCCCTCCATCTCCAATCCCTCAGTGTCTCTCCCTCCATCTGCAATCCCTCAGTCCCTCTCCCTCCATCTCCAATCCCTCAGTGTCTCTCCCTCCATCTCCAATCCCTCAGTCTCTCTCCCTTCATCTCCAATCCCTCAGTGTCTCTCCCTCCATCTCCAATCATTCAGTGTCTCTCCCTCCATCTCCAATCCCTCAGTGCCTCTCCCTCCATCTCCAATTCCTCAGTCTCTCTCCCTCCATCTCCAGTCCCTCAGTCTCTCTCTCCCTCCATCTCCAATCCCTCAGTGTCTCTCCCTCCATCTCCAATCCCTCAGTCTCTCTCCCTCCATCTCCAATCCCTCAGTGTCTCTCCCTCCATATCCAGTCCCTCAGTGTATCTCCCTCCATCTCCATTCCCTCAGTGTCTCTCCCTCTATCTCCAATCCCTCAGTGTCTCTCCCTCTATCTCCAATCCCTCAGTGTCTCTCCCTCCATCTCCAATCCCTCAGTCTCTCTCCCTCCATCTCCAATCCCTCAGTGTCTCTCCCTCCATCTCCAATCCCTGTGTCTTTCCCTCCCTCTCCAATCCCTCAGTGTCTCTCGCTCCATCCCCAATCCCTTAGTCTCTCCCTCCATCTCCAGTCCCTCAGTCTCTCTCCCTCCATCTCCAGTCCCTCAGTCTCTCCCCCTCCATCTCCAATCCCTCCGTCTCTCTCCCTCCATCTCCAATCCCTCAGTCTCTCTCCCTCCATCTCCAATCCCTCAGTCTCTCTCCCTCCATCTCCAATCCCTCAGTCTCTCTCGCTCCATCTCCAATCCCTCAGTGTCTCTCCCTCCATCTCCAATCCCTCCGTGTCTCTCACTCCATCTCCAATCCCTCCGTGTCTCTCGCTCCATCTCCAATCCCTCAGTTTCTCTCCCACCATCTCCAATCCCTCAGTGTCTCTCCCTCCATCTCCAATCCCTCAGTGTCTCTCCCTCCATCTCCAATCCCTCAGTGTCTCTCCCTCCATCTCCAATCCCTCAGTCTCTCTCCCTCCATCTCCAATCCCTCAGTCTCTCTCCCTCCATCTCCAATCCCTCAGTCTCTCTCCCTCCATCTCCAATCCCTCAGTGTCTCTCCCTCCATCTCCAATCCCTCAGTGTCTCTCCCTCCCTCTCCAATCCATCAGTGTCTCTCCCTCTACCTCCAATCCCTCAGTGTCTCTACCTCCATCTCCAATCCCTCAGTCTCTCTCCCTCCATCTCCAATCCCTCAGTGTCTCTCCCTCCATCTCCAATCCCTGTGTCTTTCCCTCCATCTCCAATCCCTCAGTGTCTCTCCCTCCATCTCCAATCCCTTAGTCTCTCCCTCCATCTCCAGTCCCTAAGTCTCTCTCCCTCCATCTCCAGTCCCTCAGTCTCTCTCCCTCCATCTCCAATCCCTCAGTCTCTCTCGCTCCATCTCCAATCCCTCAGTGTCTCTCCCTCCATCTCCAATCCCTCCGTGTGTCTCGCTCCATCTCCAATCCCCCCAAGTCTCTCCCTCCATCTCCAATCCCTCAGTGTCTCTCCCTCCATCTCCAATCCCTCAGTGTCTCTCCCTCCATCTCCAATCCCACAGTCTCTCTCCCTCCATCTCCAATCCCTCAGTCTCTCTCCCTCCATCTCCAATCCCTCAGTCTCTCTCCCTCCATCTCCAATCCCTCAGTGTCTCTCCCTCCATCTCCAAATCCTCAGTCTCTCTCCCTCCATCTCCAGACCCTCATTCTCTCTCTCCATCCATCTCCAATCCCTCAGTGTCTCTCCCTCCATCTCCAATCCCTCAGTCACTCACCCTCCATCTCCAATCCCTCAGTCTCTCTCCCTCCATCTCCAATCCCTCAGTCTCTCTCCCTCCATCTCCAATCCCTCAGTCTCTCTCCCTCCATCTCAAATCCCTCAGTCTCTCTACCTCCATCTCCAATCACTCAGTTTCTCTCCCTCCATCTCCAATCCCTCAGTCTCTCTCCCTCCATCTCCAATCCCTCAGTGTCTCTCCCTCCATCTCCAATCCCTCAGTCTCTCTCCCTCCATCTCGAATCCCTCAGTCTCTCTCCCTCCATCTCCAATCCCTCAGACTCTCTCCCTCCATCTCCAATCCCTCAGTCTCTCTCCCTCCATCTCCAATCCCTCAGTGTCTCTCCCTCCATCTCCAATCCCTCAGTCTCTCTCCCTCCATCTCCAATCCCTCAGTCTCTCTCCCTCCATCTCCAGACCCTCATTTTTTCTCTCTCCCTCCATCTCCAATCCCTCAGTGTCTCTACCTCCATCTCCAATCCCTCAGTCTCTCTCCCTCCATGTCCAATCCCTCAGTCTCTCTCCCTCCATCTCAAACCCCTCAGTCTCTCTACCTCCATCTCCAATCCCACAGTCTCTCTCCCTCCATCTCCAATCCCTCAGTGTCTCTCCCTCCATCTCCAATCCCTCAGTGTCTCTCCCTCCATCTCCAATCCCTCAGTGTCTCTCCCTCTATCTCCAATCCCTCAGTGTCCCTCTCCCTCCATCTCCAATCCCTCAGTCTCTCTCCCTCCATCTCGAATCCCTCAGTCTGTCTCCGTCCATCTCCAATCCCTCAATCTCTCTCCCTCCATCTCCAATCCCTCAGTCTCTCTCCCTCCATCTCCAATCCCTCAGTGTCTCTCCCTCCATCTCCAATCCCTCAGTGTCTCTCCCTCTATCTCCAATCCCTCAGTGTCCCTCTACATCCATCTCCAATCCCTCAGTCTCTCTCCCTCCACCTCCAATCCCTCAGTGTCTCTCCCTCCATCTCCAATCCCTCAGTCTCTCTCCCTCCATCTCAAATCCCTCAGTCTCTCGACCTCCATCTCCAATCCCTCAGTCTCTCTCCCTCCATCTCCAATCCCTCGGTCTCTCTCCCTCCATCTCCAATCCCTCAGTGTCTCTCCCTCCATCTCCAAATCCTCAGTCTCTCTCCCTCCATCTCCAGACCCTCATTCTGTCTCTCCATCCATCTCCAATCCCTCAGTGTCTCTCCCTCCATCACCAATCCCTCAGTGTCTCTCCCCCCATCTCCAATCCCTCAGTCACTCACCCTCCATCTCCAATCCCTCAGTCTCTCTCCCTCCATCTCCAATCCCTCAGTCTCTCTCCCTCCATCTCCAATCCCTCAGTCTCTCTCCCTCCATCGCAAATCCCTCAGTCTCTCTACCTCCATCTCCTATCCCTCAGTCTCTCTCCCTCCATCTCCAATCCCTCAGTCTCTCTCCCTCCATCTCGAATCCTTCAGTCTCTCTCCCTCCATCTCCAATCCCTCAGACTCTCTACTTCCCTCTCCAATCCCTCAGTCTCTCTCCCTCCATCTCCAATCCCTCAGTGTCTCTCCCTCCGTCTCCAATCCCTCAGTCTCTCTCCCTCCATCTCCAATCCCTCAGTGTCTCTTCCTCCATCTCCAATTCCTCAATCTCTCTCCCTCCATTTCCAGACCCTCATTCATTCTCTCTCCCTCCATCTCCAATCCCTCAGTGTCTCTACCTCCATCTCCAATCCCTCAGTCTCTCTCCCTCCATGTCCAATCCCTCAGTCTCTCTCCCTCCATCTCAAACCCCTCAGTCTCTCTACCTCCATCTCCAATCCCACAGTCTCTCTCCCTCCATCTCCAATCCCTCAGTGTCTCTCCCTCCATCTCCAATCCCTCAGTGTCTCTCCCACCATCTCCCATCCCTCAGTGTCTCTCCCTCTATCTCCAATCCCTCAGTGTCCCTCTCCCTCCATCTCCAATCCCTCAGTCTCTCTCCCTCCATCTCGAATCCCTCAGTTTGTCTCCATCCATCTCCAATCCCTCAGTCTCTCTCCCTCCATCTCCAATCCCTCAGTCTCTCTCCCTCCATCTCCAATCCCTCAGTGTCTCTCCCTCCATCTCCAATCCCTCAGTGTCTCTCCCTCTATCTCCAATCCCTCAGTGTCCCTCTCCTTCCATCTCCAATCCCTCAGTCTCTCTCCCTCCACCTCCAATCCCTCAGTGTCTCTCCCTCCATCTCCAATCCCTCAGTCTCTCTCCCTCCATCTCAAATCCCTCAGTCTCTCGACCTCCATCTCCAATCCCTCAGTCTCTCTCCCACCATCTCCAATCCCTCAGTGTCTCTCCCTCCATCTCCAATCCCTCAGTGTCTCTCCCTCCATCACCAATCCCTCAGTCTCTCTCCCTCCATCTCGAATCCCTCAGTCTCTCTCCCTCCATCTCCAATCCCTCAGTCTCTCTCCCTCCATCTCCAATCCCTCAGTCTCTCTCCCTCCATCTCCAATCCCGCAGTGTCTATCCCTCCATCTCCAATCCCTCAGTCTCTCTCCCTCCATCTCCAATCCCTCAGTGTCTCTCCCTCCATCTCCACTTCCTCAGTCTCTCTCCCTCCATCTCCAAACCCTCATTCTCTCTCTCTCCCTCCATCTCCAATCCCTCAGTGTCTCTACCTCCATCTCCAAACCCTCCGTCTCTCTCCCTCCATCTCAAATCCCTCAGTCTCTCTACCTCCATCTCGATCCCCTCAGTCTCTCTCCCTCCATCTCCAATCCCTCAGTTTCTCTCCCTCCATCTCCAATCCCTCAGTGTCTCTCCCTCCATCTCCAATCCCTCAGTCTCTCTCCCTGCATCTCGAATCCCTCAGTCTCTCTCCGTCCATCTCCAATCCCTCAGTCTCTCTCCCTCCATCTCCAATCCCTCAGTCTCTCTCCCTCTATCTCCAATCCCTCAGTGTCCCTCTCCCTCCATCTCCAATCCCTCAGTCTCTCTCCCTCCATCTCCAATCCCTCAGTGTCTCTCCCTCCATCTCCAATCCCTCAGTCTCTCTCCCTCCATCACCAATCCCTCAGTCTCTCTCCCTCCATCTCCAGTCCCTCTGCATCTCTCCCTCCATCTCCAATCCCTCAGCGTCTCTCCCTCTATCTCCAAGCCCTCAGGCTCTCCCCCTCCATCTCTATTTCCCTCAGTGTCTCTCCCTCCATCTCCAATTCCTCAGTCCCTCTCCCTCCATCTCCAATCCCTCAGTGTCTCTCCCTCCATCTCCAATCCCTCAGTGTCTCTCCCTCCATCTCCAATCCCTCAGTATCTCTCCCTCCATCTCCAATCCCTCAGTCTCTCTCCCTCCATCTCCAATCCCTCAGTCTCTCTCCCTCCACCTCCAACCCCTCAGTCTTTCTCCCTCCATCTCCAATCCCTCAGTCTCTCTCCCTCCATCTCCAATCCCTCAGTGTCTCTCCCTCCATCTCCAATCCCTCAGTGTCTCACTCCATCTCCAATCCCTCAGTGTCTCTCCCTCCATCTGCAATCCATCAGTCCCTCTCCCTCCATCTCCAATCCCTCAGTGTCTCTCCCTCCATCTCCAATTCCTCAGTCTCTCCCCCTTCATCTCCAATCCCTCAGTGTCTCTCCCTCCATCTCCAATCCTTCAGTGACTCTCCCTCCATCTCCAATTCCACAGTCTCTCTCCCTCCATCTCCAGTCCCTCAGTCTCTCTCTCCCTCCATCTCAAATCCCTCCGTGTCTCTCCCTCCATCTCCAATCCCTCAGTGTCTCTCCCTCCATCTCCAATCCCTCGGTGTCTCTCCCTCCATCTCCAAATCCTCAGTCTCTCTCCCTCCATCTCCAGACCCTCATTCTGTCTCTCCATCCATCTCCAATCCCTCAGTGTCTCTCCCTCCATCACCAATCCCTCAGTGTCTCTCCCCCCATCTCCAATCCCTCAGTCACTCACCCTCCATCTCCAATCCCTCAGTCTCTCTCCCTCCATCTCCAATCCCTCAGTCTCTCTCCCTCCATCTCCAATCCCTCAGTCTCTCTCCCTCCATCGCAAATCCCTCAGTCTCTCTACCTCCATCTCCTATCCCTCAGTCTCTCTCCCTCCATCTCCAATCCCTCAGTCTCTCTCCCTCCATCTCGAATCCTTCAGTCTCTCTCCCTCCATCTCCAATCCCTCAGACTCTCTACTTCCCTCTCCAATCCCTCAGTCTCTCTCCCTCCATCTCCAATCCCTCAGTGTCTCTCCCTCCGTCTCCAATCCCTCAGTCTCTCTCCCTCCATCTCCAATCCCTCAGTGTCTCTTCCTCCATCTCCAATTCCTCAATCTCTCTCCCTCCATTTCCAGACCCTCATTCATTCTCTCTCCCTCCATCTCCAATCCCTCAGTGTCTCTACCTCCATCTCCAATCCCTCAGTCTCTCTCCCTCCATGTCCAATCCCTCAGTCTCTCTCCCTCCATCTCAAACCCCTCAGTCTCTCTACCTCCATCTCCAATCCCACAGTCTCTCTCCCTCCATCTCCAATCCCTCAGTGTCTCTCCCTCCATCTCCAATCCCTCAGTGTCTCTCCCACCATCTCCCATCCCTCAGTGTCTCTCCCTCTATCTCCAATCCCTCAGTGTCCCTCTCCCTCCATCTCCAATCCCTCAGTCTCTCTCCCTCCATCTCGAATCCCTCAGTTTGTCTCCATCCATCTCCAATCCCTCAGTCTCTCTCCCTCCATCTCCAATCCCTCAGTCTCTCTCCCTCCATCTCCAATCCCTCAGTGTCTCTCCCTCCATCTCCAATCCCTCAGTGTCTCTCCCTCTATCTCCAATCCCTCAGTGTCCCTCTCCTTCCATCTCCAATCCCTCAGTCTCTCTCCCTCCACCTCCAATCCCTCAGTGTCTCTCCCTCCATCTCCAATCCCTCAGTCTCTCTCCCTCCATCTCAAATCCCTCAGTCTCTCGACCTCCATCTCCAATCCCTCAGTCTCTCTCCCACCATCTCCAATCCCTCAGTGTCTCTCCCTCCATCTCCAATCCCTCAGTGTCTCTCCCTCCATCACCAATCCCTCAGTCTCTCTCCCTCCATCTCGAATCCCTCAGTCTCTCTCCCTCCATCTCCAATCCCTCAGTCTCTCTCCCTCCATCTCCAATCCCTCAGTCTCTCTCCCTCCATCTCCAATCCCGCAGTGTCTATCCCTCCATCTCCAATCCCTCAGTCTCTCTCCCTCCATCTCCAATCCCTCAGTGTCTCTCCCTCCATCTCCAATTCCTCAGTCTCTCTCCCTCCATCTCCAAACCCTCATTCTCTCTCTCTCCCTCCATCTCCAATCCCTCAGTGTCTCTACCTCCATCTCCAAACCCTCCGTCTCTCTCCCTCCATCTCAAATCCCTCAGTCTCTCTACCTCCATCTCGATCCCCTCAGTCTCTCTCCCTCCATCTCCAATCCCTCAGTTTCTCTCCCTCCATCTCCAATCCCTCAGTGTCTCTCCCTCCATCTCCAATCCCTCAGTCTCTCTCCCTGCATCTCGAATCCCTCAGTCTCTCTCCGTCCATCTCCAATCCCTCAGTCTCTCTCCCTCCATCTCCAATCCCTCAGTCTCTCTCCCTCTATCTCCAATCCCTCAGTGTCCCTCTCCCTCCATCTCCAATCCCTCAGTCTCTCTCCCTCCATCTCCAATCCCTCAGTGTCTCTCCCTCCATCTCCAATCCCTCAGTCTCTCTCCCTCCATCACCAATCCCTCAGTCTCTCTCCCTCCATCTCCAGTCCCTCTGCATCTCTCCCTCCATCTCCAATCCCTCAGCGTCTCTCCCTCTATCTCCAAGCCCTCAGGCTCTCCCCCTCCATCTCTATTTCCCTCAGTGTCTCTCCCTCCATCTCCAATTCCTCAGTCCCTCTCCCTCCATCTCCAATCCCTCAGTGTCTCTCCCTCCATCTCCAATCCCTCAGTGTCTCTCCCTCCATCTCCAATCCCTCAGTATCTCTCCCTCCATCTCCAATCCCTCAGTCTCTCTCCCTCCATCTCCAATCCCTCAGTCTCTCTCCCTCCACCTCCAACCCCTCAGTCTTTCTCCCTCCATCTCCAATCCCTCAGTCTCTCTCCCTCCATCTCCAATCCCTCAGTGTCTCTCCCTCCATCTCCAATCCCTCAGTGTCTCACTCCATCTCCAATCCCTCAGTGTCTCTCCCTCCATCTGCAATCCATCAGTCCCTCTCCCTCCATCTCCAATCCCTCAGTGTCTCTCCCTCCATCTCCAATTCCTCAGTCTCTCCCCCTTCATCTCCAATCCCTCAGTGTCTCTCCCTCCATCTCCAATCCTTCAGTGACTCTCCCTCCATCTCCAATTCCACAGTCTCTCTCCCTCCATCTCCAGTCCCTCAGTCTCTCTCTCCCTCCATCTCAAATCCCTCCGTGTCTCTCCCTCCATCTCCAATCCCTCAGTGTCTCTCCCTCCATCTCCAATCCCTCGGTGTCTCTCCCTCCATCTCCAATCCCTCAGTGTCTCTCCCTCCATCTCCAGTCCCTCAGTGTATCTCCCTCCATCTCCAATCCTTCAGTGTCTCTCCCTCCATCTCCAATCCCATAGTCTCTCCCTCCATCTCCAGACCCTCAGTCTCTCTCCCTCCATCTCCAATCCCTCAGTCTCTCTCCTCCATCTCCAATCAGTCAGTCTCTCTCGCTCCATCTCCAATCCCTCAGTGTCTCTCCCTCCATCTCCAATCCCTCCGTGTCTCTCGCTCCATCTCCAATCCCTCAGTGTCTCTCCCTCCATCTCCAATCCCTCAGTGTCTCTCCCTCCATCTCCAAGCCCTCAGTGTCTCTCCCTCCATCTCCAATTCCTCAGTGTCTCTCCCTCCATCTCCAATCCCTCAGTGTCTCTCCCTCCATCTCCAATCCCACAGTCTCTCACCCTCCATCTCCAATCCCTTAGTCTCTCTCCCTCCATCTCCAATCCCTCAGTCTCTCTCCCTCCATCTCGAATCCCTCAGTTTCTCTCCCTCCATCTCCAATCCCTCAGTGTCTCTCCCTCCATCTCCAATCCCTCATTCTCTCTCTCCCTCCATCTCCACTCCCTCAGTGTCACTCCCTCCATCTCCAATCCCTCAGTCTCTCTCCCTCCATCTCCAATCCCTCAGTCTCTCTCCCTCCATCTCCAATCCCTCAGTCTCTCTCCCTCCATCTCCAATCCCTCAGTCTCTCTCCCTCCATCTCCAATCCCTCAGTGTCTCTCCCTCCATCTCCAATCCCTCAGTGTCTCCCTCCATCTCCAATGCCTCAGTGTCTCTCCCTCCATCTGCAATCCCTCAGTCCCTCTCCCTCCATCTCCAATCCCTCAGTGTCTCTACCTCCATCTCCAATCCCTCAGTGTCTCTCCCTCCATCTCCAATCCCTCAGTCTCTCTCCTCCATCTCCAATCCCTCAGTCTCTCTCCCTCCATCTCCAATCCCTCAGTGTCTCTCCCTCCATTTCGAATCCCTCAGTGTCTCACCCTCCATCTCCAATCCCTCAGTGTCTATCCCTCCATCTCCAATCCCTCAGTGACTCTCCCTCCATCTCCAATCCCTCAGTCTCTCTCCCTCCATCTCCAATCCCTCAGTGTCTCTCCCTCCATCTCGGATCCCTTAGTCTCTCGCCCTCCATCTCCAATCCCTCAGTCTCTCTCCCTCCATCTCCAATCCCTCAGTCTCTCTCCCTCCATCTCCAATCCCTCAGTCTCTCTCCCTCCATCTCGAATCCCTCAGTCTCTCTCCCTCCATCTCCAATCGCTCAGTCTCTCTCCCTCCATCTCCAATCCCTCAGTCTCTCTCCCTCCATCTCCAATCCCGCAGTGTCTCTCCCTCCATCTCCAATCCCTCAGTCTCTCTCCCTCCATCTCCAATCCCTCAGTGTCTCTCCCTCCATCTCCAATTCCTCAGTCTCTCTCCCTCCATCTCCAGACCCTCATTCTCTCTCTCTCCCTCCATCTCCAATCCCTCAGTGTCTCTACATCCATCTCCAATCCCTCAGTCTCTCTCCCTCCATCTCCAATCCCTCAGTCTCTCTCCCTCCATCTCAAACCGCTCAGTCTCTCTACCTCCATCTCGAATCCCTCAGTCTCTCTCCCTCCATCTCCAATCCCTCAGTTTCTCTACCTCCATCTCCAATCCCTCAGTGTCTCTCCCTCCATCTCCAATCCCTCAGTCTCTCTCCCTCCATCTCGAATCCCTCAGTCTCTCTCCGTCCATCTCCAATCCCTCAGTCTCTCTCCCTCCATCTCCAATCCCTCAGTCTCTCTCCCTCTATCTCCAATCCCTCAGCGTCCCTCTCCCTCCATCTCCAATCCCTCAGTCTCTCTCCCTCCATCTCCAATCCCTCAGTGTCTCTCCCTCCATCTCCAATCCCTCAGTCTCTCTCCCACCATCTCCAATCCCTCAGTCTCTCTCCCTCCATCTCCAGTCCCTCTGCATCTCTCCCTCCATCTCCAATCCCTCAGCGTCTCTCCCTCCATCTCCAAGCCCTCAGTCTCTCCCCCTCCATCTCTATTTCCCTCAGTGTCTCTCCCTCCATCTCCAATTCCTCAGTCCCTCTCCCTCCATCTCCAATCCCTCAGTGTCTCTCCCTCCATCTCCAATCCCTCAGTGTCTCTCCCTCCATCTCCAATCCCTCAGTATCTCTCCCTCCATCTCCAATCCCTCAGTCTCTCTCCCTCCATCTCCAATGCCTCAGTCTCTCTCCCTCCACCTCCAATCCCTCAGTCTTTCTCCCTCCATCTCCAATCCCTCAGTCTCTCTCCCTCCATCTCCAATCCCTCAGTGTCTCTCCCTCCATCTCCAATCCCTCAGTGTCTCCCTGAATCTCCAATCCATCAGTGTCTCTCCCTCCATCTGCAATCCCTCAGTCCCTCTCCCTCCATCTCCAATCCCTCAGTGTCTCTCCCTCCATCTCCAATCCCTCAGTGTCTCTCGCTTCATCTCCAATCATTCAGTGACTCTCCCTCCATCTCCAATCCCTCAGTGTCTCTCCCTCCATCTCCAATTCCACAGTCTCTCTCCCTCCATCTCCAGTCACTCAGTCTCTCTCTCCCTCCATCTCAAACCCCTCCGTGTCTCTCCCTCCATCTCCAATCCCTCAGTGTCTCTCCCTCCATCTCCAAGCCCTCAGTCTCTCTCCCTCCATCTCTATTTCCCTCAGTGTCTCTCCCTCCATCTCAAATTCCTCGGTCCCTCTCCCTCCTTCTCCAATCCCTCAGTGTCTCTCCCTCCATCTCCAATCCCTCAGTGTCTCTCCCTCCATCTCCAATCCCTCAGTATCTCTCCCTCCATCTCCAATCACTCAGTCTCTCTCCCTCCATCTCCAATCCCTCAGTCTCTCTCCCTCCACCTCCAATCCCTCAGTCTTTCTCCCTCCATCTCCAATCCCTCAGTCTCTCTCCCTCCATCTCCAATCCCTCAGTGTCTCTCCCTCCATCTCCAATCCCTCAGTGTCTCCCTCCATCTCCAATCCCTCAGTGTCTCTCCCTCCATCTGCAATCCCTCAGTCCCTCTCCCTCCATCTCCAATCCCTCCGTGTCTCTCCCTCCATCTCCAATCCCTCAGTGTCTCTCCCTCCATCTCCAATCATTCAGTGACTCTCCCTCCATCTCCAATCCCTCAGTGTCTCTCCCTCCATCTCCAATTCCACAGTCTCTCTCCCTCCATCTCCAGTCCCTCAGTCTCTCTCTCCCTCCATCTCAAATCCCTCCGTGTCTCTCCCTCCATCTCCAATCCCTCAGTGTCTCTCCCTCCATCTCCAATCCCTCAGTGTCTCTCCCTCCATCTCCAGTCCCTCAGTGTATTTCCCTCCATCTCCAATCCCTCGGTGTCTCTCCCTCCATCTCCAATCCCTCAGTGTCTCTCCCTCCATCTCCAGTCCCTCAGTGTATCTCCCTCCATCTCCAATCCTTCAGTGTCTCTCCCTCCATCTCCAATCCCTTAGTCTCTCCCTCCATCTCCAGTCCCTCAGTCTCTCTCCCTCCATCTCCAATCCCTCAGTCTCTCTCCTCCATCTCCAATCCCTCAGTCTCTCTCGCTCCATCTCCAATCCCTCAGTGTCTCTCCCTCCACCTCCAATCCCTCCGTGTCTCTTGCTCCATCTCCAATCCCTCAGTGTCTCTCCCTCCATCTCCAATCCCTCAGTGTCTCTCCCTCCATCTCCAAACCCTCAGTGTCTCTCCCTCCATCTCCAATCCCTCAGTACTCTCCCTCCATCTCCAATCCCTCAGTGTCTCTCCCTCCATCTCCAATCCCACAGTCTCTCTCCCTCCATCTCCAATCCCTCAGTCTCTCTCCCTCCATCTCCAATCCCTCAGTCTCTCTCCCTCCATCTCGAATCCCTCAGTGTCTCTCCCTCCATCTCCAATCCCTCAGTGTCTCTCCCTCCATCTCCAATCCCTCATTCTCTCTCTCCCTCCATCTCCACTCCCTCAGTGTCACTCCCTCCATCTCCAATCCCTCAGTCTCTCTCCCTCCATCTCCAATCCCTCAGTCTCTCTCCCTCCATCTCCAATCCCTCAGTCTTTCTCCCTCCATCTCCAATCCCTCAGTCTCTCTCCCTCCATCTCCAATCCCTCAGTGTCTCTCCCTCCATCTCCAATCCCTCAGTGTCTCCCTCCATCTCCAATCCCTCAGTGTCTCTCCCTCCATCTGCAATCCCTCAGTCCCTCTCCCTCCATCTCCAATCCCTCAGTGTCTCTCCCTCCATCTCCAATCCCTCAGTGTCTCTCCCTCCATCTCCAATCCCTCAGTCTCTCTCCTCCATCTCCAATCCCTCAGTCTCTCTCCCTCCATTTCCAATCCCTCAGTGTCTATCCCTCCATCTCCAATCCCTCAGTGACTCTCCCTCCATCTCCTATCCCTCAGTCTCTCTCCCTCCATCTCCAATCCCTCAGTGTCTCTCCCTCCATCTCCAATCCCTCAGTGTCTCTCCCTCCATCTCCAATCCCTCAGTGTCTCTCCCTCCATCTCCAATCCCTCAGTGTCTCTCCCTCCATCTACAATCCCTCAGTGTCTCTCCCTCCATCTCCAATCCCTCGGTGTCTCTCCCTCTATCTCCAATCCCTCAGTCTCTCTCCCTCCATCTCCTGTCCCTCAATCTCTCTCTCCCTCCATCTCCAATCCCTCAGTGTCTCTCCCTCCATCTCCAATCCTTCAGTGTCTCTCCCTCCATCTCCAATCCCTCAGTGTCTCACTCCATCTCCAATCCCTCAGTGTCTCTCCCTCCATCTGCAATCCATCAGTCCCTCTCCCTCCATCTCCAATCCCTCAGTGTCTCTCCCTCCATCTCCAATTCCTCAGTCTCTCCCCCTTCATCTCCAATCCCTCAGTGTCTCTCCCTCCATCTCCAATCCTTCAGTGACTCTCCCTCCATCTCCAATTCCACAGTCTCTCTCCCTCCATCTCCAGTCCCTCAGTCTCTCTCTCCCTCCATCTCAAATCCCTCCGTGTCTCTCCCTCCATCTCCAATCCCTCAGTGTCTCTCCCTCCATCTGCAATCCCTCAGTGTCTCTCCCTCCATCTCCAGTCCCTCAGTGTATCTCCCTCCATCTCCAATCCCTCGGTGTCTCTCCCTCCATCTCCAATCCCTCAGTGTCTCTCCCTCCATCTTCAGTCCCTCAGTGTATCTCCCTCCATCTCCAATCCTTCAGTGTCTCTCCCTCCATCTCCAATCCCTTAGTCTCTCCCTCCATCTCCAGTCCCTCAGTCTCTCTCCCTCCATCTCCAATCCCTCAGTCTCTCTCCTCCATCTCCAATCCGTCAGTCTCTCTCGCTCCATCTCCAATCCCTCAGTGTCTCTCCCTCCATCTCCAATCCCTCCGTGTCTCTCGCTCCATCTCCAATCCCTCAGTGTCTCTCCCTCCATCTCCAATCCCTCAGTGTCTCTCCCTCCATCTCCAAGCCCTCAGTGTCTCTCCCTCCATCTCCAATTCCTCAGTGTCTCTCCCTCCATCTCCAATCCCTCAGTGTCTCTCCCTCCATCTCCAATCCCACAGTCTCTCACCCTCCATCTCCAATCCCTTAGTCTCTCTCCCTCCATCTCCAATCCCTCAGTCTCTCTCCCTCCATCTCGAATCCCTTAGTGTCTCTCCCTCCATCTCCAATCCCTCAGTGTCTCTCCCTCCATCTCCAATCCCTCATTCTCTCTCTCCCTCCATCTCCACTCCCTCAGTGTCACTCCCTCCATCTCCAATCCCTCAGTCTCTCTCCCTCCATCTCCAATCCCTCAGTCTCTCTCCCTCCATCTCCAATCCCTCAGTCTCTCTCCCTCCATCTCCAATCCCTCAGTCTCTCTCCCTCCATCTCCAATCCCTCAGTCTCTCTCCCTCCATCTCCAATCCCTCAGTGTCTCTCCCTCCATCTCCAATCCCTCAGTGTCTCCCTCCATCTCCAATGCCTCAGTGTCTCTCCCTCCATCTGCAATCCCTCAGTCCCTCTCCCTCCATCTCCAATCCCTCAGTGTCTCTACCTCCATCTCCAATCCCTCAGTGTCTCTCCCTCCATCTCCAATCCCTCAGTCTCTCTCCTCCATCTCCAATCCCTCAGTCTCTCTCCCTCCATCTCCAATCCCTCAGTGTCTCTCCCTCCATTTCGAATCCCTCAGTGTCTCACCCTCCATCTCCAATCCCTCAGTGTCTATCCCTCCATCTCCAATCCCTCAGTGAATCTCCCTCCATCTCCAATCCCTCAGTCTCTCTCCCTCCATCTCCAATCCCTCAGTGTCTCTCCCTCCATCTCGGATCCCTTAGTCTCTCGCCCTCCATCTCCAATCCCTCAGTCTCTCTCCCTCCATCTCCAATCCCTCAGTCTCTCTCCCTCCATCTCCAATCCCTCAGTCTCTCTCCCTCCATCTCGAATCCCTCAGTCTCTCTCCCTCCATCTCCAATCGCTCAGTCTCTCTCCCTCCATCTCCAATCCCTCAGTCTCTCTCCCTCCATCTCGAATCCCGCAGTGTCTCTCCCTCCATCTCCAATCCCTCAGTCTCTCTCCCTCCATCTCCAATCCCTCAGTGTCTCTCCCTCCATCTCCAATTCCTCAGTCTCTCTCCCTCCATCTCCAGACCCTCATTCTCTCTCTCTCCCTCCATCTCCAATCCCTCAGTGTCTCTACATCCATCTCCAATCCCTCAGTCTCTCTCCCTCCATCTCCAATCCCTCAGTCTCTCTCCCTCCATCTCAAACCCCTCAGTCTCTTTACCTCCATCTCGAATCCCTCAGTCTCTCTCCCTCCATCTCCAATCCCTCAGTTTCTCTATCTCCATCTCCAATCCCTCAGTGTCTCTCCCTCCATCTCCAATCCCTCAGTCTCTCTCCCTCCATCTCGAATCCCTCAGTCTCTCTCCGCCCATCTCCAATTCCTCAGTCTCTCTCCCTCCATCTCCAATCCCTCAGTCTCTCTCCCTCTATCTCCAATCCCTCAGCGTCCCTCTCCCTCCATCTCCAATCCCTCAGTCTCTCTCCCTCCATCTCCAATCCCTCAGTGTCTCTCCCTCCATCTCCAATCCCTCAGTCTCTCTCCCACCATCTCCAATCCCTCAGTCTCTCTCCCTCCATCTCCAGTCCCTCTGCATCTCTCCCTCCATCTCCAATCCCTCAGCGTCTCTCCCTCCATCTCCAACCCTCAGTCTCTCCCCCTCCATCTCTATTTCCCTCAGTGTCTCTCCCTCCATCTCCAATTCCTCAGTCCCTCTCCCTCCATCTCCAATCCCTCAGTGTCTCTCCCTCCATCTCCAATCCCTCAGTGTCTCTCCCTCCATCTCCAATCCCTCAGTAGCTCTCCCTCCATCTCCAATCCCTCAGTCTCTCTCCCTCCATCTCCAATGCCTCAGTCTCTCTCCCTCCACCTCCAATCCCTCAGTCTTTCTCCCTCCATCTCCAATCCCTCAGTCTCTCTCCCTCCATCTCCAATCCCTCAGTGTCTCTCCCTCCATCTCCAATCCCTCAGTGTCTCCCTGAATCTCCAATCCCTCAGTGTCTCTCCCTCCATCTGCAATCCCTCAGTCCCTCTCCCTCCATCTCCAATCCCCCAGTGTCTCTCCCTCCATCTCCAATCCCTCAGTGTCTCTCGCTTCATCTCCAATCATTCAGTGACTCTCCCTCCATCTCCAATCCCTCAGTGTCTCTCCCTCCATCCCCAATTCCACAGTCTCTCTCCCTCCATCTCCAGTCCCTCAGTCTCTCTCTCCCTCCATCTCAAATCCCTCCGTGTCTCTCCCTCCATCTCCAATCCCTCAGTGTCTCTCCCTCCATCTCCAAGCCCTCAGTCTCTCTCCCTCCATCTCTATTTCCCTCAGTGTGTCTCCCTCCATCTCCAATTCCTCGGTCCCTCTCCCTCCTTCTCCAATCCCTCAGTGTCTCTCCCTCCATCTCCAATCCCTCAGTGTCTCTCCCTCCATCTCCAATCACTCAGTCTCTCTCCCTCCATCTCCAATCCCTCAGTCTCTCTCCCTCCACCTCCAATCCCTCAGTCTTTCTCCCCCCATCTCCAATCCCTCAGTCTCTCTCCCTCCATCTCCAATCCCTCAGTGTCTCTCCCTCCATCTCCAATCCCTCAGTGTCTCCCTCCATCTCCAATCCCTCAGTGTCTCTCCCTCCATCTGCAATCCCTCAGTCCCTCTCCCTCCATCTCCAATCCCTCCGTGTCTCTCCCTCCATCTCCAATCCCTCAGTGTCTCTCCCTCCCTCTCCAATCATTCAGTGACTCTCCCTCCATCTCCAATCCCTCAGTGTCTCTCCCTCCATCTCCAATTCCACAGTCTCTCTCCCTCCATTTCCAGTCCCTCAGTCTCTCTCTCCCTCCATCTCAAATCCCTCCGTGTCTCTCCCTCCATCTCCAATCCCTCAGTGTCTCTCCCTCCATCTCCAATCCCTCAGTGTCTCTCCCTCCATCTCCAGTCCCTCAGTGTATTTCCCTCCATCTCCAATCCCTCGGTGTCTCTCCCTCCATCTCCAATCCCTCAGTGTCTCTCCCTCCATCTCCAGTCCCTCAGTGTATCTCCCTCCATCTCCAATCCTTCAGTGTCTCTCCCTCCATCTCCAATCCCTTAGTCTCTCCCTCCATCTCCAGTCCCTCAGTCTCTCTCCCTCCATCTCCAATCCCTCAGTCTCTCTCCTCCATCTCCAATCCCTCAGTCTCTCTCGCTCCATCTCCAATCCCTCAGTGTCTCTCCCTCCACCTCCAATCCCTCCGTGTCTCTTGCTCCATCTCCAATCCCTCAGTGTCTCTCCATCCATCTCCAATCCCTCAGTATCTCTCCCTCCATCTCCAAACCCTCAGTGTCTCTCCCTCCATCTCCAAGCCCTCAGTGTCTCTCCCTCCATCTCCAATCCCTCAGTGTCTCTCCCTCCATCTCCAATCCCACAGTCTCTCTCCCTCCATCTCCAATCCCTCAGTCTCTCTCCCTCCATCTCCAATCCCTCAGTCTCTCTCCCTCCATCTCGAATCCCTCAGTGTCTCTCCCTCCATCTCCAATCCCTCAGTGTCTCTCCCTCCATCTCCAATCCCTCATTCTCTCTCTCCCTCCATCTCCACTCCCTCAGTGTCACTCCCTCCATCTCAATCCCTCAGTCTCTCTCCCTCCATCTCCAATCCCTCAGTCTCTCTCCCTCCATCTCCAATCCCTCAGTCTTTCTCCCTCCATCTCCAATCCCTCAGTCTCTCTCCCTCCATCTCCAATCCCTCAGTGTCTCTCCCTCCATCTCCAATCCCTCAGTGTCTCCCTCCATCTCCAATCCCTCAGTGTCTCTCCCTCCATCTGCAATCCCTCAGTCCCTCTCCCTCCATCTCCAATCCCTCAGTGTCTCTCCCTCCATCTCCAATCCCTCAGTGTCTCTCCCTCCATCTCCAATCCCTCAGTCTCTCTCCTCCATCTCCAATCCCTCAGTCTCTCTCCCTCCATTTCCAATCCCTCAGTGTCTATCCCTCCATCTCCAATCCCTCAGTGACTCTCCCTCCATCTCCTATCCCTCAGTCTCTCTCCCTCCATCTCCAATCCCTCAGTGTCTCTCCCTCCATCTCCAATCCCTCAGTGTCTCTCCCTCCATCTCCAATCCCTCAGTGTCTCTCCCTCCATCTCCAATCCCTCAGTGTCTCTCCCTCCATCTACAATCCCTCAGTGTCCCTCCCTCCATCTCCAATCCCTCGGTGTCTCTCCCTCTATCTCCAATCCCTCAGTCTCTCTCCCTCCATCTCCTGTCCCTCAATCTCTCTCTCCCTCCATCTCCAATCCCTCAGTGTCTCTCCCTCCATCTCCAATCCCTCAGTGTCTCTCCCTCCATCTCCAATCACTCAGTGTCTCTCCCTCCATCTCCAAACCCTCAGTGTCTCTCCCGCCATCTCCACTCCCTCAGTGTCTCTCCCTCCATCTCCAATCCCTCAGTCTCTCTCCCTCCATCACCAATCCCTCAGTCTCTCTCCCTCCATCTCCAATCCCTCAGTCTTTCTCCCTCCATCTCCAATCCCTCAGTCTCTCTCCCTCCATCTCCAATCACTCAGTGTCTCTCCCTCCATCTCCAATCCCTCAGTGTCTCCCTCCATCTCCAATCCCTCAGTGTCTCTCCCTCCATCTGCAATCCCTCAGTCCCTCTCCCTCCATCTCCAATCCCTCAGTGTCTCTCCCTCCATCTCCAATCCCTCAGTGTCTCTCCCTCCATCTCCAATCCCTCAGTCTCTCTCCTCCATCTCCAATCCCTCAGTCTCTCTCCTTCCATCTCCAATCCCTCAGTGTCTCTCCCTCCATTTCGAATCCCTCAGTGTCTCTCCCTCCATCTCCAATCCCTCAGTGTCTATTCCTCCATCTCCAATCCCTCAGTGACTCTCCCTCCATTTCCAATCCCTCAGTCTCTCTCCCTCCATCTCCAATCCCTCAGTGTCTCTCCCTCCATCTCCAATTCCTCAGTGTCTCTCCCTCCATCTCCAATCCCTCAGAGTCTCTCCCTCCATCTCCAATCCCTCAGTGTCTCTCCCTCCATCTACAATCCCTCAGTGTCTCTCCCTCCATCTCCAATCCCTCAGTGTCTCTCTCTCTATCTCCAACCCCTCAGTCTCTCTCCCTCCATCTCCTGTCCCTCAGTCTCTCTCTCCCTCCATCTCCACTCCCTCAGTCTCTCTCCCACCATCTCCAATCCCTCAGTGTTTCTCCCTCCATCTCCAATCCCTCAGTCTCTCTCCCTCCATCTCCAATTCCTCAGTCTCTCTCCCTCCATCTCCAGTCCCTCAGTCTCTCTCTCCCTCCATCTCCAATCCCTCAGTGTCACTCCCTCCATCTCCAATCCCTCAGTCTCTCTCCCTCCATCTCCAATCCCTCAGTGTCTCTCCCTCCATCTCCAATCACTCAGTGTCTCTCCCTCCATCTCCAGTCCCTCAGTGTATCTCCCTCCATCTCTAATCCCTCAGTGTCCCTCCCTCCATCTCCAGTCCCTCAGTGTATCTCCCTCCATCTCCAATCCTTCAGTGTCTCTCCCTCCATCTCCAATCCGTCAGTCTCTCTCTCTCCATCTCCAATCCTTCAGTGTCTCTCCCTCCATCTCCAATTCCTCAGTCTCTCTCCCTCCATCTCCAATTCCTCAGTCTCTCTCCCTCCATCTCCAGTCCCTCAGTCTCACTCTTCCTCCATCTCCAGTCCCTCAGTCTCTCTCTCCCTCCATCTCCAATCCCTCAGTGTCTCTCCCTCCATCTCCAATCCCTCAGTCTCTCTCCCTCCATCTCCAATCCCTCAGTCTCTCTCTCTCCATCTCCAATCCCTCAGTCTCTCTCCCTCCATCTCCAATCCCTCAGTGTCTCTCCCTCCATCTCCAATCCCTCAGTCTCTCTCCCTCCATCTCCAATCCCTCAGTGTCTCTCCCTCCATCTCCAATCCCTCAGTGTCTCTCCCTCCATTTCCAATCCCTCAGTGTCTCTCCCTCTTTTCCAATCCCTCAGTGTCCCTCCCTCCATCTCCAATCCCTCAGTGTCTCTCCCTCCATCTCCCATCCCTCAGTGTCTCTCCCTCTGTCTCCCATCCCTCAGTGTCTCTCCCTCCATCTCCAATCCCTCAGTGTCTCTCCCTCCATCTCCAATCCCTCAGAATCTCTCCCTCCACCTCCAATCCCTCAGTGGCTCTCCCTCCATCTCCAATCCCTCAGTGTCTATACCTTCATCTCCAATCCCTCAGTGTCTCTCCCTCCATCTCCAATCCCTCAGTCTCTCTCCCTCCTTCTCCAATCCCTCAGTCTCTCTCCCTCCATCTCCAATCCCTCAGTGTCTCTCCCTCCACCTCTAATCCCTCAGTCTCTCTCCCTCCATCTCCAATCCCTCAGTGTCTCTCCCACCATCTCCAATCCCTCAGTGTCTCTCCCTCCATCTCCAATACCTCAGTGTCCCTCCCTCCATCTCCAATCACTCAGTGTCTCTCCCTCCATCTCCAAACCGTCAGTGTCGCTTTACCTCCATCTCCAATCCTCAGTCTCTCTCCCTCCATCTCCAATCCCCAAGTGTCTCTCCCTCCATATCCAATCCCTCAGTCCCTCTACCTCCATCTCCAATCCCTCAGTCTCTCTCCCTCCATCTCCAATCCCTCCGTGTCTATCGCTCCATCTCCAATCCCTCAGTCTCTCTCCCTTCATCTCCAATCGCTCAGTCTCTCTCCCTCCATCTCCAATCCCTCAGTCTCTCTCCCTCCATCTCCAATCCCTCAGTGTCTCTCCCTGCATCTCCAATCCCTCAGTCTCTCTCCCTCCATCTCCAATCCCTCAGTGTCTCTCCCTCCATCTCCAATCCCTCAGTCTCTCTCCCTCCATCTCCAGTCCCTCAGTGTATCTCCCTCCATCTCCAATCCCTCTGTGTCCCTCCCTCCATCTCCAGTCCCTCAGTGTATCTCCCTCCATCTCCAATCATTCAGTGTCTCTCCCTCCATCTCCAACCCTTCAGTGTCTCTCCCTCCATCTCCAATCCCTCAGTGTCTCTCACTCCATCTCCAATCCCTCAGTCTCTCTCTCCCTCAATCTCCAATCCCTCAGTGTCTCTCCCTCCATCTCCAATCCCTCAGTCTCTCTCCCTCTATCTCCAATCCCGCAGTCTCTCTCCCTCCATCTGCAATCCCTCAGTCTCTCTCCCTCCATCTCCAATCCCTCAGTCTCTCTCCCTCCATCTCCAATCCCTCAGTCTCTCTCCCTCCATCTCCAATCCCTCAGTCTGTCTCCCTCCATCTCCAATCCCTCAGTCTCTCTCACTCCATCTCCAAACCCTCAGTCTCTCTCCATCCATCTCCAATCCCTCAGTCTCTCACCCTCCATCTCCAATCCCTCAGTCTCTCTCCCTCCCTCTCCAATCCCTCCATGTCTCTCCCTCCATCTCCAATCCTTCAGTGTCTCTCCCTCCATCTCCAATCGCTCAGTGTCTCTCCCTTCATCTCAAATCCCTCAGTGTCTCTCCCTCCATCTCCAATCCCTCAGTGTCTCTCCCTCCATCTCCAGTCCCTCAGTGTCTCTACCTCCATCTCCAACCCCTCAGTGTGTCTCCCTGCATCTCCAATCCCTCAGTCTCTCTCCCTCCATCTTCAATCCCTCAGTCTCTCTCCCTCCATCTCCAATCCCTCAGTCTCTCTCCCTCCATCTCCAATTCCTCAGTTTCTCTCCCTCCATCTCCAATCCCTCAGTGTCTCTCCCTCCATCTCCAATCCCTCAGTGTCTCTCCCTCCATCTCCAATCCCTTAGTCTCTCCCTCCATCTCCAGTCCCTCAGTCTCTCTCCCTCCATCTCCAGTCGTTCAGTCTCTCTCCCTCCATCTCCAATCCCTCAGTCTCTCTCCCTCCATCTCCAGTCCCTCAGTCTCTCTCCCTCCATCTCCAATCCCTCAGTCTCTCTCCCTCCATATCCAATCCCTCAGTCTCGCTCCATCTCCAATACCTCAGTGTCTCTCGCTCCATCTCCAATCCCTCAGTGTCTCTACCTCCATCTCCAATCCCTCAGTCTCTCTCCCTCCATCTCCAATTCCTCAGTGTCTCTCCCTCCATCTCCAATCACTCAGTGTCTCTCCCTCCATCTCCAGTCCCTCAGTGTATCTCCCTCCAACTCCAATCCCTCAGTGTCCCTCCCTCCATCTCCAGTCCCTCAGTGTATCTCAATCCATCTCCAATCCTTCACTGTCTCTCCCTCCATCTCCAATCCTTCAGTGTCTCTCCCTCCATCTCCAATCCTTCAGTGTCTCTCCCTCCATCTCCAATTCCTCAGTCTCTCTCCCTCCATCTCCAATTCCTCAGTCTCTCTCCCTCCATCTCCAGTCCCTCAGTCTCTCTCTCCCTCCATCTCCAATCCCTCAGTGTCTCTCCCTCCATCTCCAATCCCTCAGTCTCTCTCCCTCCATCTCCAATCCCTCAGTCTCTCTCCCTCCATCTCCAATCCCTCAGTCTCTCTCACTCCATCTCCAATCCCTCAGTGTCTCTCCCTCCATCTCCAATCCCTCAGTCTCTCTCCCTCCATCTCCAATCCCTCAGTGTCTCTCCCTCCATCTCCAATCCCTCAGTGTCTCTCCCTCCATTTCCAATCCCTCAGTGTCTCTCCCTCTTTTCCAATCCCTCAATGTCCCTCCCTCCATTTCCAATCCCTCAGTGTCTCTCCCTCCATCTCCCATCCCTCAGTGTCTCTCCCTCCATCTCCCATCCCTCAGTGTCTCTCCCTCCATCTCCCAACCCTCAGTGTCTCTCCCTCCATCTCCAATCCCTCAGAATCTCTCCCTCCACCTCCAATCCCTCAGTGTCCCTCCCTCCATCTCCAATCACTCAGTGTCTCTCCCTCCATCTCCAATCCGTCAGTGTCGCTTTACCTCCATCTCCAATCCCTCAGTCTCTCTCCCTCCATCTCCAATCCCCAAGTGTCTCTCCCTCCATATCCAATCCCTCAGTCTCTCTCCCTCCATCTCCAATCCCTCAGTCTCCCTCCCTCCATCTCCAATCCCTCAGTGTCTCTCCCTGCATCTCCAATCCCTCAGTCTCTCTCCCTCCATCTCCAATCCCTCAGTGTCTCTCCCTCCATCTCCAATCCCTCAGTCTCTCTCCCTCCATCTCCAGTCCCTCAGTCTCTCTCCCTCCATCTCCAATCCCTCAGTCTCTCTCCCTCCATCTCCAATCCCTCAGTGTCTCTCCCTCCATCTCCAATCCCTCAGTCTCTCTCCCTCCATCTCCAATCCCTCAGTCTCTCTCCCTCCATCTCCAATCCCTCAGTCTCTCTCCCTCCATCTCCAATCCCTCAGTCTCTCTCCCTCCATCTCCAATCCCTCAGTGTCTCTCCCTCTATCTCCAATCCCTCAGTGTCCCTCTTCCTCCATCTCCAATTCCTCAGTCTCTATCCCTCCATCTCCAATCCCTCAGTCTCTCTCCCTCCATCTCCAATCCCTCAGTCTCTTTCCCTCCATCTCCAATCCCTCAGTCTCTCTCCCTCCATCTCCAATCCCTCAGTCTCTTTCCCTCCATCTCCAATCCCTCAGTCTCTCTCCCTCCATCTCCAATCCCTCAGTGTCTCCCCCGCCATCTCCAATCCCTCAGTGTCTCTCCCTCCATCTCCAATCCCTCAGTGTCTCTCCCTCCATCTCCAATCCCTCAGTGTCTCTCCCTCCATCTCCAATCCCTCAGTGGCTCTCCCTCCATCTCCAATCCCTCAGTCTCTCTCCCCCCATCTCCAATCCCTCAGTGTCTCTCCCTCCATCTCCAATCCCTTAGTCTCTCTCCCTCCATCTCTAATCCCTCAGTCTCTCTCCCTCCCTCTCCAATCCCTCAGTGTCTCTCCCTCCATCTCCAATCCTTCAGTGTCGCTTTACCTCCATCTCCAATTCCTCAGTCTCTCTCCCTCCATCTCCAATCCCCAAGTGTCTCTCCCTCCATCTCCAATTCCTCAGTCTCTCTCCCTCCATCTCCAGTCCCTCAGTCTCTCTCTCCCTCCATCTCCAATCCCTCCGTGTCTCTCCCTCCATCTCCAATCCCTCCGTGTCTCTCCCTCCATCTCCAATCCCTCAGTCTCCCTCCCTCCATCTCCAATCCCTCAGTCTCACTCCCTCCATCTCCAATCCCTAAGTCTCTCTCCCTCCATCTCCAATCCCCAAGTGTCTCTCCCTCCATATCCAATCCCTCAGTCTCTCTACCTCCATCTCCAATCCCTCAGTCTCTCTCCCTCCATCTCCAATCCCTCCGTGTCTATCGCTCCATCTCCAATCCCTCAGTCTCTCTCCCTTCATCTCCAATCGCTCAGTCTCTCTCCCTCCATCTCCAATCCCTCAGTCTCTCTCCCTCCATCTCCAATCCCTCAGTGTCTCTCCCTGCATCTCCAATCCCTCAGTCTCTCTCCCTCCATCTCCAATTCCTCAGTGTCTCTCCCTCCATCTCCAATCCCTCAGTCTCTCTCCCTCCATCTCCAGTCCCTCAGTGTATCTCCCTCCATCTCCAATCCCTCTGTGTCCCTCCCTCCATCTCCAGTCCCTCAGTGTATCTCCCTCCATCTCCAATCATTCAGTTTCTCTCCCTCCATCTCCTATCCTTCAGTGTCTCTCCCTCCATCTCCAATCCCTCAGTGTCTCTCCCTCCATCTCCAATCCCTCAGTCTCTCTCCCTCCATTTCCAGTCCCTCAGTCTCTCTCTCCCTCAATCTCCAATCCCTCAGTGTCTCTCCCTCCATCTCCAATCCCTCAGTCTCTCTCACTCTATCTCCAATCCCGCAGTCTCTCTCCCTCCATCTCCAATCCCTCAGTCTCTCTCCCTCCATCTCCAATCCCTCAGTCTCTCTCCCTCCATCTCCAATCCCTCAGTCTCTCTCCCTCCATCTCCAATCCCTCAGTCTGTCTCCCTCCATCTCCAATCCCTCAGTCTCTCTCACTCCATCTCCAAACCCTCAGGCTCTCTCCATCCATCTCCAATCCCTCAGTCTCTCAACCTCCGTCTCCAATCCCTCAGTCTCTCTCCCTCCATCTCCAATCCCTCCATGTCTCTCCCTCCATCTCCAATCCCTCAGTGTCTCTCCCTCCATCTCCAATCGCTCAGTGTCTCTCCCTTCATCTCAAATCCCTCAGTGTCTCTACCTCCATCTCCAACCCCTCAGTGTCTCTCCCTGCATCTCCAATCCCTCAGTCTCTCTCCCTCCATCTTCAATCCCTCAGTCTCTCTCCCTCCATCTCCAATCCCTCAGTCTCTCTCCCTCCATCTCCAATCCCTCAGTTTCTCTCCCTCCATCTCCAAACCCTCAGTGTCTCTCCCTCCATCTACAATCCCTCAGTGTCTCTCCCTCCATCTCCAATCCCTTAGTCTCTCCCTCCATCTCCAGTCCCTCAGTCTCTCTCCCTCCATCCCCAGTCGTTCAGTCTCTCTCCCTACATCTCCAATCCCTCAGTCTCTCTCCCTCCATCTCCAGTCCCTCAGTCTCTCTCCCTCCATCTCCAATCCCTCAGTCTCTCTCCCTCCATATCCAATCCCTCAGTCTCGCTCCATCTCCAATACCTCAGTGTCTCTCGCTCCATCTCCAATCCCTCAGTGTCTCTCCCTCCATCACCAATCCCTCAGTCTCTCTCCCTCCATCTCCAATCCCTCAGTGTCTCTCCCTCCATCTCCAATCATTCAGTGTCCCTCCCTCCATCTCCAATCCTTCAGTGTCTCTCCCTCCATCTCCAATCCCTCAGTGTCTCTCCCTCCATCTTCAATCCCTCAGTCTCTCTCCCTCCATCTCCAGTCCCTCAGTCTCTCTCTCCCTCAATCTCCAATCCCTCAGTGTCTCTCCCTCCATCTCCAATCCCTCAGTCTCTCTCCCTCTATCTCCAATCCCGCAGTCTCTCTCCCTCCAACTCCAATCCCTCAGTCTCTCTCCCTCCAGCTCCAATCCCTCAGTCTCTCTCCCTCCATCTCCAATCCCTCAGTCTCCCTCCCTCCATCTCCAATCCCTCAGTCTGTCTCCCTCCATCTCCAATCCCTCAGTCTCTCTCACTCCATCTCCAAACCCTCAGTCTCTCTCCATCCATCTCCAATCCCTCAGTCTCTCTCCCTCCGTCTCCAATCCCTCAGTCTCTCTCCCTCCATCTCCAATCCCTCCATGTCTCTCCCCCATCTCCAATCCCTCAGTGTCTCTCCCTCCATCTCCAATCGCTCAGTGTCTCTCCCTTCATCTCAAATCCCTCAGTGTCTCTCCCTCCATCTCCAATCCCTCAGTGTCTCTCCCTCCATCTCCAGTCCCTCAGTGTCTCTACCTCTATCTTCAACCCCTCAGTGTCTCTCCCTGCATCTCCAATCCCTCAGTCTCTCTCCCTCCATCTTCAATCCCTCAGTCTCTCTCCCTCCATCTCCAATCCCTCAGTCTCTCTCCCTCCATCTCCAATCCCTCAGTTTCTCTCCCTCCATCTCCAATCCCTCAGTGTCTCTCCCTCCATCTCCAATCCCTCAGTGTCTCTCCCTCCATCTCCAATCCCTTAGTCTCTCCCTCCATCTCCAGTCCCTCAGTCTCTCTCCCTCCATCTCCAGTCGTTCAGTCTCTCTCCCTCCATCTCCAATCCCTCAGTCTCTCTCCCTCCATCTCCAGTCCCTCAGTCTCTCTCCCTCCATCTCCAATCCCTCAGTCTCTCTCCCTCCATATCCAATCCCTCAGTCTCGCTCCATCTCCAATACCTCAGTGTCTCTCGCTCCATCTCCAATCCCTCAGTGTCTCTCCCTCCATCTCCAATCCCTCAGTCTCTCTCCCTCCATCTCCAATCCCTCAGTGTCTCTCCCTCCATCTCCAATCACTCAGTGTCTCTCCCTCCATCTCCAGTCACTCAGTGTATCTCCCTCCATCTCCAATCCCTCAGTGTCCCTCCCTCCATCTCCAGTCCCTCAGTGCATCTCAATCCATCTCCAATCCTTCAGTGTCTCTCCCTCCATCTCCAATCCTTCAGTGTCTCTCCCTCCATCTCCAATCCTTCAGTGTCTCTCCCTCCATCTCCAATTCCTCAGTCTCTCTCCCTCCATCTCCAATTCCTCAGTCTCTCTCCCTCCATCTCCAGTCCCTCAGTCTCTCTCTCCCTCCATCTCCAATCCCTCAGTGTCTCTCCCTCCATCTCCAATCCCTCATTCTCTCTCCCTCCATCTCCAGTCCCTCAATCTCTCTCCCTCCATCTCCAATCCCTCAGTCACTCTCACTCCATCTCCAATCCCTCAGTGTCACTCCCTCCATCTCCAATCCCTCAGTCTCTCTCCCTCCATCTCCAATCCCTCAGTGTCTCTCCCTCCATCTCCAATCCCTCAGTGTCTCTCCCTCCATTTCCAATCCCTCAGTGTCTCTCCCTCTTTTCCAATCCCTCAGTGTCCCTCCCTCCATCACCAATCTCTCAGTGTCTCTCCCTCCATCTCCCATCCCTCAGTGTCTCTCCCTCCATCTCCCATCCCTCAGTGTCTCCCCCTCCATCTCCCATCCCTCAGTGTCTCTCCCGCCATCTCCACTCCCTCAGTGTCTCTCCCTCCATCTCCAATCCCTCAGTCTCTCTCCCTCCATCACCAATCCCTCAGTCTCTCTCCCTCCATCTCCAATCCCTCAGTCTTTCTCCCTCCATCTCCAATTCCTCAGTCTCTCTCCCTCCATCTCCAATCACTCAGTGTCTCTCCCTCCATCTCCAATCCCTCAGTGTCTCCCTCCATCTCCAATCCCTCAGTGTCTCTCCCTCCATCTGCAATCCCTCAGTCCCTCTCCCTCCATCTCCAATCCCTCAGTGTCTCTCCCTCCATCTCCAATCCCTCAGTGTCTCTCCCTCCATCTCCAATCCCTCAGTCTCTCTCCTCCATCTCCAATCCCTCAGTCTCTCTCCTTCCATCTCCAATCCCTCAGTGTCTCTCCCTCCATTTCGAATCCCTCAGTGTCTCTCCCTCCATCTCCAATCCCTCAGTGTCTATTCCTCCATCTCCAATCCCTCAGTGACTCTCCCTCCATTTCCAATCCCTCAGTCTCTCTCCCTCCATCTCCAATCCCTCAGTGTCTCTCCCTCCATCTCCAATCCCTCAGTGTCTCTCCCTCCATCTCCAATCCCTCAGAGTCTCTCACTCCATCTCCAATCCCTCAGTGTCTCTCCCTCCATCTACAATCCCTCAGTGTCTCTCCCTCCATCTCCAATCCCTCAGTGTCTCTCTCTCTATCTCCAACCCCTCAGTCTCTCTCCCTCCATCTCCTGTCCCTCAGTCTCTCTCTCCCTCCATCTCCACTCCCTCAGTCTCTCTCCCACCATCTCCAATCCCTCAGTGTTTCTCCCTCCATCTCCAATCCCTCAGTCTCTCTCCCTCCATATCCAATCCCTCAGTCTCGCTCCATCTCCAATACCTCAGTGTCTCTCGCTCCATCTCCAATCCCTCAGTGTCTCTCCCTCCATCTCCAATCCCTCAGTCTCTCTCCCTCCATCTCCAATCCCTCAGTGTCTCTCCCTCCATCTCCAATCACTCAGTGTCTCTCCCTCCATCTCCAGTCACTCAGTGTATCTCCCTCCATCTCCAATCCCTCAGTGTCCCTCCCTCCATCTCCAGTCCCTCAGTGCATCTCAATCCATCTCCAATCCTTCAGTGTCTCTCCCTCCATCTCCAATCCTTCAGTGTCTCTCCCTCCATCTCCAATCCTTCAGTGTCTCTCCCTCCATCTCCAATTCCTCAGTCTCTCTCCCTCCATCTCCAATTCCTCAGTCTCTCTCCCTCCATCTCCAGTCCCTCAGTCTCTCTCTCCCTCCATCTCCAATCCCTCAGTGTCTCTCCCTCCATCTCCAATCCCTCATTCTCTCTCCCTCCATCTCCAGTCCCTCAATCTCTCTCCCTCCATCTCCAATCCCTCAGTCACTCTCACTCCATCTCCAATCCCTCAGTGTCACTCCCTCCATCTCCAATCCCTCAGTCTCTCTCCCTCCATCTCCAATCCCTCAGTGTCTCTCCCTCCATCTCCAATCCCTCAGTGTCTCTCCCTCCATTTCCAATCCCTCAGTGTCTCTCCCTCTTTTCCAATCCCTCAGTGTCCCTCCCTCCATCACCAATCTCTCAGTGTCTCTCCCTCCATCTCCCATCCCTCAGTGTCTCTCCCTCCATCTCCCATCCCTCAGTGTCTCCCCCTCCATCTCCCATCCCTCAGTGTCTCTCCCGCCATCTCCACTCCCTCAGTGTCTCTCCCTCCATCTCCAATCCCTCAGTCTCTCTCCCTCCATCACCAATCCCTCAGTCTCTCTCCCTCCATCTCCAATCCCTCAGTCTTTCTCCCTCCATCTCCAATTCCTCAGTCTCTCTCCCTCCATCTCCAATCACTCAGTGTCTCTCCCTCCATCTCCAATCCCTCAGTGTCTCCCTCCATCTCCAATCCCTCAGTGTCTCTCCCTCCATCTGCAATCCCTCAGTCCCTCTCCCTCCATCTCCAATCCCTCAGTGTCTCTCCCTCCATCTCCAATCCCTCAGTGTCTCTCCCTCCATCTCCAATCCCTCAGTCTCTCTCCTCCATCTCCAATCCCTCAGTCTCTCTCCTTCCATCTCCAATCCCTCAGTGTCTCTCCCTCCATTTCGAATCCCTCAGTGTCTCTCCCTCCATCTCCAATCCCTCAGTGTCTATTCCTCCATCTCCAATCCCTCAGTGACTCTCCCTCCATTTCCAATCCCTCAGTCTCTCTCCCTCCATCTCCAATCCCTCAGTGTCTCTCCCTCCATCTCCAATCCCTCAGTGTCTCTCCCTCCATCTCCAATCCCTCAGAGTCTCTCACTCCATCTCCAATCCCTCAGTGTCTCTCCCTCCATCTACAATCCCTCAGTGTCTCTCCCTCCATCTCCAATCCCTCAGTGTCTCTCTCTCTATCTCCAACCCCTCAGTCTCTCTCCCTCCATCTCCTGTCCCTCAGTCTCTCTCTCCCTCCATCTCCACTCCCTCAGTCTCTCTCCCACCATCTCCAATCCCTCAGTGTTTCTCCCTGTATCTCCAATCCCTCAGTCTCTCTCCCTCCATCTCCAATTCCTCAGTCTCTCTCCCTCCATCTCCAGTCCCTCAGTCTCTCTCTCCCTCCATCTCCAATCCCTCAGTGTCACTCCCTCCATCTCCAATCCCTCAGTCTCTCTCCCTCCATCTCCAATCCCTCAGTGTCTCTCCCTCCATCTCCAATCACTCAGTGTCTCTCCCTCCATCTCCAGTCCCTCAGTGTATCTCCCTCCATCTCTAATCCCTCAGTGCCCCTCCCTCCATCTCCAGTCCCTCAGTGTATCTCCCTCCATCTCCAATCCTTCAGTGTCTCTCCCTCCATCTCCAATCCGTCAGTGTCTCTCTCTCCATCTCCAATCCTTCAGTGTCTCTCCCTCCATCTCCAATTCCTCAGTCACTCTCCCTCCATCTCCAATTCCTCAGTCTCTCTCCCTCCATCTCCAGTCCCTCAGTCTCACTCTTCCTCCATCTCCAGTCCCTCAGTCTCTCTCTCCCTCCATCTCCAATCCCTCAGTGTCTCTCCCTCCATCTCCAATCCCTCAGTCTCTCTCCCTCCATCTCCAATCCCTCAGTCTCTCTCTCTCCATCTCCAATCCCTCAGTCTCTCTCCCTCCATCTCCAATCCCTCATTGTCTCTCCCTCCATCTCCAATCCCTCAGTCTCTCTCCCTCCATCTCCAATCCCTCAGTGTCCCTCCCTCCATCTCCAATCACTCAGTGTCTCTCCCTCCATCTCCAATCCGTCAGTGTCGCTTTACCTCCATCTCCAATACCTCAGTCTCTCTCCCTCCATCTCCAATCCCCAAGTGTCTCTCCCTCCATATCCAATCCCTCAGTCTCTCTGCCTCCATCTCCAATACCTCAGTCTCTCTCCCTCCATCTCCAATCCCTCCGTGTCTATCGCTCCATCTCCAATCCCTCAGTCTCTCCCCCTTCATCTCCAATCCCTCAGTCTCTCTCCCTCCATCTCCAATCCCTCAGTCTCCCTCCCTCCATCTCCAATCCCTCAGTGTCTCTCCCTGCATCTCCAATCCCTCAGTCTCTCTCCCTCCATCTCCAATCCCTCAGTCTCTCTCCCTCCATCTCCAATCCCTCACTCCCTCTCCCTCCATCTCCAGTCCCTCAGTCTCTCTCCCTCCATCTCCAATCCCTCAGTCTCTCTCCCTCCATCTCCAATCCCTCAGTGTCTCTCCCTCCATCTCCAATCCCTCAGTCTCTCTCCCTCCATCTCCAATCCCTCAGTCTCTCTCCCTCCATCTCCAATCCCTCAGTCTCTCTCCCTCCATCTCCAATCCCTCAGTGTCTCCCTCCATCTCCAATCCCTCAGTGTCTCTCCCTCCATCTGCAATCCCTCAGTCCCTCTCCCTCCATCTCCAATCCCTCAGTGTCTCTCCCTCCATCTCCAATCCCTCAGTGTCTCTCCCTCCATCTCCAATCCCTCAGTCTCTCTCCTCCATCTCCAATCCCTCAGTCTCTCTCCTTCCATCTCCAATCCCTCAGTGTCTCTCCCTCCATTTCGAATCCCTCAGTGTCTCTCCCTCCATCTCCAATCCCTCAGTGTCTATTCCTCCATCTCCAATCCCTCAGTGACTCTCCCTCCATTTCCAATCCCTCAGTCTCTCTCCCTCCATCTCCAATCCCTCAGTGTCTCTCCCTCCATCTCCAATCCCTCAGTGTCTCTCCCTCCATCTCCAATCCCTCAGAGTCTCTCCCTCCATCTCCAATCCCTCAGTGTCTCTCCCTCCATCTACAATCCCTCAGTGTCTCTCCCTCCATCTCCAATCCCTCAGTGTCTCTCTCTCTATCTCCAACCCCTCAGTCTCTCTCCCTCCATCTCCTGTCCCTCAGTCTCTCTCTCCCTCCATCTCCACACCCTCAGCCGCTCTCCCACCATCTCCAATCCCTCAGTGTTTCTCCCTCTATCTCCAATCCCTCAGTCTCTCTCCCTCCATCTCCAATTCCTCAGTCTCTCTCCCTCCATCTCCAGTCCCTCAGTCTCTCTCTCCCTCCATCTCCAATCCCTCAGTGTCACTCCCTCCATCTCCAATCCCTCAGTCTCTCTCCCTTCATCTCCAATCCCTCAGTGTCTCTCCCTCCATCTCCAATCACTCAGTGTCTCTCCCTCCATCTCCAGTCCCTCAGTGTATCTCCCTCCATCTCTAATCCCTCAGTGCCCCTCCCTCCATCTCCAGTCCCTCAGTATATCTCCCTCCATCTCCAATCCTTCAGTGTCTCTCCCTCCATCTCCAATCCGTCAGTGTCTCTCTCTGCATCTCCAATCCTTCAGTGTCTCTCCCTCCATCTCCAATTCCTCAGTCTCTCTCCCTCCATCTCCAATTCCTCAGTCTCTCTCCCTCCATCTCCAGTCCCTCAGTCTCACTCTTCCTCCATCTCCAGTCCCTCAGTCTCTCTCTCCCTCCATCTCCAATCCCTCAGTGTCTCTCCCTCCATCTCCAATCCCTCAGTCTCTCTCCCTCCATCTCCAATCCCTCAGTCTCTCTCTCTCCATCTCCAATCCCTCAGTCTCTCTCCCTCCATCTCCAATCCCTCAGTGTCTCTCCCTCCATCTCCAATCCCTCAGTCTCTCTCCCTCCATCTCCAATCCCTCAGTGTCTCTCCCTCCATCTCCAATCCCTCAGTGTCTCTCCCTCCATTTCCAATCCCTCAGTGTCTCTCCCTCTTTTCCAATCCCTCAGTGTCCCTCCCTCCATCTCCAATCCCTCAGTGTCTCTCCCTCCATCTCCCATCCCCCAGTGTCTCTCCCTCCATCTCCCATCCCTCAGTGTCTCTCCCTCCATCTCCAATCCCTCAGTGTCTCTCCCTCCATCTCCAATCCCTCAGAATCTCTCCCTCCACCTCCAATCCCTCAGTGGTTCTCACTCCATCTCCAATCCCTCAGTGTCTATACCTTCATCTCCAATCCCTCAGTGTCTCTCCCTCCATCTCCAATCCCTCAGTCCCTCTCCCTCCATCTCCAATCCCTCAGTCTCTCTCCCTCCATCTCCAATCCCTCAGTGTCTCTCCCTCCACCTCTAATCCCTCAGTCTCTCTCCCTCCATCTCCAATCCCTCAGTGTCTCTCCCACCATCTCCAATCCCTCAGTGTCTCTCCCTCCATCTCCAATACCTCAGTGTCCCTCCCTCCATCTCCAATCACTCAGTGTCTCTCCCTCCATCTCCAAACCGTCAGTGTCGCTTTACCTCCATCTCCAATCCTCAGTCTCTCTCCCTCCATCTCCAATCCCCAAGTGTCTCTCCCTCCATATCCAATCCCTCAGTCCCTCTACCTCCATCTCCAATCCCTCAGTCTCTCTCCCTCCATCTCCAATCCCTCCGTGTCTATCGCTCCATCTCCAATCCCTCAGTCTCTCTCCCTTCATCTCCAATCTCTCAGTCTCTCTCCCTCCATCTCCAATCCCTCAGTCTCTCTCCCTCCATCTCCAATCCCTCAGTGTCTCTCCCTGCATCTCCAATCCCTCAGTCTCTCTCCCTCCATCTCCAATCCCTCAGTGTCTCTCCCTCCATCTCCAATCCCTCAGTCTCTCTCCCTCCATCTCCAGTCCCTCAGTGTATCTCCCTCCATCTCCAATCCCTCTGTGTCCCTCCCTCCATCTCCAGTCCCTCAGTGTATCTCCCTCCATCTCCAATCATTCAGTGTCTCTTCCTCCATCTCCAACCCTTCAGTGTCTCTCCCTCCATCTCCAATCCCTCAGTGTCTCTCCCTCCATCTCCAATCCCTCAGTCTCTCTCCCTCCATCTCCAGTCCCTCAGTCTCTCTCTCCCTCAATCTCCAATCCCTCAGTGTCTCTCCCTCCATCTCCAATCCCTCAGTCTCTCTCCCTCTATCTCCAATCCCGCAGTCTCTCTCCCTCCATCTCCAATCCCTCAGTCTCTCTCCCTCCATCTCCAATCCCTCAGTCTCTCTCCCTCCATCTCCAATCCCTCAGTCTCTCTCCCTCCATCTCCAATCCCTCAGTCTGTCTCCCTCCATCTCCAATCCCTCAGTCTCTCTCACTCCATCTCCAAACCCTCAGTCTCTCTCCATCCATCTCCAATCCCTCAGTCTCTCACCCTCCATCTCCAATCCCTCAGTCTCTCTCCCTCCATCTCCAATCCCTCCATGTCTCTCCCTCCATCTCCAATCCCTCAGTGTCTCTCCCTCCATCTCCAATCGCTCAGTGTCTCTCCCTTCATCTCAAATCCCTCAGTGTCTCTCCCTCCATCTCCAATCCCTCAGTGTCTCTCCCTCCATCTCCAGTCCCTCAGTGTCTCTACCTCCATCTCCAACCCCTCAGTGTCTCTCCCTGCATCTCCAATCCCTCAGTCTCTCTCCCTCCATCTTCAATCCCTCAGTCTCTCTCCCTCCATCTCCAATCCCTCAGTCTCTCTCCCTCCATCTCCAATTCCTCAGTTTCTCTCCCTCCATCTCCAATCCCTCAGTGTCTCTCCCTCCATCTCCAATCCCTCAGTGTCTCTCCCTCCATCTCCAATCCCTTAGTCTCTCCCTCCATCTCCAGTCCCTCAGTCTCTCTCCCTCCATCTCCAGTCGTTCAGTCTCTCTCCCTCCATCTCCAATCCCTCAGTCTCTCTCCCTCCATCTCCAGTCCCTCAGTCTCTCTCCCTCCATCTCCAATCCCTCAGCTCTCTCCCTCCATATCCAATCCCTCAGTCTCGCTCCATCTCCAATACCTCAGTGTCTCTCGCTCCATCTCCAATCCCTCAGTGTCTCTACCTCCATCTCCAATCCCTCAGTCTCTCTCCCTCCATCTCCAATTATTCAGTGTCTCTCCCTCCATCTCCAATCACTCAGTGTCTCTCCCTCCATCTCCAGTCCCTCAGTGTATCTCCCTCCATCTCCAATCCCTCAGTGTCCATCCCTCCATCTCCAGTCCCTCAATGTATCTCAATCCATCTCCAATCCTTCAGTGTCTCTCCCTCCATCTCCAATCCTTCAGTGTCTCTCCCTCCATCTCCAATCCTTCAGTGTCTCTCCCTCCATCTCCAATTCCTCAGTCTCTCTCCCTCCATCTCCAATTCCTCAGTCTCTCTCCCTCCATCTCCAGTCCCTCAGTCTCTCTCTCCCTCCATCTCCAATCCCTCAGTGTCTCTCCCTCCATCTCCAATCCCTCAGTCTCTCTCCCTCCATCTCCAATCCCTCAGTCTCTCTCCCTCCATCTCCAATCCCTCAGTCTCTCTCACTCCATCTCCAATCCCTCAGTGTCTCTCCCTCCATCTCCAATCCCTCAGTCTCTCTCCCTCCATCTCCAATCCCTCAGTGTCTCTCCCTCCATCTCCAATCCCTCAGTGCCTCTCCCTCCATTTCCAATCCCTCAGTGTCTCTCCCTCTTTTCCAATCCCTCAGTGTCCCTCCCTCCATTTCCAATCCCTCAGTGTCTCTCCCTCCATCTCCCATCCCTCAGTGTCTATCCCTCCATCTCCCATCCCTCAGTGTCTCTCCCTCCATCTCCCAAACCTCAGTGTCTCTCCCTCCCTCTCCAATCCCTCAGAATCTCTCCCTCCACCTCCAATCCCTCAGTGTCCCTCCCTCCATCTCCAATCACTCAGTGTCTCTCCCTCCATCTCCAATCCGTCAGTGTCGCTTTACCTCCATCTCCAATCCCTCAGTCTCTCTCCCTCCATCTCCAATCCCCAAGTGTCTCTCCCTCCATATCCAATCCCTCAGTCTCTCTACCTCCATCTCCAATACCTCAGTCTCTCTCCCTCCATCTCCAATCCCTCCGTGTCTATCGCTCCATCTCCAATCCCTCAGTCTCTCCCCCTTCATCTCCAATCCCTCAGTCTCTCTCCCTCCATCTCCAATCCCTCAGTCTCCCTCCCTCCATCTCCAATCCCTCAGTGTCTCTCCCTGCATCTCCAATCCCTCAGTCTCTCTCCCTCCATCTCCAATCCCTCAGTCTCTCTCCCTCCATCTCCAATCCCTCACTCTCTCTCCCTCCATCTCCAGTCCCTCAGTCTCTATCCCTCCATCTCCAATCCCTCAGTCTCTCTCCCTCCATCTCCAATCCCTCAGTGTCTCTCCCTCCATCTCCAATCCCTCAGTCTCTCTCCCTCCATCTCCAATCCCTCAGTCTCTCTCCCTCCATCTCCAATCCCTCAGTCTCTCTCCCTCCATCTCCAATCCCTCAGTCTCTCTCCCTCCATCTCCAATCCCTCAGTGTCTCTCCCTCTATCTCCAATCCCTCAGTGTCCCTCTCCCTCCATCTCCAATTCCTCAGTCTCTATCCCTCCATCTCCAATCCCTCAGTCTCTCTCCCTCCATCTCCAATCCCTCAGTCTCTTTCCCTCCATCTCCAATCCCTCAGTCTCTCTCCCTCCATCTCCAATCCCTCAGTCTCTTTCCCTCCATCTCCAATCACTCAGTCTCTCTCCCTCCATCTCCAATCCCTCAGTGTCTCCCCCGCCATCTCCAATCCCTCAGTGTCTCTCCCTCCATCTCCAATCCCTCAGTGCCTCTCCCTCCATCTCCAATCCCTCAGTGTCTCTCCCTCCATCTCCAATCCCTCAGTGGCTCTCCCTCCATCTCCAATCCCTCAGTCTCTCTCCCCCCATCTCCAATCCCTCAGTGTCTCTCCCTCCATCTCCAATCCCTTAGTCTCTCTCCCTCCATCTCTAATCCCTCAGTCTCTCTCCCTCCCTCTCCAATCCCTCAGTGTCTCTCCCTCCATCTCCAATCCTTCAGTGTCGCTTTACCTCCATCTCCAATTCCTCAGTCTCTCTCCCTCCATCTCCAATCCCCAAGTGTCTCTCCCTCCATCTCCAATTCCTCAGTCTCTCTCCCTCCATCTCCAGTCCCTCAGTCTCTCTCTCCCTCCATCTCCAATCCCTCCGTGTCTCTCCCTCCATCTCCAATCCCTCCGTGTCTCTCCCTCCATCTCCAATCCCTCAGTCTCCCTCCCTCCATCTCCAATCCCTCAGTCTCACTCCCTCCATCTCCAATCCCTAAGTCTCTCTCCCTCCATCTCCAATCCCCAAGTGTCTCTCCCTCCATATCCAATCCCTCAGTCTCTCTACCTCCATCTCCAATCCCTCAGTCTCTCTCCCTCCATCTCCAATCCCTCCGTGTCTATCGCTCCATCTCCAATCCCTCAGTCTCTCTCCCTTCATCTCCAATCGCTCAGTCTCTCTCCCTCCATCTCCAATCCCTCAGTCTCTCTCCCTCCATCTCCAATCCCTCAGTGTCTCTCCCTGCATCTCCAATCCCTCAGTCTCTCTCCCTCCATCTCCAATTCCTCAGTGTCTCTCCCTCCATCTCCAATCCCTCAGTCTCTCTCCCTCCATCTCCAGTCCCTCAGTGTATCTCCCTCCATCTCCAATCCCTCTGTGTCCCTCCCTCCATCTCCAGTCCCTCAGTGTATCTCCCTCCATCTCCAATCATTCAGTGTCTCTCCCTCCATCTCCAATCCTTCAGTGTCTCTCCCTCCATCTCCAATCCCTCAGTGTCTCTCCCTCCATCTCCAATCCCTCAGTCTCTCTCCCTCCATTTCCAGTCCCTCAGTCTCTCTCTCCCTCAATCTCCAATCCCTCAGTGTCTCTCCCTCCATCTCCAATCCCTCAGTCTCTCTCCCTCTATCTCCAATCCCGCAGTCTCTCTCCCTCCATCTCCAATCCCTCAGTCACTCTCCCTCCATCTCCAATCCCTCAGTCTCTCTCCCTCCATCTCCAATCCCTCAGTCTCTCTCCCTCCATCTCCAATCCCTCAGTCTGTCTCCCTCCATCTCCAATCCCTCAGTCTCTCTCACTCCATCTCTAAACCCTCAGGCTCTCTCCATCCATCTCCAATCCCTCAGTCTCTCAACCCTCCGTCTCCAATCCCTCAGTCTCTCTCCCTCCATCTCCAATCCCTCCATGTCTCTCCCTCCATCTCCAATCCCTCAGTGTCTCTCCCTCCATCTCCAATCGCTCAGTGTCTCTCCCTTCATCTCACATCCCTCAGTGTCTCTACCTCCATCTACAACCCCTCAGTGTCTCTCCCTGCATCTCCAATCCCTCAGTCTCTCTCCCTCCATCTTCAATCCCTCAGTCTCTCTCCCTCCATCTCCAATCCCTCAGTTTCTCTCCCTCCATCTCCAATCCCTCAGTTTCTCTCCCTCCATCTCCAAACCCTCAGTGTCTCTCCCTCCATCTCCAATCCCTCAGTGTCTCTCCCTCCATCTCCAATCCCTTAGTCTCTCCCTCCATCTCCAGTCCCTCAGTATCTCTCCCTCCATCTCCAGTCGTTCAGTCTCTCTCCCTCCATCTCCAATCCCTCAGTCTCTCTCCCTCCATCTCCAGTCCCTCAGTCTCTCTCCCTCCATCTCCAATCCCTCAGTCTCTCTCCCTCCATATCCAATCCCTCAGTCTCGCTCCATCTCCAATACCTCATTGTCTCTCGCTCCATCTCCAATCCCTCAGTGTCTCTCCCTCCATCTCCAATCCCTCAGTCTCTCTCCCTCCATCTCCAATCCCTCAGTGTCTCTCCCTCCATCTCCAATCATTCAGTGTCTCTCCCTCCATCTCCAATCCTTCAGTGTCTCTCCCTCCATCTCCAATTCCTCAGTGTCTCTCCCTCCATCTTCAATCCCTCAGTCTCTCTCCCTCCATCTCCAGTCCCTCAGTCTCTCTCTCCCTCAATCTCCAATCCCTCAGTGTCTCTCCCTCCATCTCCAATCCCTCAGTCTCTCTCCCTCTATCTCCAATCCCGCAGTCTCTCTTTCTCCAACTCCAATCCCTCAGTCTCTCTCCCTCCATCTCCAATCCCTCAGTCTCTCTCCCTCCATCTCCAATCCCTCAGTCTCTCTCCCTCCATCTCCAATCCCTCAGTCTGTCTCCCTCCATCTCCAATCCCTCAGTCTCTCTCACTCCATCTCCAAACCCTCAGTCTCTCTCCATCCATCTCCAATCCCTCAGTCTCTCTCCCTCCGTCTCCAATCCCTCAGTCTCTCTCCCTCCATCTCCAATCCCTCCATGTCTCTCCCTCCATCTTCAATCCCTCAGTGTCTCTCCCTCCATCTCCAATCGCTCAGTGTCTCTCCCTTCATCTCAAATCCCTCAGTGTCTCTCCCTCCATCTCCAAATTCTAAGTGTCTCTCCCTCCATCTCCAGTCCCTCAGTGTCTCTACCTCTATCTTCAACCCCTCAGTGTCTCTCCCTGCATCTCCAATCCCTCAGTCTCTCTCCCTCCATCTTCAATCCCTCAGTCTCTCTCCCTCCATCTCCAATCCCTCAGTCTCTCTCCCTCCATCTCCAATCCCTCAGTTTCTCTCCCTCCATCTCCAATCCCTCAGTGTCTCTCCCTCCATCTCCAATCCCTCAGTGTCTCTCCCTCCATCTCCAATCCCTTAGTCTCTCCCTCCATCTCCAGTCCCTCAGTCTCTCTCCCTCCATCTCCAGTCGTTCAGTCTCTCTCCCTCCATCTCCAATCCCTCAGTCTCTCTCCCTCCATCTCCAGTCCCTCAGTCTCTCTCCCTCCATCTCCAATCCCTCAGTCTCTCTCCCTCCATATCCAATCCCTCAGTCTCGCTCCATCTCCAATACCTCAGTGTCTCTCGCTCCATCTCCAATCCCTCAGTGTCTCTCCCTCCATCTCCAATCCCTCAGTCTCTCTCCCTCTATCTCCAATCCCTCAGTGTCTCTCCCTCCATCTCCAATCACTCAGTGTCTCTCCCTCCATCTCCAGTCCCTCAGTGTATCTCCCTCCATCACCAATCCCTCAGTGTCCCTCCCTCCATCTCCAGTCCCTCAGTGTACCTCAATCCATCTCCAATCCTTCAGTGTCTCTCCCTCCATCTCCAATCCTTCAGTGTCTCTCCCTCCATCTCCAATCGTTCAGTGTCTCTCCCTCCATCTCCAATTCCTCAGTCTCTCTCCCTCCATCTCCAATTCCTCAGTCTCTCTCCCTCCATCTCCAGTCCCTCAGTCTCTCTCTCCCTCCATCTCCAATCCCTCAGTGTCTCTCCCTCCATCTCCAATCCCTCAGTCTCTCTCCCTCCATCTCCAGTCCCTCAGTCTCTCTCCCTCCATCTCCAATCCCTCAGTCTCTCTCACTCCATCTCCAATCCCTCAGTGTCACTCCCTTCATCTCCAATCCCTCAGTCTCTCTCCCTCCATCTCCAATCCCTCAGTGTCTCTCCCTCCATCTCCAATCCCTCAGTGTCTCTCCCTCCATTTCCAATCCCTCAGTGTCTCTCCCTCTTTTCCAATCCCTCAGCGTCCCTCCCTCCATCACCAATCTCTCAGTGTCTCTCCCTCCATCTCCCATCCCTCAGTGTCTCTCCCTCCATCTCCCATCCCTCAGTGTCTCTCCCTCCATCTCCCATCCCTCAGTGCCTCTCCCTCCATCTCCAATCCCTCAGAATCTCTTCTTCCACCTCCAATCCCTCAGTGTCCCTCCCTCCATCTCCAATCACTCAGTGTCTCTTCCTCCATCTCCAATCCGTCAGTGTCGCTTTACCTCCATCTCCAATCCCTCAGTCTCACGCCCTCCATCTCCAATCCCCAAGTGTCTCTCCCTCCATATCCAATCCCTCAGTCTCTCTACCTCCATCTCCAATACCTCAGTCTCTCTCCCTCCATCTCCAATCCCTCCGTGTCTATCGCTCCATCTCCAATCCCTCAGTCTCTCTACCTTCATCTCCAATCCCTCAGTCTCTCTCCCTCCATCTCCAACCCCTCAGTCTCACTCCCTCCATCTCCAATCCCTCAGTGTCTCTCCCTCCATCTCCAATCCCTCAGTCTCTCTCCCTCCATCTCCAATCCCTCAGTGTCTCTCCCTCCATCTCCAATCCCTCAGTCTCTCTCCCTCCATCTCCAATCCCTCAGTCTCTCTCCCTCCATATCCAATCCCTCAGTCTCGCTCCATCTCCAATACCTCAGTGTCTCTCGCTCCATCTCCAATCCCTGAGTGTCTCTCCCTCCATCTCCAATCACTCAGTGTCTCTCACTCCATCTCCAATCCCTCAGTGTCTCTCCCTCCATCTCCAATCCCTCAGTGTCTCTCCCTCCATCTCCAATCCCTCAGTGTCTCTCCCTCCATCTCCAATCCCTCAGTGTCTCTCCCTCCATCTCCAATCACAGTCTCTCTCCCTTCATCTCCAATCCCTCAGTCTCTCTCCCTCGATCTCCAGTCCCTCAGTCTCTCTCCCTCCATCTCCAATCCCTCTGTGTCTCTCCCTCCATCTCCAATTCCTCAGTCTCTCTCCCTCCATCTCCAGTCCCTCAGTCTCTCTCTCCCTCCATCTCCAATCCCTCAGTGTCTCTCCCTCCATCTCCAATCCCTCCGTTTCTCTCCCTCCATCTCCAATCCCTCAGTCTCCCTCCCACCATCTCCAATCCCACAGTCTCTCTCCCTCCATCTCAAATCCCTCAGTCTCTCTACCTCCATCTCCAATCCCTCAGTCTCTCTCCCTCCATCTCCAATCCCTCAGTGTCTCTCCCTCCATCTCCAATCCCTCAGTCTCTCTCCCTCCATCTCCAATCCCTCAGTCTCTCTCCCTCCATCTCCAATCCCTCAGTCTCTCTCCCTCCATCTCCAATCCCTCAGTCTCTCTCCATCCATCTCCAATCTCTCAGTGTCTCTCCCTCTATCTCCAATCCCTCAGTGTCCCTCTCCCTCCATCTCCAATTCCCCAGTCTCTCTCCCTCCATCTCCAATCCCTCAGTCTCTCTCCCTCCATCTCCAATCCCTCAGTCTCTTTCCCTCCATCTCCAATCCCTCAGTCTCTCTCCCTCCATCTCTAATCCCTCAGTCTCTTTCCCTCCATCTCCAATCCCTCAGTCTCTCTCCCTCCATCTCCAATCCCTCAGTGTCTCCCCCACCATCTCCAATCCCTCAGTGTCTCTCCCTCCATCTCCAATCCCTCAGTGTCTCTCCCTCCATCTCCAATCCCTCAGTGTCTCTCCCTCCATCTCCAATCCCTCAGTGGCTCTCCCTCCATCTCCAATCCCTCAGTCTCTCTCCCTCCATCTCCAATCCCTCAGTGTCTCTCCCTCCATCTCCAATCCCTTAGTCTCTCTCCCTCCATCTCTAATCCCTCAGTCTCTCTCCCTCCCTCTCCAATGCCTCAGTGTCTCTCCCTCCATCTCCAATCCCTCAGTGTCGCTTTACCTCCATCTCCAATCCCTTAGTCTCTCTCCCTCCATCTCCAATCCCCAAGTGTCTCTCCCTCCATCTCCAATTCCTCAGTCTCTCTCCCTCCATCTCCAGTCCCTCAGTCTCTCTCTCCCACCATCTCCAATCCCTCAGTGTCTCTCCCTCCATCTCCAATCCCTCCGTGTCTCTCCCTCCATCTCCAATCCCTCAGTCTCCCTCCCTCCATCTCCAATCCCTCAGTCTCTCTCCCTCCATCTCCAATCCCTCAGTCTCTCTCCCTCCATCTCCAATCCCCAAGTGTCTCTCCCTCCATATCCAATCCCTCAGTCTCTCTACCTCCATCTCCAATCCCTCAGTCTCTCTCCCTCCATCTCCAATCCCTTCGTGTCTATCGCTCCATCTCCAATCCCTCAGTCTCTCTCCCTTCATCTCCAATCGCTCAGTCTCTCTCCCTCCATCTCCAATCCCTCAGTCTCTCTCCCTCCATCTCCAATCCCTCAGTGTCTCTCCCTGCATCTCCAATCCCTCAGTCTCTCTCCCTCCATCTCCAATCCCTCAGTGTCTCTCCCTCCATCTCCAATCCCTCAGTATCTCTCCCTCCATCTCCAGTCCCTCAGTGTATCTCCCTCCATCTCCAATCCCTCTGTGTCCCTCCCTCCATCTCCAGTCCCTCAGTGTATCTCCCTCCATCTCCAATCATTCAGTGTCTCTCCCTCCATCTCCAATCCTTCAGTGTCTCTCCCTCCATCTCCAATCCCTCAGTGTCTCTCCCTCCATCTCCAATCCCTCAGTCTCTCTCCCTCCATCTCCAGTCCCTCAGTCTCTCTCTCCCTCAATCTCCAATCCCTCAGTGTCTCTCCCTCCATCTCCAATCCCTCAGTCTCTCTCCCTCTATCTCCAATCCCGCAGTCTCTCTCCCTCCATCTCCAATCCCTCAGTCTCTCTCCCTCCATCTCCAATCCCTCAGTCTCTCTCCCTCCATCTCCAATCCCTCAGTCTCTCTCCCTCCATCTCCAATCCCTCAGTCTGTCTCCCTCCATCTCCAATCCCTCAGTCTCTCTCACTCCATCTCCAAAACCTCAGTCTCTCTCCATCCATCTCCAATCCCTCAGTCTCTCTCCCTCCATCTCCAATCCCTCAGTCTCTCTCCCTCCATCTCCAATCCCTCCATGTCTCTCCCTCCATCTCCAATCCCTCAGTGTCTCTCCCTCCATCTCCAATCGCTCAGTGTCTCTCCCTTCATCTCAAATCCCTCAGTGTCTCTCCCTCCATCTCCAATCCCTCAGTGTCTCTCCCTCCATCTCCAGTCCCTCAGTGTCTCTACCTCCATCTCCAACCCCTCAGTGTCTCTCCCTGCATCTCCAATCCCTCAGTCTCTCTCCCTCCATCTTCAATCCCTCAGTCTCTCTCCCTCCAGCTCCAATCCCTCAGTCTCTCTCCCTCCATCTCCAATCCCTCAGTTTCTCTCCCTCCATCTCCAATCCCTCAGTGTCTCTCCCTCCATCTCCAATCCCTCAGTGTCTCTCCCTCCATCTCCAATCCCTTAGTCTCTCCCTCCATCTCCAGTCCCTCAGTCTCTCTCCCTCCATCTCCAGTCGTTCAGTCTCTCTCCCTCCATCTCCAATCCCTCAGTCTCTCTCCCTTCATCTCCAGTCCCTCAGTCTCTCTCCCTCCATCTCCAATCCCTCAGTCTCTCACCCTCCATATCCAATCCCTCAGTCTCGCTCCATCTCCAATACCTCAGTGTCTCTCGCTCCATCTCCAATCCCTCAGTGTCTCTCCCTCCATCTCCAATCCCTCAGTCTCTCTCCCTCCATCTCCAATCCCTCAGTGACTCTCCCTCCATCTCCAATCAATCAGTGTCTCTCCCTCCATCTCCAGTCCCTCAGTGTATCTCCCTCCATCTCCAATCCCTCAGTGTCCCTCCCTCCATCTCCAGTCCTTCAGTGTATCTCCCTCCATCTCCAATTCTTCAGTGTCTCTCCCTCCATCTCCAATCCTTCAGTGTCTCTCCCTCCATCTCCAATCCTTCAGTGTCTCTCCCTCCATCTCCAATTCCTCAGTCTCTCTCCCTCCATCTCCAATTCCTCAGTCTCTCTCCCTCCATCTCCAGTCCCTCAGTCTCTCTCTCCGTCCATCTCCAGTCCCTCAGTCCCTCTCTCGCTCCATCTCCAATCCCTCAGTGTCTCTCCCTTCGTCTCCAATCCCTCAGTCTCTCTCCCTCCATCTCCAATCCCTCAGTCTCTCTCCCTCCATCTCCAATCCCTCTGTCTCTCTCCCTCCATCTCCAATCCCTCAGTGTCTCTCCCACCATCTCCAATCCCTCAGTCTCTCTCCCTCTATCTCCAATCCCTCAGAGTCTCTCCCTCCATCTCCAATCCCTCAGTGTCTCTCCCTCCATTTCCAATCCCTCAGTGTCTCTCCCTCTTTTCCATTCCCTCAGTGTCCCTCCCTCCATCTCCAATCCCTCAGTGTCTCTCCCTCCATCTCCCATCCCTCAGTGTCTCTCCCTCCATCTCCCATCCCTCAGTGTCTCTTCCTCCATTTCCCATCCCTCAGTGTCTCTCCCTCCATCTCCAATCCCTCAGAATCTCTCCCTCCACCTCCAATCCCTCAGTGTCCCTCCCTCCATCTCCAATCACTCAGTGTCTCTCCCTCCATCTCCAATCAGAAAGTGTCGCTTTACCTCCATCTCCAATCCCTCAGTCTCTCTCCCTCCATCTCCAATCCCCAAGTGTCTCTCCCTCCATATCCAATCCCTCAGTTTCTCTACCTCCATCTCCAACACCTCAGTCTCTCTCCCTCCATCTCCAATCCCTCCGTGTCTATCGCTCCATCTCCAATCCCTCAGTCTCTCTCCCTTCGTCTCCAATCCCTCAGTCTCTCTCCCTCCATCTCCAATCCCTCAGTCTCTCTCCCTCCATCTCCAATCCCTCAGTGTCTCTCCCTGCATCTCCAATCCCTCAGTCTCTCTCCCTCCATCTCCAATCCCTCAGTGTCTCTCCCTCCATCTCCAATCCCTCAGTCTCTCTCCCTCCATCTCCAGTCCCTCAGTCTATCTCCCTCCATCTCCAATCCCTCAGTCTCTCTCCCTCCATATCCAATCCCTCAGTCTCGCTCCATCTCCAATACCTCAGTGTCTCTCGCTCCATCTCAAATCCCTCAGTGTCTCTCCCTCCATCTCCAATCAGTCAGTGTCTCTCACTCCATCTCCAATCCCTCAGTGTCTCTCCCTCCATCTCCAATCCCTCAGTGTCTCTCCCTCCATCTCCAATCCCTCAGTGTCTCTCCCTCCATCTCCAATCCCTCAGTCTCTCTCCCTCCATCTCCAATCCCTCAGAGTCTCTCCCTCCATCTCCAATCCCTCAGTGTCTCTCCCTCCATTTCCAATCCCTCAGTGTCTCTCCCTCTTTTCCATTCCCTCAGTGTCCCTCCCTCCATCTCCAATCCCTCAGTGTCTCTCCCTCCATCTCCCATCCCTCAGTGTCTCTCCCTCCATCTCCCATCCCTCAGTGTCTCTTCCTCCATCTCCCATCCCTCAGTGTCTCTCCCTCCATCTCCAATCCCTCAGAATCTCTCCCTCCACCTCCAATCCCTCAGTGTCTCTCCCTCCATCTCCCATCCCTCAGTGTCTCTCCCTCCATCTCCCATCCCTCAGTGTCTCTTCCTCCATCTCCCATCCCTCAGTGTCTCTCCCTCCATCTCCAATCCCTCAGAATCTCTCCCTCCACCTCCAATCCCTCAGTGTCTCTCCCTCCATCTCCAATCCCTCAGAATCTCTCCCTCCACCTCCAATCCCTCAGTCTCTCTCCCTCCATATCCAATCCCTCAGTCTCGCTCCATCTCCAATACATCAGTGTCTCTCGCTCCATCTCCAATCCCTGAGTGTCTCTCCCTCCATCTCCAATCACTCAGTGTCTCTCTCTCCATCTCCAAACCCTCAGTGTCTCTCCCTCCATCTCCAATCCCTCAGTGTCCCTCCCTCCATCTCCAATCCCTCAGTGTCTCTCCCTCCATCTCCAATCCCTCAGTGTCTCTCCCTCCATCTCCAATCACAGTCTCTCTCCCTCCATCTCCAATCCCTCAGTCTCTCTCCCTCCATCTCCAGACCCTCAGTCTCTCTCCCTCCATCTCCAATCCCTCTGTGTCTCTCCCTCCATCTCCAATTCCTCAGTCTCTCTCCCTCCATCTCCAGTCCCTCAGTCTCTCTCTCCCTCCATCTCCAATCCCTCAGTGTCTCTCCCTCCATCTCCAATCCCTCCGTGTCTCTCCCTCCATCTCCAATCCCTCAGTCTCCCTCCCTCCATATCCAATCCCTCAGTCTCTCTCCCTCCATCTCAAATCCCTCAGTCTCTCTACCTCCATCTCCAATCCCTCAGTCTCTCTCCCTCCATCTCCAATCCCTCAGTGTCTCTCCCTCCATCTCCAATCCCTCAGTCTCTCTCCCTCCATCTCCAATCCCTCAGTCTCTCTCCCTCCATCTCCAATCCCTCAATCTCTCTCCCTCCATCTCCAATCCCTCAGTCTCTCTCCCTCCATCTCCAATCCCTCAGTGTCTCTCCCTCTATCTCCAATCCCTCAGTGTCCCTCTCCCTCCATCTCCAATTCCTCAGTCTCTCTCCCTCCATCTCCAATCCCTCAGTCTCTCTCCATCCATCTCCAATCCCTCAGTCTCTTCCCCTCCATCTCCAATCCCTCAGTCTCTCTCCCTCCATCTCCAATCCCTCAGTCTCTTTCCCTCCATCTCCAATCCCTTAGTCTCTCTCCCTCCATCTCCAATCCCTCAGTGTCTCCCCCGCCATCTCCAATCCCTCTGTGTCTCTCCCTCCATCTCCAATCCCTCAGTGTCTCTCCCTCCATCTCCAATCCCTCAGTGTCTCTCCCTCCATCTCCAATACCTCAGTGGCTCTCCCTCCATCTCCAATCCCTCAGTCTCTCTCCCTCCATCTCCAATCCCTCAGTGTCTCTCCCTCCATCTCCAATCCCTTAGTCTCTCTCCCTCCATCTCTAATCCCTCAGTCTCTCTCCCTCCCTCTCCAATCCCTCAGTGTCTCTCCCTCCATCTCCAATCCCTCAGTGTCGCTTTACCACCATCTCCAATCCCTCAGTCTCTCTCCCTCCATCTCCAATCCCCAAGTGTCTCTCCCTCCATCTCCAATTCCTCAGTCTCTCTCCCTCCATCTCCAGTCCCTCAATCTCTCTCTCCCTCCATCTCCAATCCCTCAGTGTCCCTCCCTCCATATCCAATCCCTCAGTCTCTCTCCCTCCATCTCAAATCCCTCAGTCTCTCTACCTCCATCTCCAATCCCTCAGTCTCTCTCCCTCCATCTCCAATCCCTCAGTGTCTCTCCCTCCATCTCCAATCCCTCAGTCTCTCTCCCTCCATCTCCAATCCCTCAGTCTCTCTCCCTCCATCTCCAATCCCTCAATCTCTCTCCCTCCATCTCCAATCCCTCAGTCTCTCTCCCTCCATCTCCAATCCCTCAGTGTCTCTCCCTCTATCTCCAATCCCTCAGTGTCCCTCTCCCTCCATCTCCAATTCCTCAGTCTCTCTCCCTCCATCTCCAATCCCTCAGTCTCTCTCCATCCATCTCCAATCCCTCAGTCTCTTCCCCTCCATCTCCAATCCCTCAGTCTCTCTCCCTCCATCTCCAATCCCTCAGTCTCTTTCCCTCCATCTCCAATCCCTTAGTCTCTCTCCCTCCATCTCCAATCCCTCAGTGTCTCCCCCGCCATCTCCAATCCCTCTGTGTCTCTCCCTCCATCTCCAATCCCTCAGTGTCTCTCCCTCCATCTCCAATCCCTCAGTGTCTCTCCCTCCATCTCCAATCCCTCAGTGGCTCTCCCTCCATCTCCAATCCCTCAGTCTCTCTCCCTCCATCTCCAATCCCTCAGTGTCTCTCCCTCCATCTCCAATCCCTTAGTCTCTCTCCCTCCATCTCTAATCCCTCAGTCTCTCTCCCTCCCTCTCCAATCCCTCAGTGTCTCTCCCTCCATCTCCAATCCCTCAGTGTCGCTTTACCACCATCTCCAATCCCTCAGTCTCTCTCCCTCCATCTCCAATCCCCAAGTGTTTCTCCCTCCATCTCCAATTCCTCAGTCTCTCTCCCTCCATCCCCAGTCCCTCAATCTCTCTCTCCCTCCATCTCCAATCCCTCAGTGTCTCTCCCTCCATCTCCAATCCCTCCGTGTCTCTCCCTCCATCTCCAATCCCTCAGTCTCCCTCCCTCCATCTCCAATCCCTCAGTCTCTCTCCCTCCATCTCAAATCCCTCAGTCTCTCTACCTCCATCTCCAATACCTCAGTCTCTCTCCCTCCATCTCCAATCCCTCAGTGTCTCTCCCTCCATCTCCAATCCCCAGTCTCTCTCCCTCCATCTCCAATCCCTCAGTCTCTCTCCCTCCATCTCCAATCCCTCAGTCTCTCTCCCTCCATCTCCAATCCCTCAGTCTCTCTCCCTCCATCTCCAATCCCTCAGTGTCCCTCTCCCTCCATCTCCAATTCCTCAGTCTCTCTCCCTCCATCTCCAATCCCTCAGTCTCTCTCCCTCCATCTCCAATCCCTCAGTCTCTTTCCCTCCATCTCCAATCCCTCAGTCTCTCTCCCTCCATCTCCAATCCCTCAGTCTCTTTCCCTCCATCTCCAATCCCTCAGTCTCTCTCTCTCCATCTCCAATCCCTCAGTGTCTCCCCCGCCATCTCCAATCCCTCAGTGTCTCTCCCGCCATCTCCAATCCCTCAGTGTCTCTCCCTCCATCTCCAATCCCTCAGTGTCTCTTCCTCCATCTCCAATCCCTCAGTGGCTCTCCCTCCATCTCCAATGCCTCAGTCTCTCTCCCTCCATCTCCAATCCCTCAGTGTCTCGCCCTCCATCTCCAATCCCTTGGTCTCTCTCCCTCCATCTCTAATCCCTCAGTCTCTCTCCCTCCCTCTCCAATCCCTCAGTGTCTCTCCCTCCATCTCCAATCCCTCAGTGTCGCTTTACCTCCATCTCAAATCCCTCAGTCTCTCTCCCTCCATCTCCAATCCCCAAGTGTCTCTCCCTCCATCTCCAATCCCTCAGTATCTCTACCTCCATCTCCAATCCCTCAGTCTCTCTCCCTCTATCTCCAATCCGTCCGTGTCTATCGCTCCATCTCCAATCCCTCAGTCTCTCTCCCTCCATCTCCAATCCCGCAGTGTCTCTCCCTGCGTCTCCAGTCCCTCAGTCTCTCTCCCTCCATCTCCAATCCCTCAGTGTCTCTCCCTCCATCTCCAATCCCTCAGTCTCTCTCCCTCCATCTCCAGTCCCTCAGTGTATCTCCCTCCATCTCCAATCCCTCAGTGTCCCTCCCTCCATCTCCAGTCCCTCAGTGTATCTCCCTCCATCTCCAATCCTTCAGTGTCTCTCCCTCCATCTCCAATCCTTCAGTGTCTCTCCCTCCTTCTCCAATCCCTCAGTGTCTCTCCCTCCATCTCCAATCCCTCAGTCTCTCTCCCTTCCTCTCCAGTCCCTCAGTCTCTCTCTCCCTCCATCTCCAATCCCTCAGTGTCTCTCCCTCCATCTCCAATCCCTCAGTCTTTCTCCCTCTATCTCCAATCCCGCAGTCTCTCTCCCTCCATCTCCAATCCCTCAGTCTCTCTACCTCCATCTCCAATCCCTCAGTCACTCTCCCTCCATCTCCAATCCCTCAGTCTCTCTCCCTCCATCTCCAATCCCTCAGACTCTCTCCCTCCATCTCCAATCCCTCAGTCTCTCTCACTCCATCTCCAATCCCTCAGTCTCTCTCCCTCCATCTCCAATCCCTCAGTCTCTCTCCCTCCATCTCCAATCCCTCCATGTCTCTCCCTCCATCTCCAATCCCTCAGTGTCTCTCCCTCCATCTCCAATCGCTCAGTGTCTCTCCCTTCATCTCAAATCCCTCAGTGTCTCTCCCTCCATCTCCAATCCCTCAGTGTCTCTCCCTCCATCTCCAGTCCCTCAGTGTCTCTACCTCCATCTCCAATCCCGCAGTGTCTCTCCCTGCATCTCCAATCCCTCAGTCTCTCTCCCTCCATCTTCAATCCCTCAGTCTCTCTCCCTCCATCTCCAATCCCTCAGAATCTCTCCCTCCATCTCCAATCCCTCAGTTTCTTTCCCTCCATCTCCAATCCCTCAGTGTCTCTCCCTCCATCTCCAATCCCTCAGTCTCTCTCCCTCCATCTCCAATCCCTCAGTCTCTCTCCCTCCATCTCTAATCCCTCAGTCTCTTTCCCTCCATCTCCAATCCCTCAGTCTCTCTCCCTCCATCTCCAATCCCTCAGTGTCTCTCCCTCCATCTCCAAATCCTCAGTCTCTCTCCCTCCATCTCCAGACCCTCATTCTCTCTCTCCCTCCATCTCCAATCCATCAGTGTCTCTCCCTCCAATTCCAATCCCTCAGTGTCTCTCCCTCCATCTCCAATCCCTCAGTCTCTCTCCCTCCATCTCCAATCCCTCAGTCTCTCTCCCTCAATCTCCAATCCCTCAGTCTCTCTCCCTCCACCTCCAATCCCTCAGTCTCTCTCCCTCCATCTCAAATCCCTCAGTCTCTCTACCTCCATCTCCAATCCCTCAGTCTCTCTCCCTCCATGTCCAATCCCTCAGTGTCTCTCCCTCCATCTCCAATCCCTCAGTGTCTCTCCCTCCATCTCCAATCCCTCAGTGTCTCTCCCTCTATCTCCAATCCCTCAGTGTCCCTCTCCCTCCATCTCCAATTCCTCAGTCTCTCTCCCTCCACCTCCAATCCCTCAGTCTCTCTCCCTCCATCTCCAATCCCTCAGTCTCTTTCCCTCCATCGCCAATCCCTCAGTGTCTCTCCCTCCATCTCCAATCGCTCAGTGTCTCTCCCTCCATCTCCAATCCCTCAGTCTCTTTCCCTCCATCTCCAATCCCTCAGTGTCTCTCCCTCCATCTCCAATCCCTCAGTGTCTCCCCCTCCATCTCCAATCCCTCAGTGTCTCTCCCTCCATCTCCAATCCCTCAGTGTCTCTCCCTCCATCTCCACTCCCTCAGTGTCTCTCCCTCCATCTCCAATCCCTCAGTCTCTCTCCCTCCATCTCCAATCCCTCAGTCTCTCTCCCTCCATCTCCAATCCCTCAGTCTTTCTCCCTCCATCTCCAATCCCTCAGTCTCTCTCCCTCCATCTCCAATCCCTCAGTGTCTCTCCCTCCATCTCCAGTCCCTCAGTGTATCTCCCTCCATCTCCAATCCCTCAGTGTCTCTCCCTCCATCTCCAATCCCTCAGTGTCTCTCCCTCTATCTCCAATCCCTCAGTCTCTCTCCCACAATCTCCAATCCCTCAGTGTCTCTCCCTCCATCTCCAATCCCTGTGTCTTTCCCTCCATCTCCAATCCCTCAGTGTCTCTCCCTCCATCTCCAATCCCTTAGCCTCTCCCTCCATCTCCAGTCCCTCAGTCTCTTTCCCTCCATCTCCAATCCCTCAGTCTCTCTCCTCCATCACAATCCGTCAGTCTCTCTCGCTCCATCTCCAATCCCTCAGTGTCCCTCCCTCCATCTCCAATCCCTTCGTGTCTCTTGCTCCATCTCCAATCCCTCAGTGTCTCTCCCTCCATCTCCAATCCCTCAGTGTCTCTCCCTCCATCTCCAATCCCTCGGTGTCTCTCGCTCCATCTCCAATCCCTGTGTCTTTCCCTCCATCTCCAATCGCTCAGTGTCTCTCCCTCCATCTCCAATCCCTTAGCCTCTCCCTCCATCTCCAGTCCCTCAGTCTCTTTCCCTCCATCTCCAGCCCTCAGTCTCTCTCCCTCCATCTCCAATCCCTCAGTCTCTCTCCTCCATCTCCAATCCCTCAGTCTATCTATCTCCATCTCCAATCCCTTAGTGTCTCTCCCTCCATCTCCAATCCCTCCGTGTCTCTTCCTCCATCTCCAATCCCTCAGTGTCTCTCACTCCATCTCCAATCCCTCAGTGTCTCTCCCTCCATCTCCAATCCCTCAGTGTCTCTCCCTCCATCTCCAATCCCTCAGTGTCTCTCCCTCCATCTCCAATCCCTCAGTGTCTCTCCCTCCATCTCCAATCCCTCAGTGTCTCTCCCTCCATCTCCAATCCCACAGTCTCTCTCCCTCCATCTCCAATCCCTCAGTCTCTCTCCCTCCATCTCCAATCCCTCAGTCTCTCTCCCTCCATCTCCAATCCCTCAGTGTCTCTCCCTCCATCTCCAAATCCTCAGTCTCTCTCCCTCCATCTCCAGACCCTCATTCTCTCTCTCCCTCCATCTCCAATCCATCAGTGTCTCTCCCTCCATCTCCAATCCCTCAGTGTCTCTCCCTCCATCTCCAATCCCTCAGTCTCTCTCCCTCCATCTCCAATCCCTCAGTCTCTCTCCCTCAATCTCCAATCCCTCAGTCTCTCTCCCTCCATCTCCAATCCCTCAGTCTCTCTCCCTCCATCTCAAATCCCTCAGTCTCTCTACCACCATCTCCAAACCCTCAGTCTCTCACCCTCCATGTCCAATCCCTCAGTGTCTCTCCCTCCATCTCCAATCCCTCAGTGTCTCTCCCTCCATCTCCAATCCCTCAGTCTCTCTCCCTCCATCTCGAATCCCTCAGTCTCTCTCCCTCCATCTCCAATCCCTCAGTCTCACTCCCTCCATCTCCAATCCCTCAGTCTCTCTCCCTCCATCTCCAATCCCTCAGTTTCTCTCCCTCCATCGCCAATCCCTCAGTCTCTCTCCCTCCATCTCCAATCCCTCAGTGTCTATCCCTCCATCTCCAATTCCTCAGTCTCTGTCCCTCCATCTCCAGACCCTCATTCTCTCTCTCTCCCTCCATCTCCAATCCCTCAGTGTCTCTACCTCCATCGCCAATCCCTCAGTCTCTCTCCCTCCATCTCCAATCCCTCAGTCTCTCTCCCTCCATCTCGAATCCCTCAGTCTCTCTCCGTCCATCTCCAATCCCTCAGTCTCTCTGCCTCCATCTCCAATCCCTCAGTGTCTCTCCCTCCATCTCCAATCTATCAGTGTCCCTCTCCCTCCATCTCCAATCCCTCAGTCTCTCTCCCTCCATCTCCAATCCCTCAGTGTCTATCCCTCCATCTCCAATCCCTCAGTCTCTCTCCTCCATCTCCAATCTCACAGTCTCTCTCGCTCCATCTCCAATCACTCAGTGTCTATCCCTCCATCTCCAATCCCTCAGTGTCTCTCCCTCCATCTCCAATCCCTCAGTGTCTCTCCCTCCATCTCCAATCCCTCAGTGTCTCTCCCTCCATCTCCAATCCCTCAGTGTCTCTCCCTCCATCTCCAATCCCTCAGTGTCTCTCCCTCCATCTCCAATCCCACAGTCTCTCTCCCTCCATCTCCAATCCCTCAGTCTCTCTCCCTACATCTCCAATCCCTCAGTCTCTCTCCCTCCATCTCCAATCCCTCAGTGTCTCTCCCTCCATCTCCAAATCCTCAGTCTCTCTCCCTCCATCTCCAGACCCTCATTCTCTCTCTCCCTCCATCTCCAATCCATCAGTGTCTCTCCCTCCATCTCCAATCCCTCAGTGTCTCTCCCTCCATCTCCAATCACTCAGTCTCTCTCCCTCCATCTCCAATCCCTCAGTTTCTCTCCCTCAATCTCCAATCCCTCAGTCTCTCTCCCTCCATCTCCAATCCCTCAGTCTCTCTCCCTCCATCTCAAATCCCTCAGTCTCTCTATCTCCATCTCCAATCCCTCAGTCTCTCTCCCTCCATGTCCAATCCCTCAGTGTTTCTCCCTCCATCTCCAATCCCTCAGTGTCTCTCCCTCCATCTCCAATCCCTCAGTGTCTCTCCCTCTATCTCCAATCCCTCAGTGTCCCTCTCCCTCCATCTCCAATTCCTCAGTCTCTCTCCCTCCACCTCCAATCCCTCAGTCTCTCTCCCTCCATCACCAATTCCTCAGTCTCTTTCGCTCCATCTCCAATCCCTCTGTCTCTCTCCCTCCATCTCCAATCCCTCAGTCTCTTTCCCTCCATCGCCAATCCCTCAGTGTCTCTCCCTCCATCTCCAATCCCTCAGTGTCTCTCCCTCCATCTCCAATCCCTCAGTCTCTTTCCCTCCATCTCCAATCCCTCAGTGTCTCTCCCTCCATCTCCAATCCCTCAGTGTCTCTCCCTCCATCTCCAATCCCTCAGTGTCTCTCCCTCCATCTGCAATCCCTCAGTGTCTCTCCCTCCATCTTAGCTCCCTCAGTGTCTCTCCCTCCATCTCCAATCCCTCAGTCTCTCTCCATCCATCTCCAATCCCTCAGTCTCTCTCCCTCCATCTCCAATCCCTCAGTCTTTCTCCCTCCATCTCCAATCCCTCAGTCTCTCTCCCTCCATCTCCAATCCCTCAGTGTCTCTCCCTCCATCTCCAGTCCCTCAGTGTATCTCCCTCCATCTCCAATCCCTCAGTGTCTCTCCCTCCATCTCCAATCCCACAGTCTCTCTCCCTCCATCTCCAATCCCTCAGTCTCTCTCCCTCCATCTCCAATCCCTCAGTCTCTCTCCCTCCATCTCCAATCCCTCAGTGTCTCTCCCTCCATCTCCAAATCCTCAGTCTCTCTCCCTCCATCTCCAGACCCTCATTCTCTCTCTCCCTCCATCTCCAATCCATCAGTGTCTCTCCCTCCATCTCCAATCCCTCAGTGTCTCTCCCTCCATCTCCAATCACTCAGTCTCTCTCCCTCCATCTCCAATCCCTCAGTTTCTCTCCCTCAATCTACAATCCCTCAGTCTCTCTCCCTCCATCTCCAATCCCTCAGTCTCTCTCCCTCCATCTCAAATCCCTCACTCTCTCTACCTCCATCTCCAATCCCTCAGTCTCTCTCCCTTCATGTCCAATCCCTCAGTGTCTCTCCCTCCATCCCCAATCCCTCAGTGTCTCTCCCTCCATCTCCAATCCCTCAGTGTCTCTCCCTCTATCTCCAATCCCTCAGTGTCCCTCTCCCTCCATCTCCAATTCCTCAGTCTCTCTCCCTCCACCTCCAATCCCTCAGTCTCTCTCCCTCCATCACCAATTCCTCAGTTTCTTTCGCTCCATCTCCAATCCCTCTGTCTCTCTCCCTCCATCTCCAATCCCTCAGTCTCTTTCCCTCCATCGCCAATCCCTCAGTGTCTCTCCCTCCATCTCCAATCCCTCAGTGTCTCTCCCTCCATCTCCAATCCCTCAGTCTCTTTCCCTCCATCTCCAATCCCTCAGTGTCTCTCCCTCCATCTCCAATCCCTCAGTGTCTCTCCCTCCATCTCCAATCCCTCAGTGTCTCTCCCTCCATCTGCAATCCCTCAGTGTCTCTCCCTCCATCTCCACTCCCTCAGTGTCTCTCCCTCCATCTCCAATCCCTCAGTCTCTCTCCATCCATCTCCAATCCCTCAGTCTCTCTCCCTCCATCTCCAATCCCTCAGTCTTTCTCCCTCCATCTCCAATCCCTCAGTCTCTCTCCCTCCATCTCCAATCCCTCAGTGTCTCTCCCTCCATCTCCAGTCCCTCAGTGTATCTCCCTCCATCTCCAATCCCTCAGTGTCTCTCCCTCCATCTCCAATCCCTCAGTGCCTCTCCCTCTATCTCCAATCCCTCAGTCTCTCTCCCACAATCTCCAATCCCTCAGTGTCTCTCCCTCCATCTCCAATCCCTGTGTCTTTCCCTCCATCTCCAATCCCTCAGTGTCTCTCCCTCCATCTCCAATCCCTTAGACTCTCCCTCCATCTCCAGTCCCTCAGTCTCTTTCCCTCCATCTCCAGTCCCTCAGTCTCTCTCCCTCCATCTCCAAACCCTCAGTCTCTCTCCTCCATCTCCAATCCCTCAGTCTCTCTCCCTCCATCTCCAATCCCTCAGTGTCTCTCCATCCATCTCCAATCCCTCCGTGTCTCTTGCTCCATCTCCAATCCCTCAGTGTCTCTCCCTCCATCTCCAATCCCTCAGTGTCTCTCCCTCCATCTCCAATCCCTCAGTGTCTCTCCCTCCATCTCCAATCCCTGTGTCTTTCCCTCCATCTCCAATCCCTCAGTGTCTCTCCCTCTATCTCCAATCCCTTAGCATCTCCCTCCATCTCCAGTCCCTCAGTCTCTTTCCCTCCATCTCCAGCCCTCAGTCTCTCTCCCTCCATCTCCAATCCCTCAGTCTCTCTCCTCCATCTCCAATCCCTCAGTCTCTCTCGCTCCATCTCCAATCCCTCAGTGTCTCTCCTCCATCTCCAATCCCTCCGTGTCTCTTCCTCCATCTCCAATCCCTCAGTGTCTCTCCGTCCATCTCCAATCCCTCAGTTTCTCTCCCTCCATCTCCAATCCCTCAGTGTCTCTCCCTCCATCTCCAATCCCTCAGTGTCTCTCCCTCCATCTCCAATCCCTCAGTGTCTCTCCCTCCATCTCCAATCCATCAGTGTCTCTCCCTCCATCTCCAATCCCACTGTCTCTCTCCCTCCATCTCCAATCCCTCAGTCTCTCTCCCTCCATCTCCAATCCCTCAGTCTCTCTCCCTCCATCTCCAATCCCTCAGTGTCTCTCCCTCCATCTCCAAATCCTCAGTCTCTCTCCCTCCATCTCCAGACCCTCATTCTCTCTCTCCCTCCATCTCCAATCCATCAGTGTCTCTCCCTCCATCTCCAATCCCTCAGTGTCTCTCCCTCCATCTCCAATCCCTCAGTCTCTCTCCCTCCATCTCCAATCCCTCAGTCACTCTCCCTCAATCTCCAATCCCTCAGTCTCTCTCCCTCCATCTCCAATCCCTCAGTCTCTCTCCCTCCATCTCAAATCCCTCAGTCTCTCTACCTCCATCTCCAATCCCTCAGTCTCTCTCCCTCCATGTCCAATCCCTCAGTGTCTCTCCCTCCATCTCCAATCCCTCAGTGTCTCTCCCTCCATCTCCAATCCCTCAGTCTCTCTCCCTCCATCTCGAATCCCTCAGTCTCTCTCCCTCCATCTCCAATCCCTCAGTCTCACTCCCTCCATCTCCAATCCCTCAGTCTCTCTCCCTCCATCTCCAATCCCTCAGTTTCTCTCACTCCATCTCCAATCCCTCAGTCTCTCTCCCTCCATCTCCAATCCCTCAGTGTCTATCCCTCCATCTCCAATTCCTCAGTCTCTGTCCCTCCATCTCCAGACCCTCATTCTCTCTCTCTCCCTCCATCTCCAATCCCTCAGTGTCTCTACCTCCATCTCCAATCCCTCAGTCTCTCTCCCTCCATCTCCAATCCCTCAGTCTCTCTCCCTCCATCTCGAATCCCTCAGTCTCTCTCCGTCCATCTCCAATCCCTCAGTCTCTCTGCCTCCATCTCCAATCCCTCAGTGTCTCTCCCTCCATCTCCAATCTATCAGTGTCTCTCCCTCCATCTCCAATCCCTCAGTGCCTCTCCCTCTATCCCCAATCCCTCAGTGTCCCTCTCCCTCCATCTCCAATCCCTCAGTCTCTCCCCCTCCATCTCCAATCCCTCAGTGTCTATCCCTCCATCTCCAATCCCTCAGTCTCTCTCACTCCATCTCAAATCCCTCAGTCTCTCTACCTCCATCTCCAATCCCTCAGTCTCTCTCCCTCCATCTCCAATCCCTCAGTGTCTCTCCCTCCATCTCCAATCCCTCAGTGTCTCTCCCTCCATCTACAATCCCTCAGTCTCTCTCCCTCCATCTCCAATCCCTCAGTCTCTCTCCCTCCATCTCCAATCCCTCAGTGTCTCTCCCTCCATCTCCAATCCCTCAGTGTCTCTCCCTCCATCCCCAATCCCTCAGTCTCTCTCCCTCCATCTCGAATCCCTCAGTCTCTCTCCCTCCATCTCCAATCCCTCAGTCTCTCTCGCTCTATCTGCAATCCCGCAGTCTCTCTCCCTCCATCTCCAATCTCTGAGTCTCTCTCCCTCCATCTCCAATCGCTCAGTGTCTCTCCCTTCATCTCAAATCCCTCAGTGTCTCTCCCTCCATCTCCAATCCTTCAGTGTCTCTCCCTCCATCTCCAGTCCCTCAGTGTCTCTACCTCCATCTCCAATCCCTCAGTGTCTCTCCCTGCATCTCCAATCCCTCAGTCTCTCTCCCTCCATCTTTAATCCCTCAGTCTCTCTCCCTCCATCTCCAATCCCTCAGTCTCTCTCCCTCCATCTCCAATCCCTCAGTGTCTCTCCCCTCCATCTCCAATCCCTCAGTCTCTCTCCCTCCATCTCCAATCCCTTAGTCTCTCCCTCCATCTCCAGTCCCTCAGCCTCTCTCCCTCCATCTCCAGTCCTTCAGTCTCTCTCCCTCCATCTCCAATCCCTCAGCCTCTCTCCCTCCATCTCCAGTCCCTCAGTCTCTCACCCTCCATCTCCAATCCCTCAGTCTCTCTCCCTCCATCTCCAATCCCTCAGTCTCTCTCGCTCCATTTCCAATCCCTCAGTGTCTCTCGCTCCATTTCCAATCCCTCAGTGTCTCTCCCTCCATCTCCATTCCCTCAGTGTCTCTCCCTCCATCTCCAATCCCTCAGTGTCTCTCCGTCCATCTCCAATCCCTGTGTCTCTCCCTCCATCTCCAATCCCTCAGTGTCTCTCCCTCCATCTCCAATCCCTCAGTGTCTCTCGCTCCATCTCCAATCCCACAGTCTTTCTCCCTCCATCTCCAATCCCTCAGTCTCTCTCCCTCCATCTCCAGTCCCTCAGTCTCTCTCCCTCCATCTCCAATCCCTCAGTGTCTCTCCCTCCATCTCCAATCCCTCAGTCTCTCTCCCTCCATCTCCAATCCCTCAATCTCTCTCCCTCCATCTCCAATCCCTCAGTCTATCTCCCTCCATTTCAAATCCCTCAGTCTCTCTCCCTCCATCTCCAATCCCTCAGTCTCTCTCCCTCCATCTCCAATCCCTCAGTCTCTCTCCCTCCATCTCCAATCCCTCAGTCTCTCTCCCTCCATCTCCAATCCCTCAGTCTCTCTCCCTCCATCTCCAATCCCTCAGTCTCTCTCCCTCCATCTCCAATCCCTCAGTCTCTCTCGCTCCATCTCCAATCCTTCAGTGTCTCTCGCTCCATCTCCAATCCCTCAGTGTCTCTCCCTCCATCTCCATTCCCTCAGTGTCTCTCCCTCCATCTCCAATCCCTCAGTGTCTCTCCGTCCATCTCCAATCCCTGTGTCTCTCCCTCCATCTCCAATCCCTCAGTGTCTCTCCCTCCATCTCCAATCCCTCAGTGTCTCTCCCTCCATCTCCAATCCCACAGTCTCTCTCCCTCCATCTCCAATCCCTCAGTCTCTCTCCCTCCATGTCCAATCCCTCAGTCTCTCTCCCTCCATCTCCAATCGCTCAGTGTCTCTCCCTTCATCTCAAATCCCTCAGTGTCTCTCCCTCCATCTCCAATCCCTCAGTGTCTCTCCCTCCATCTCCAGTCCCTCAGTGTCTCTACCTCCATCTCCAATCCCTCAGTGTCTCTCCCTGCATCTCCAATCCCTCAGTCTCTCTCCCTCCATCTTTAATCCCTCAGTCTCTCTCCCTCCATCTCCAATCCCTCAGTCTCTCTCCCTCCATCTCCAATCCCTCAGTGTCTCTCCCCTCCATCTCCAATCCCTCAGTCTCTCTCCCTCCATCTCCAATCCCTTAGTCTCTCCCTCCATCTCCAGTCCCTCAGCATCTCTCCCTCCATCTCCAGTCCTTCAGTCTCTCTCCCTCCATCTCCAATCCCTCAGCCTCTCTCCCTCCATCTCCAGTCCCTCAGTCTCTCACCCTCCATCTCCAATCCCTCAGTCTCTCTCCCTCCATCTCCAATCCCTCAGTCTCTCTCGCTCCATCTCCAATCCCTCAGTGTCTCTCGCTCCATCTCCAATCCCTCAGTGTCTCTCCCTCCATCTCCATTCCCTCAGTGTCTCTCCCTCCATCTCCAATCCCTCAGTGTCTCTCCGTCCATCTCCAATCCCTGTGTCTCTCCCTCCATCTCCAATCCCTCAGTGTCTCTCCCTCCATCTCCAATCCCTCAGTGTCTCTCCCTCCATCTCCAATCCCACAGTCTCTCTCCCTCCATCTCCAATCCCTCAGTCTCTCTCCCTCCATCTCCAGTCCCTCAGTCTCTCTCCCTCCATCTCCAATCCCTCAGTGTCTCTCCCTCCATCTCCAATCCCTCAGTCTCTCTCCCTCCATCTCCAATCCCTCAATCTCTCTCCCTCCATCTCCAATCCCTAACTCTCTCTCCCTCCATCTCAAATCCCTCAGTCTCTCTACCTCCATCTCCAATCCCTCAGTCTCTCTCCCTCCATCTCCAATCCCTCAGTCTCTCTCCCTCCATCTCCAATCCCTCAGTCTCTCTCCCTCCATCTCCAATCCCTCAGTATCTCTCCCTCCATCTCCAATCCCTCAGTCTCTCTACCTCCATCTCCAATCCCTCAGTCTCTCTCCCTCCATCTCCAATCCCTCAGTCTCTCTCCCTCCATCTCCAATCCCTCAGTCTCTCACCCTCCATCTCCAATCCCTTAGTCTCTCTCCCTCCATCTCCAATCCCTCAGTCTCTCTCGCTCCATCTCCAATCCCTCAGTGTCTCTCGCTCCATCTCCAATCCCTCAGTGTCTCTCCCTCCATCTCCATTCCCTCAGTGTCTCTCCCTCCATCTCCAAACCCTCAGTGTCTCTCCGTCCATCTCCAATCCCTGTGTCTCTCCCTCCATCTCCAATCCCTCAGTGTCTCTCCCTCCATCTCCAATCCCTCAGTGTCTCTCCCTCCATCTCCAATCCCAAAGTCTCTCTCCCTCCATGTCCAATCCCTCAGTCTCTCTCCCTCCATCTCCAATCGCTCAGTGTCTCTCCCTTCATCTCAAATCCCTCAGTGTCTCTCCCTCCATCTCCAATCCCTCAGTGTCTCTCCCTCCATCTCCAGTCCCTCAGTGTCTCTACCTCCATCTCCAATCCCTCAGTGTCTCTCCCTGCATCTCCAATCCCTCAGTCTCTCCCCTCCATCTTTAATCCCTCAGTCTCTCTCCCTCCATCTCCTATCCCTCAGTCTCTCTCCCTCCATCTCCAATCCCTTAGTCTCTCCCTCCATCTCCAGTCCCTCAGCATCTCTCCCTCCATCTCCAGTCCTTCAGTCTCTCTCCCTCCATCTCCAATCCCTCAGCCTCTCTCCCTCCATCTCCAGTCCCTCAGTCTCTCACCCTCCATCTCCAATCCCTCAGTCTCTCTCCCTCCATCTCCAATCCCTCAGTCTCTCTCGCTCCATCTCCAATCCCTCAGTGTCTCTCGCTCCATCTCCAATCCCTCAGTGTCTCTCCCTCCATCTCCATTCCCTCAGTGTCTCTCCCTCCATCTCCAATCCCTCAGTGTCTCTCCGTCCATCTCCAATCCCTGTGTCTCTCCCTCCATCTCCAATCCCTCAGTGTCTCTCCCTCCATCTCCAATCCCTCAGTGTCTCTCCCTCCATCTCCAATCCCACAGTCTCTCTCCCTCCATCTCCAATCCCTCAGTCTCTCTCCCTCCATCTCCAGTCCCTCAGTCTCTCTCCCTCCATCTCCAATCCCTCAGTGTCTCTCCCTCCATCTCCAATCCCTCAGTCTCTCTCCCTCCATCTCCAATCCCTCAATCTCTCTCCCTCCATCTCCAATCCCTCAGTCTCTCTCCCTCCATCTCAAATCCCTCAGTCTCTCTACCTCCATCTCCAATCCCTCAGTCTCTCTCCCTCCATCTCCAATCCCTCAGTCTCTCTCCCTCCATCTCCAATCCCTCAGTCTCTCTCCCTCCATCTCCAATCCCTCAGTCTCTCTCCCTCCATCTCCAATCCCTCAGTCTCTCTACCTCCATCTCCAATCCCTCAGTCTCTCTCCCTCCATCTCCAATCCCTCAGTCTCTCTCCCTCCATCTCCAATCCCTCAGTCTCTCACCCTCCATCTCCAATCCCTTAGTCTCTCTCCCTCCATCTCCAATCCCTCAGTCTCTCTCGCTCCATCTCCAATCCCTCAGTGTCTCTCGCTCCATCTCCAATCCCTCAGTGTCTCTCCCTCCATCTCCATTCCCTCAGTGTCTCTCCCTCCATCTCCAATCTCTCAGTGTCTCTCCGTCCATCTCCAATCCCTGTGTCTCTCCCTCCATCTCCAATCCCTCAGTGTCTCTCCCTCCATCTCCAATCCCTCAGTGTCTCTCCCTCCATCTCCAATCCCAAAGTCTCTCTCCCTCCATCTCCAATCCCTCAGTCTCTCTCCCTCCATCTCCAGTCCCTCAGTCTCTCTCCCTCCATCTCCAATCCCTCAGTGTCTCTCCCTCCATCTCCAATCCCTCAGTCTCTCTCCCTCCATATCCAATCCCTCAATCTCTCTCCCTCCATCTCCAATCCCTCAGTCTCTCTCCCTCCATCTCAAATCCCTCAGTCTCTCTACCTCCATCTCCAATCCCTCAGTCTCTCTCCCTCCATCTCCAATCCCTCAGTCTCTCTCCCTCCATCTCCAATCCCTCAGTCTCTCTCCCTCCATCTCCAATCCCTCAGTCTCTCTCCCTCCATCTCCAATCCCTCAGTCTCTCTCCCTCCATCTCCAATCCCTCAGTTTCTCTCCCTCCATCTCCAATCCCTCAGTCTCTCTCCCTCCATCTCCAATCCCTCAGTGTCTATCCCTCCATCTCCAATTCCTCAGTCTCTGTCCCTCCATCTCCAGACCCTCATTCTCTCTCTCTCCCTCCATCTCCAATACCTCAGTGTCTCTACCTCCATCTCCAATCCCTCAGTCTCTCTCCCTCCATCTCCAATCCCTCAGTCTCTCTCCCTCCATCTCGAATCCCTCAGTCTCTCTCCGTCCATCTCCAATCCCTCATTCTCTCTGCCTCCATCTCCAATCCCTCAGTGTCTCTCCCTCCATCTCCAATCTATCAGTGTCTCTCCCTCCATCTCCAATCCCTCAGTGTCTCTCCCTCTATCTCCAATCCCTCAGTGTCCCTCTCCCTCCATCTCCAATCCCTCAGTCTCTCTCCCTCCATCTCCAATCCCTCAGTGTCTATCCCTCCATCTCCAATCCCTCAGTCTCTCTCACTCCATCTCAAATCCCTCAGTCTCTCTACCTCCATCTCCAATCCCTCAGTCTCTCTCCGTCCATCTCCAATCCCTGTGTCTCTCCCTCCATCTCCAATCCCTCAGTGTCTCTCCCTCCATCTACAATCCCTCAGTCTCTCTCCCTCCATCTCCAATCCCACAGTCTCTCTCCCTCCATCTCCAATCCCTCAGTCTCTCTCCCTCCATCTCCAGTCCCTCAGTCTCTCTCCCTCCATCTCCAATCCCTCAGTGTCTCTCCCTCCATCTCCAATCCCTCAGTCTCTCTCCCTCCATCTCCAATCCCTCAATCTCTATCCCTCCATCTCCAATCCCTCAGTCTCTCTCCCTCCATCTCAAATCCCTCAGTCTCTCTACCTCCATCTCCAATCCCTCAGTCTCTCTCCCTCCATCTCCAATCCCTCAGTCTCTCTCCCTCCATCTCCAATCCCTCAGTCTCTCTCCCTCCATCTCCAATCCCTCAGTCTCTCTCCCTCCATCTCCAATCCCACAGTCTCTCTCCCTCCATCTCCAATCCCTCAGTCTCTCTCCCTCCATCTCCAATCCCTCAGTGTCTCTCCCTCCATCTCCAATCCCTCAGTGTCTCTCCCTCTATCTCCAATCCCTCAGTGTCCCTCTCCCTCCATCACCAATTCCTCAGTCTCTCTCCCTCCATCTCCAATCCCTCAGTCTCTCTCCCTCCATCTCCAATCCCCCAGTCTCTTTCCCTCCATCTCCAATCCCTCAGTCTCTCTCCCTCCATCTCCAATCCCTCAGTCTCTTTCCCTCCATCTCCAATCCATCACTGTCTCTCCCTCCATCTCCAATCCCTCAGTGTCTCTCCCGCCATCTCCAATCCCTGAGTGTCTCTCCCTCCATCTCCAATCCCTCAGTGTCTCTCCCTCCATCTCCAATCCCTCAGTGTCTCTCCCTCCATCTCCAATCCCTCAGTGTCTCTCCCTCCATCTCCTCTCCCTCAGTGTCTCTCCCTCCATCTCCAATCCCTCAGTCTCTCACCCTCCATCTCCAATCCCTCAGTCTCTCTCCCTCCATCTCCAATCCCTCAGTCTTTCTCCCTCCATCTCCAATCCCTCAGTCTCTCATCCTCCACATCCAATCCCTCAGTGTCTCTGCCTCCATCTCCAATCCCTCAGTGTCTCTCCCTCCATCTGCAATCCCTCAGGGTCTCTCCCTCTATCTCCAATCCCTCAGTGTCTCTCCCTCCATCTCCAATCCCTCAGTCTCTCTCCCTCCATCTCCAATCCCTCAGTGTCTCTCCCTCCATCTCCAATCCCTGTGTCTTTCCCTCCATCTCCAATCCCTCAGTGTCTCTCCCTCCATCTCCAATCCCTTAGTCTCTCCCGCCATCTCCAGTCCCTCAGTCTCTCTCCCTCCATCTCCAATCCCTCAGTCTCTCTCCCTCCATCTCCAATCCCTCAGTCTCTCTCCTCCATCTCCAATCCCTCATTCTCTCTCGCTCCATCTCCAATCCCTCAGTGTCTCTCCCTCCATCTCCAATCCCTCCGTGTCTCTCGCTCCATCTCCAATCCCTCAGTGTCTCTCCCTCCATCTCCAATTCCTCCGTGTCTCTCCTTCCTTCTCCAATCCCTCAGTGTCTCTCCCTTCATCTCCAATCCCTCAGTGTCTCTCCCTCCATCTCCAATCCCTCAGTGTCTCTCCCTCCATCTCCAATCCCTCAGTGTCTCTCCCTCCATCTCCAATCCCTCAGTGTCTCTCCCTCCATCTCCAATCCCACAGTCTCTCACCCTCCATCTCCAATCCCTCAGTCTCTCTCCCTCCATCTCCAATCCCTCAGTCTCTCTCCCTCCATCTCCAATCCCTCAGAGTCTCTCCCTCCATCTCCAAATCCTCAGTCTCTCTCCCTCCATCTGCAGACCCTCATACTCTCTCTCCCTCCATCTCCCATCCTTCAGTGTCTCTAACTCCATCTCCAATCCCACAGTGTCTCTCCCTCCATCTCCAATCACTCAGTCTCTCTCCCTCCATCTCCAATCCCTCTGTCTCCCTCCCTCCATCTCCAATCCCTCAGTGTCTCTCCCTCCATCTCCAATCCCTCAGCCTCTCTCCCTCCATCTCAAATCCCTCAGTGTCTCTACCTCCATCTCCAATCCCTCATTGTCTCTCCCTCCATCTCCAATCCCTCAGTCTCTCTCCCTCCATCTCCAATCCCTCAGTCTCTCTCCCTCCATCTCCAATCCCTCAGTCTCTCTCCATCTCCAATCCCTCAGTCTCTCTCCCTCCATCTCCAATTCCTCAGTGTCTCTACCTCCATCTCCAATCCCTCAGTCTCTCTCTCTCCATCTCCAATCCCTCAGTGTCTCTCCCTCCATCTCCAATTCCTCAGTCTCTCTCCCTCCATCTCCAGACCCTCATTCTCTCTCTCTCCCTCCATCTCCAATCCCTCAGTGTCTCTACCTCCATCTCCAATCCCTCAGTCTCTCTCCCTCCATCTCCAATCCCTCAGTCTCTCTCCCTCCATCTCAAATCCCTCAGTCTCTCTACCTCCATCTCCAATCACTCAGTCTCTCTCCCTCCATCTCCAATCCCTCAGTGTCTCTCCCTCCATCTCCAATCCCTCAGTCTCTCTCCCTCCATCTCGAATCCCTCAGTCTCTCTCCATCCACCTCCAATCCCTCAGTCTCTCTCCTTCCATCTCCAATCCCTCAGTCTCTCTCCCTCCATCTCCAATCCCTCAGTGTCTTTCCCTCCATCTCCAATCCCTCAGTGTCTCTCCCTCCATTTCCAATCCCTCAGTCTCTCTCCCTCCATCTCCAATCCCTCAGTCTCTCTCCCTCCATCTCCAATCCCTCAGTCTCTCTCCCTCCATCTCCAATCCCTCAGTCTCTCTCCCTCCATCTCCAATCCCTCAGTCTCTCTACCTCCATCTCCAATCCCTCAGTCTCTCTCCCTCCAACTCCAATCCCTCAGTGTCTCTCCCTCGATCTCCAATCCCTCAGTGTCTCTCCCTCCATCTCCAATTCCTCAATCTCTCTCCCTCCATCTCGAATGCCTCAGTCTCTCTCCCTCCATCTCCAATCCCTCAGTCTCTCTCCCTCCATCTCCAATCCCTCAGTCTCTCTCCCTCCATCTCCAATCCCTCAGTGTCTCTCCCTCCATCTCCAATCCCTCAGTCTCTCTCCCTCCATCTCCAATCCCTCAGTGTCTCTCCCTCCATCTCCAATCCCTCAGTGTCTCTCCCTCCATCTCCAATTCCTCAGTCTCTCTCCCTCCATCTCCAGAACCTCATTCTCTCTCTCTCCCACCATCTCCAATCCCTCAGTGTCTTTACCTCCATCTCCAATCCCTCAGTCTCTCTCCCTCCATCTCCAATCCCTCAGTGTCTCTCCCTCCATCTCCAATTCCTCAGTCTCTCTCCCTCCATCTCCAGACCCTCATTCTCTCTCTCTCCCTCCATCTCAAATCCCTCAGTCTCTCCACCTTCATCTCCAATCCCTCAGTGTCTCTCCCTCCATCTCCAATCCCTCAGTGTCTCTCCCTCCATCTCCAATCCCTCAGTATCTCTCCCTCCATCTCCAATCCGTCAGTCTCTCTCCCTCCATCTCCAATCCCTCAGTCTCTCTCCCTCCACCTCCAATCCCTCAGTCTCTCTCCCTCCATCTCAAATCCCTCAGTCTCTCTACCTACACCTCCAATCCCTCAGTCTCTCTCCCTCCATCTCCAATCCCTCAGTGTCTCTCCCTCCATCTCCAATCCCTCAGTCTCTCTCCCTCCATCTCCAATCCCTCAGTCTCTCTCCCTCCATCTCCAATCCCTCAGTCTCTCTCCCTCCATCTCCAATCCCTCAGTCTCTCTCCCTCCATCTCCAATCCCTCAGTGTCTCTCCCTCATCTCCAATCCCTCAGTGTCTCTCCCTCTATCTCCAATCCCTCAGTGTCCCTCTCCCTCCATCTCCAATTCCCCATTCTCTCTCCCTCCTCCTCCAATCCCTCAGTCTCTCTCCCACCATCTCCAATCCCTCAGTCTCTTTTGCTCCATCTCCAATCCCTCAGTCTCTCTCCCTCCATCTCCAAGCCCTCAGTCTCTTTCCCTCCATCTCCAATCACTCAGTGTCTCTCCCTCCATCTCCAATCCTTCAGTGTCTCTCCCTCCATCTCCAATCCCTCAGTCTCTTTCGCTCCATCTCCAATCCCTCAGTGTCTCTCCCTCCATCTCCAATCCCTCAGTGTCTCTCCCTCCATCTCCAATCCCTCAGTGTCTCTCCCTCCATCTCCAATCCCTCAGTGTCTCTCCCTCCATTTCCAATCCCTCAGTGTCTCTCCCTCCATCTCCACTCCCTCAGTGTCTCTCCCTCCATCTCCAATCCCTCAGTCTGTCTCCCTCCATTTCCAATCCCTCAGTCTCTCTCCCTCCATCTCCAATCCCTCAGTCTTTCTCCCTCCATCTCCAATCCCTCAGTCTCTCTCCCTCCATCTCCAATCCCTCAGTGTCTCTCCCTCCATCTCCAGTCCCTCAGTGTATCTCCCTCCATCTCCAATCCCTCAGTGTCTCTCCCTCCATCTCCAATCCCTCAGTGTCTCTCCCTCCATCTCCAATCCCTCAGTCTCTCTCCCACAATCTCCAATCCCTCAGTGTCTCTCCCTCCATCTCCAATCCCTGTGTCTTTCCCTCCATCTCCAATCCCCCAGTGTCTCTCCCTCCATCTCCAATCCCTTAGCGTCTCCCTCCATCTCCAGTCCCTCAGTCTCTTTCCCTCCATCTCCTGTCCCTCAGTCTCTCTCCCTCCATCTCCAATCCCTCAGTCTCTCTCCTCCATCTCCAATCCCTCAGTCTCTCTCGCTCCATCTCCAATCCCTCAGTGTCTCTCCCTCCATCTCCAATCCCTCCGTGTCTCTTGCTCCATCTCCAATCCCTCAGTGTCTCTCCCTCCATCTCCAATCCCTCAGTGTCTCTCCCTCCATCTCCAATCCCTCAGTGTCTCTCCCTCCATCTCCAATCCCTCAGTGTCTCTCCCTCCATCTCCAATCCCTGTGTCTTTCCCTCCATCTCCAATCCCTCAGTGTCTCTCCCTCCATCTCCAATCCCTTAGCCTCTCCCTCCATCTCCAGTCCCTCAGTCTCTTTCCCTCCATCTCCAGTCCCTCAGTCTCTCTCCCTCCATCTCCAATCCCTCAGTCTCTCTCCTCCATCTCCAATCCCTCAGACACTCTCGCTCCATCTCCAATCCCTCAGTGTCTCTCCCTCCATCTCCAATCCCTCAGTCTCTCTCCCTCCATCTCCAATCCCTCAGTGTCTCTCCCTCCATCTCCAATCCCTGTGTCTTTCCCTCCATCTCCAATCCCTCAGTGTCTCTCCCTCCATCTCCAATCTCTTAGTCTCTCCCGCCATCTCCAGTCCCTCAGTCACTCTCCCTCCATCTCCAATCCCTCAGTCTCTCTCCCTCCATCTCCAATCCCTCAGTCTCTCTCCTCCATCTCCAATCCCTCATTCTCTCTCGCTCCATCTCCAATCCCTCAGTGTCTCTCCCTCCATCTCCAATCCCTCCGTGTCTCTCGCTCCATCTCCAATCCCTCAGTGTCTCTCCCTCCATCTCCAATTCCTCCGTGTCTCTCCTTCCTTCTCCAATCCCTCAGTGTCTCTCCCTCCATCTCCAATCCCTCAGTGTCTCTCCCTCCATCTCCAATCCCTCAGTGTCTCTCCCTCCATCTCCAATCCCTCAGTGTCTCTCCCTCCATCTCCAATCCCTCAGTGTCTCTCCCTCCATCTCCAATCCCACAGTCTCTCACCCTCCATCTCCAATCCCTCAGTCTCTCTCCCTCCATCTCCAATCCCTCAGTCTCTCTCCCTCCATCTCCAATCCCTCAGAGTCTCTCCCTCCATCTCCAAATCCTCAGTTTCTCTCCCTCCATCTGCAGACCCTCATACTCTCTCTCCCTCCATCTCCCATCCTTCAGTGTCTCTAACTCCATCTCCAATCCCTCATTGTCTCTCCCTCCATCTCCAATCCCTCAGTCTCTCTCCCTCCATCTCCAATCCCTCAGTCTCTCTCCCTCCATCTCCAATCCCTCAGTCTCTCTCCATCTCCAATCCCTCAGTCTCTCTCCCTCCATCTCCAATCCCTCAGTGTCTCTCCCACCATCTCCAATCCCTCAGTCTCTCTCTCTCCATCTCCAATCCCTCAGTGTCTCTCCCTCCATCTCCAATTCCTCAGTCTCTCTCCCTCCATCTCCAGACCCTCATTCTATCTCTCTCCCTCCATCTCCAATCCCTCAGTGTCTCTACCTCCATCTCCAATCCCTCAGTCTCTCTCCCTCCATCTCCAATCCCTCAGTCTCTCTCCCTCCATCTCAAATCCCTCAGTCTCTCTACCTCCATCTCCAATCACTCAGTCTCTCTCCCTCCATCTCCAATCCCTCAGTGTCTCTCCCTCCATCTCCAATCCCTCAGTCTCTCTCCCTCCATCTCGAATCCCTCAGTCTCTCTCCGTCCATCTCCAATCCCTCAGTCTCTCTCCTTCCATCTCCAATCCCTCAGTCTCTCTCCCTCCATCTCCAATCCCTCAGTGTCTCTCCCTCCATCTCCAATCCCTCAGTGTCTCTCCCTCCATCTCCAATCCCTCAGTCTCTCTCCCTCCATCTCCAATCCCTCAGTCTCTCTCCCTCCATCTCCAATCCCTCAGTCTCTCTCCCTCCATCTCCAATCCCTCAGTCTCTCTCCCTCCATCTCCAATCCCTCAGTCTCTCTACCTCCATCTCCAATCCCTCAGTCTCTCTCCCTCCAACTCCAATCCCTCAGTGTCTCTCCCTCCATCTCCAATCCCTCAGTGTCTCTCCCTCCATCTCCAATCCCTCAGTCTCTCTCCCTCCATCTCGAATCCCTCAGTCTCTCTCCCTCCATCTCCAATCCCTCAGTCTCTCTCCCTCCATCTCCAATCCCTCAGTCTCTCTCCCTCCATCTCCAATCCCTCAGTGTCTCTCCCTCCATCTCCAATCCCTCAGTCTCTCTCCCTCCATCTCCAATCCCTCAGTGTCTCTCCCTCCATCTCCAATCGCTCAGTGTCTCTCCCTCCATCTCCAATTCCTCAGTCTCTCTCCCTCCATCTCCAGAACCTCATTCTCTCTCTCTCCCACCATCTCCAATCCCTCAGTGTCTTTACCTCCATCTCCAATCCCTCAGTCTCTCTCCCTCCATCTCCAATCCCTCAGTGTCTCTCCCTCCATCTCCAATTCCTCAGTCTCTCTCCCTCCATCTCCAGACCCTCATTCTCTCTCTCTCCCTCCATCTCAAATCCCTCAGTCTCTCCACCTTCATCTCCAATCCCTCAGTGTCTCTCCCTCCATCTCCAATCCCTCAGTGTCTCTCCCTCCATCTCCAATCCCTCAGTATTTCTCCCTCCATCTCCAATCCCTCAGTCTCTCTCCCTCCACCTCCAATCCCTCAGTCTCTCTCCCTCCATCTCAAATCCCTCAGTCTCTCTACCTACACCTCCAATCCCTCAGTCTCTCTCCCTCCATCTCCAATCCCTCAGTGTCTCTCCCTCCATCTCCAATCCCTCAGTCTCTCTCCCTCCATCTCCAATCCCTCAGTCTCTCTCCCTCCATCTCCAATCCCTCAGTCTCTCTCCCTCCATCTCCAATCCCTCAGTCTCTCTCCCTCCATCTCCAATCCCTCAGTGTCTCTCCCTCATCTCCAATCCCTCAGTGTCTCTCCCTCTATCTCCAATCCCTCAGTGTCCCTCTCCCTCCATCTCCAATTCCCCATTCTCTCTCCCTCCTCCTCCAATCCCTCAGGCTCTCTCCCACCATCTCCAATCCCTCAGTCTCTTTTGCTCCATCTCCAATCCCTCAGTCTCTCTCCCTCCATCTCCAAGCCCTCAGTCTCTTTCCCTCCATCTCCAATCACTCAGTGTCTCTCCCTCCATCTCCAATCCTTCAGTGTCTCTCCCTCCATCTCCAATCCCTCAGTGTCTCTCCCTCCATCTCCAATCCCTCAGTGTCTCTCCCTCCATTTCCAATCCCTCAGTGTCTCTCCCTCCATCTCCACTCCCTCAGTGTCTCTCCCTCCATCTCCAATCCCTCAGGCTGTCTCCCTCCATCTCCAATCCCTCAGTCTCTCTCCCTCCATCTCCAATCCCTCAGTCTTTCTCCCTCCATCTCCAATCCCTCAGTCTCTCTCCCTCCATCTCCAATCCCTCAGTGTCTCTCCCTCCATCTCCAGTCCCTCAGTGTATCTCCCTCCATCTCCAATCCCTCAGTGTCTCTCCCTCCATCTCCAATCCCTCAGTGTCTCTCCCTCCATCTCCAATCCCTCAGTCTCTCTCCCACAATCTCCAATCCCTCAGTGTCTCTCCCTCCATCTCCAATCCCTGTGTCTTTCCCTCCATCTCCAATCCCCCAGTGTCTCTCCCTCCATCTCCAATCCCTTAGCGTCTCCCTCCATCTCCAGTCCCTCAGTCTCTTTCCCTCCATCTCCAGTCCCTCAGTCTCTCTCCCTCCATCTCCAATCCCTCAGTCTCTCTCCTCCATCTCCAATCCCTCAGTCTCTCTCGCTCCATCTCCAATCCCTCAGTGTCTCTCCCTCCATCTCCAATCCCTCCGTGTCTCTTGCTCCATCTCCAATCCCTCAGTGTCTCTCCCTCCATCTCCAATCCCTGTGTCTTTCCCTCCATCTCCAATCCCTCAGTGTCTCTCCCTCCATCTCCAATCCCTTAGCCTCTCCCTCCATCTCCAGTCCCTCAGTCTCTTTCCCTCCATCTCCAGTCCCTCAGTCTCTCTCCCTCCATCTCCAATCCCTCAGTCTCTCTCCTCCATCTCCAATCCCTCAGACTCTCTCGCTCCATCTCCAATCCCTCAGTGTCTCTCCCTCCATCTCCAATCCCTCCGTGTCTCTTGCTCCATCTCCAATCCCTCAGTGTCTCTCCCTCCATCTCCAATCACTCAGTGTCTCTCACTCCATCTCCAATCCCTCAGTGTCTCTCCCTCCATCTCCAATCCCTCAGTGTCTCTCCCTCCATCTCCAATCCCACAGTCTCTCTCCCTCCATCTCCAATCCCTCAGTCTCTCTCCCTCCATCTCCAATCCCTCAATCTCTCTCCCTCCATCTCCAATCCCTCAGTGTCTCTACCTCCATCTCCAAATCCTCAGTCTCTCTCCCTCCATCTCCAGATCCTCATTCTCTCTCTCCCTCCATCTCCAATCCATCAGTGTCTCTCCCTCCATCTCCAAACCCTCAGTGTCTCTCCCTCCATCTCCAATCCCTCAGTCTCTCTCCCTCCATCTCCAATCCCTCAGTCTCTCTCCCTCAATCTCCAATCCCTCAGTCTCTCTCCCTCCATCTCCAATCCCTCAGTCTCTCTCCCTCCATCTCAAATCCCTCAGTCTCTCTACCTCCATCTCCAATCCCTCAGTCTCTCTCCCTCCATGTCCAATCCCTCAGTGTCTCTCCCTCCATCTCCAATCCCTCAGTGTCTCTAGCTCCATCTCCAATCCCTCAGTCTCTCTCCCTCCATCTCGAATCCCTCAGTCCCTCTCCCTCCATCTCCAATCCCTCAGTCTCACTCCTTCCATCTCCAAACCCTCAGTCTCTCTCCCTCCATCTCCAATCCCTCAGTTTCTCTCCCTCCATCTCCAATCCCTCAGTCTCTCTCCCTCCATCTCCAATCCCTCAGTGTCTATCCCTCCATCTCCAATTCCTCAGTCTCTCTCCCTCCATCTCCAGACCCTCATTCTCTCTCTCTCCCTCCATCTCGAATCCCTCAGTGTCTCTACCTCCACCTCCAATCCCTCAGTCTCTCTCCCTCCATCTCCAATCCCTCAGTCTCTCTCCCTTCATCTCGAATCCCTCAGTCTCTCTCCGTCCATCTCCAATCCCTCAGTCTCTCTCCCTCCATCTCCAATCCCTCAGTGTCTCTCCCTCCATCTCCAATCTATCAGTGTCTCTCCATCCATCTCCAATCCCTCAGTGTCTCTCCCTCTATCTCCAATCCCTCAGTGTCCCTCTCCCTCCATCTCCAATCCCTCAGTCTCTCTCCCTCCATCTCCAATCCCTCAGTGTCTAACCCTCCATCTCCAATCCCTCAGTCTCTCTCACTCCATCTCAAATCCCTCAGTCTCTCTACCTCCATCTACAATCCCTCAGTCTCTCTCCCTCCATCTCCAATCCCTCTGTGTCTCTCCCTCCATCTCCAATCCCTCGGTGTCTCTCCCTCCATCTACAATCCCTCAGTCTCTCTCCCTCCATCTCCAATCCCTCAGTCTCTCTCCCTCCATCTCCAATCCCTCAGTGTCTCTCCCTCCATCTCCAATCCCTCAGTGTCTCTCCCTCCATCCCCAATCCCTCAGTCTCTCTCCCTCCATCTCGAATCCCTCAGTCTCTCTCCCTCCATCTCCAAACCCTCAGTCTCTCTCCCTCTATCTCCAATCCCGCAGTCTCTCTCCCTCCATCTCCAATCCCTCAGTCTCTTTCCCTCCATCTCCAATCGCTCAGTGTCTCTCCCTTCATATCAAATCCCTCAGTGTCTCTCCCTCCATCTCCAATCCCTCAGTGTCTCTCCCTCCATCTCCAGTCCCTCAGTGTCTCTACCTCCATCTCCAATCCCTCAGTGTCTCTCCCTGCATCTCCAATCCCTCAGTCTCTCTCCCTCCATCTTTAATCCCTCAGTCTCTCTCCCTCCATCTCCAATCCCTCAGTCTCTCTCCCTCCATCTCCAATCCCTCAGTGTCTCTCCCCTCCATCTCCAATCCCTCAGTCTCTCTCCCTCCATCTCCAATCCCTCAGTCTCTCACCCTCCATCTCTAATCCCTCAGTGTCTCTGCCTCCATCTCCAATCCCTGTGTCATTCCCTCCATCTCCAATCCCTCAGTGTCTCTCCCTCCATCTCCAATCCCTTAGTCTCTCCCTCCATCTCCAGTACCTCAGCCTCTCTCCCTCCATCTCCAGTCCTTCAGTCTCTCTCCCTTCATCTCCAATCCCTCAGCCTCTCTCCCTCCATCTCCAGTCCCTCAGTCTCTCTCCCTCCATCTCCAATCCCTCAGTCTCTCTCCCTCCATCTCCAATCCCTCAGTCTCTCTCGCTCCATCTCCAATCCCTCAGTGTCTCTCGCTCCATCTCCACTCCCTCAGTGTCTCTCCCTCCATCTCCAATCCCTCAGTGTCTCTCCCTCCATCTCCAATCCCTCAGTGTCTCTCCGTCCATCTCCAATCCCTGTGTCTCTCCCTCCATCTCCAATCCCTCAGTGTCTCTCCCTCCATCTCCAATCCCTCAGTGTCTCTCCCTTCATCTCCAATCCCACAGGCTCTCTCCCTCCATCTCCAATCCCTCAGTCTCTCTCCCTCCATCTCCAATCCCTCAGTCACTCTCCCTTCATCTCCAATTCCTCATTCTCTCTCCCTCCTCCTCCAATCCCTCAGTCTCTCTCCCTCCATCTCCAATCCCTCAGTCTCCTTTGCTCCATCTCCAATCCCTCAGTCTCTCTCCCTCCATCTCCAAGCCCTCAGTCTCTTTCCCTCCATCTCCAATCACTCAGTGTCTCTCCCTCCATCTCCAATCCCTCAGTGTCTCTCCCTCCATCTCCAATCCCTCAGTCTCTTTCCCTCCATCTCCAATCCCTCAGTGTCTCTCCCTCCATCTCCAATCCCTCAGTGTCTCTCCCTCCATCTCCAATCCCTCAGTGTCTCTCCCTCCATTTCCAATCCCTCAGTGTCTCTCCCTCCATCTCCACTCCCTCAGTGTCTCTCCCTCCATCTCCAATCCCTCAGTGTCTCTACCTCCATCTCCAATCCCTCAGTGTCTCTCCCTGCATCTCCAATCCCTCAGTCTCTCTCACTCCATCTTTAATCCCTCAGTCTCTCTCCCTCCATCTCCAATCCCTCAGTCTCTCTCCCTCCATCTCCAATCCCTCAGTGTCTCTCCCCTCCATCTCCAATCCCTCAGTCTCTCTCCCTCCATCTCCAATCCCTCAGTCTCTCACCCTCCATCTCCAATCCCTCAGTGTCTCTGCCTCCATCTCCAATCCCTGTGTCATTCCCTCCATCTCCAATCCCTCAGTGTCTCTCCCTCCATCTCCAATCCCTTAGTCTCTCCCTCCATCTCCAGTCCCTCAGCCTCTCTCACTCCATCTCCAGTCCTTCAGTCTCTCTCCCTCCATCTCCAATCCCTCAGCCGCTCTCCCTCCATCTCCAGTCCCTCAGTCTCTCTCCCTCCATCTCCAATCCCTCAGTCTCTCTCCCTCCATCTCCAATCCCTCAGTCTCTCTCGCTCCATCTGCAATCCCTCAGTGTCTCTCGCTCCATCTCCACTCCCTCAGTGTCTCTCCCTCCATCTCCAATCCCTCAGTGTCTCTCCCTCCATCTCCAATCCCTCAGTGTCTCTCCGTCCATCTCCAATCCCTGTGTCTCTCCCTCCATCTCCAATCCCTCAGTGTCTCTCCCTCCATCTCCAATCCCTCAGTGTCTCTCCCTCCATCTCCAATCCCACAGGCGCTCTCCCTCCATCTCCAATCCCTCAGTCTCTCTCCCTCCATCTCCAGTCCCTCAGTCTCTCTCCCTCCATCTCCAATCCCTCAGTGTCTCTCCCTCCATCTCCAATCCCTCAGTCTCTCTCCCTCCATCTCCAATCCCTCAATCTCTCTCCCTCCATCTCCAATCCCTCAGTCTCTCTCCCTCCATCTCAAATCCCTCAGTCTCTCTACCTCCATCTCCAATCCCTCAGTCTCTCTCCCTCCATCTCCAATCCCTCAGTGTCTCTCCATCCATCTCCAATCCCTCAGTCTCTCTCCCTCCATCTCCAATCCCTCAGTGTCTCTCCCTCTATCTCCAATCCCTCAGTGACCCTCTCCCTCCCATCACCAATTCCTCAGTCTCTCTCCCTCCATCTCCAATCCCTCAGTCTCTCTCCCTCCATCTCCAATCCCCCAGTCTCTTTCCCTCCATCTCCAATCCCTCAGTCTCTCTCCCTCCATCTCCAATCCCTCAGTGTCTCTCCCTCCATCTCCAATCCCTCAGTGTCTCTCCGTCCATCTCCAATCCCTGTGTCTCTCCCTCCATCTCCAATCCCTCAGTGTCTCTCCCTCCATCTCCAATCCCTCAGTGTCTCTCCCTTCATCTCCAATCCCACAGGCTCTCTCCCTCCATCTCCAATCCCTCAGTCTCTCTCCCTCCATCTCCAATCCCTCAGTCACTCTCCCTTCATCTCCAATTCCTCATTCTCTCTCCCTCCTCCTCCAATCCCTCAGTCTCTCTCCCTCCATCTCCAATCCCTCAGTCTCCTTTGCTCCATCTCCAATCCCTCAGTCTCTCTCCCTCCATCTCCAAGCCCTCAGTCTCTTTCCCTCCATCTCCAATCACTCAGTGTCTCTCCCTCCATCTCCAATCCCTCAGTGTCTCTCCCTCCATCTCCAATCCCTCAGTCTCTTTCCCTCCATCTCCAATCCCTCAGTGTCTCTCCCTCCATCTCCAATCCCTCAGTGTCTCTCCCTCCATCTCCAATCCCTCAGTGTCTCTCCCTCCATTTCCAATCCCTCAGTGTCTCTCCCTCCATCTCCACTCCCTCAGTGTCTCTCCCTCCATCTCCAATCCCTCAGTGTCTCTACCTCCATCTCCAATCCCTCAGTGTCTCTCCCTGCATCTCCAATCCCTCAGTCTCTCTCCCTCCATCTTTAATCCCTCAGTCTCTCTCCCTCCATCTCCAATCCCTCAGTCTCTCTCCCTCCATCTCCAATCCCTCAGTGTCTCTCCCCTCCATCTCCAATCCCTCAGTCTCTCTCCCTCCATCTCCAATCCCTCAGTCTCTCACCCTCCATCTCCAATCCCTCAGTGTCTCTGCCTCCATCTCCAATCCCTGTGTCATTCCCTCCATCTCCAATCCCTCAGTGTCTCTCCCTCCATCTCCAATCCCTTAGTCTCTCCCTCCATCTCCAGTCCCTCAGCCTCTCTCACTCCATCTCCAGTCCTTCAGTCTCTCTCCCTCCATCTCCAATCCCTCAGCCGCTCTCCCTCCATCTCCAGTCCCTCAGTCTCTCTCCCTCCATCTCCAATCCCTCAGTCTCTCTCCCTCCATCTCCAATCCCTCAGTCTCTCTCGCTCCATCTGCAATCCCTCAGTGTCTCTCGCTCCATCTCCACTCCCTCAGAGTCTCTCCCTCCATCTCCAATCCCTCAGTGTCTCTCCCTCCATCTCCAATCCCTCAGTGTCTCTCCGTCCATCTCCAATCCCTGTGTCTCTCCCTCCATCTCCAATCCCTCAGTGTCTCTCCCTCCATCTCCAATCCCTCAGTGTCTCTCCCTCCATCTCCAATCCCACAGGCTCTCTCCCTCCATCTCCAATCCCTCAGTCTCTCTCCCTCCATCTCCAGTCCCTCAGTCTCTCTCCCTCCATCTCCAATCCCTCAGTGTCTCTCCCTCCATCTCCAATCCCTCAGTCTCTCTCCCTCCATCTCCAATCCCTCAATCTCTCTCCCTCCATCTCCAATCCCTCAGTCTCTCTCCCTCCATCTCAAATCCCTCAGTCTCTCTACCTCCATCTCCAATCCCTCAGTCTCTCTCCCTCCATCTCCAATCCCTCAGTGTCTCTCCATCCATCTCCAATCCCTCAGTCTCTCTCCCTCCATCTCCAATCCCTCAGTGTCTCTCCCTCTATCTCCAATCCCTCAGTGACCCTCTCCCTCCCATCACCAATTCCTCAGTCTCTCTCCCTCCATCTCCAATCCCTCAGTCTCTCTCCCTCCATCTCCAATCCCCCAGTCTCTTTCCCTCCATCTCCAATCCCTCAGTCTCTCTCCCTCCATCTCCAATCCCTCAGTCTCTTTCCCTCCATCTCCAATCCATCACTGTCTCTCCCTCCATCTCCAATCCCTCAGTGTCTCTCCCGCCATCTCCAATCCCTGAGTGTCTCTCCCTCCATCTCCAATCCCTCAGTGTCTCTCCCTCCATCTCCAATCCCTCAGTGTCTCTCCCTCCATCTCCAATCCCTCAGTGTCTCTCCCTCCATCTCCACTCCCTCAGTGTCTCTCCCTCCATCTCCAATCCCTCAGTCTCTCTCCCTCCACATCCAATCCCTCAGTGTCTCTGCCTCCATCTCCAATCCCTCAGTGTCTCTCCCTTCATCTGCAATCCCTCAGTGTCTCTCCCTCTATCTCCAATCCCTCAGTGTCTCTCCCTCCATCTCCAATCCCTCAGTCTCTCTCCCTCCATCTCCAATCCCTCAGTGTCTCTCCCTCCATCTCCAATCACTGTGTCTTTCCCTCCATCCCCAATCCCTCAGTGTCTCTCCCTCCATCTCCAATCCCTTAGTGTCTCCCTCCATCTCCAGTCCCTCAGTCTCTCTCCCTCCATCTCCAGTCCCTCAGTCACTCTCCCTCCATCTCCAATCCCTCAGTCTCTCTCCTCCATCTCCAATCCCTCAGTCTCTCTCGCACCATCTCCAATCCCTCAGTGTCTCTCCCTCCATCTCCAATCCCTCCGTGTCTCTCGCTCCTTCTCCAATCCCTCAGTGTCTCTCCCTCCATCTCCAATCCCTCAGTGTCTCTCCCTCCATCTCCAATCCCTCAGTGTCTCTCCCTCCATCTCCAATCCCTCAGTCTCTCTCCCTCCATCTCCAATCCCTCAGTGTCTCTCCCTCCATCTCCAATCCCTCAGTGTCTCTCCCTCCATCTCCAATCCCACAGTCTCTCTCCCTCCATCTCCAATCCCTCAGTCTCTCTCCCTCCATCTCCAATCCCTCAGTCTCTCTCCCTCCATCTCCAATCCCTCAGAGTCTCTCCCTCCATCTCCAAATCCTCAGTCTCTCTCCCTCCATCTGCAGAACCTCATACTCTCTCTCCCTCCATCTCCCATCCTTCAGTGTCTCTAACTCCATCTCCAATCCCTCAGTGTCTCTCCCTCCATCTCCAATCACTCAGTCTCTCTCCCTCCATCTCCAATCCCTCAGTCTCCCTCCCTCCATCTCCAATCCCTCAGTCTCTCTCCCTCCATCTCCAATCCCACAGCCTCTCTCCCTCCATCTCAAATCCCTCAGTGTCTCTCCCTCCATCTCCAATCCCTCATTGTCTCTCCCTTCATCTCCAATCCCTCAGTCTCTCTCACTCCATCTCCAATCCCTCAGTCTCTCTCCCTCCATCTCCAATCCCTCAGTCTCTCTCCATCTCCAATCCCTCAGTCTCTCTCCCTCCATCTCCAATCCCTCAGTGTCTCTCCCTCCATCTCCAATCCCTCAGTCTCTCTCCCTCCATCTCCAATCCCTCAGTGTCTCTCCCTCCATCTCCAATTCCTCAGTCTCTCTCCCTCCATCTCCAGACCCTCATTCTCTCTCTCTCCCTCCATCTCCAATCCCTCAGTGTCTCTACCTCCATCTCCAATCCCTCAGTCTCTCTCCCTCCATCTCCAATCCCTCAGTCTCTCTCCCTCCATCTCAAATCCCTCCGTCTCTCTACCTCCATCTCCAATCACTCAGTCTCTCTCCCTCCATCTCCAATCCCTCAGTGTCTCTCCCTCCATCTCCAATCCCTCAGTCTCTCTCCCTCCATCTCGAATCCCTCAGTCTCTCTCCGTCCATCTCCAATCCCTCAGTCTCTCTCCTTCCATCTCCAATCCCTCAGTCTCTCTCCCTCCATCTCCAATCCCTCAGTGTCTCTCCCTCCATCTCCAATCCCTCAGTGTCTCTCCCTCTATCTCCAATCCCTCAGTGTCCCTCTCCCTCCATCTCCTATCCCTCAGTCTCTCTCCCTCCATCTCCAATCCCTCAGTGTCTCTCCCTCCATCTCCAATCCCTCAATCTCTCTCACTCCATCTCAAATCCCTCAGTCTCTCTACCTCCATCTCCAATCCCCCAGTCTCTCTCCCTCCATCTCCAATCTCTCAGTGCCTCTCCCTCCATCTCCAAACCCTCAGTGTCTCTCCCTCCATCTCCAATCCCTCAGTCTCTCTCCCTCCATCTCGAATCCCTCAGTCTCTCTCCCTCCATCTCCAATCCCTCAGTCTCTCTCCCTCCATCTCCAATCCCTGAGTCTCTCCCTCCATCTCCAATCCCTTAGTGTCTCTCCCTCGATCTCCAATCCCTCAGTCTCTCTCCCTCCATCTCCAATTCCTCAGTGTCTCTCCCTCCATCTCCAATTCCTCAGTCTCTCTCCCTCCATCTCCAGACCCTCATTCTCTCTCTCTCCCTCCATCTCCAATCCCTCAGTGTCTCTCCCTCCATCTCCAATCCCTCAGTGTCTCTCCCTGCATCTCCAATCCCTCGGTGTCTCTCCCTCCATCTCCAATCCCTCAGTGTCTCTCCCTCCATCTTCAATCCCTCAGTGTCTCTCCCTCCATCTCCACTCCCTCAGTCTCTCTCCCTCCATCTCCAATCCCTCAGTCTCTCTCCCTCCATCTCCAATCCCTCAGTCTCTCTACCTCCATCTCCAATCCCTCAGTCTTTCTCCCTCCATCTCCAATCCCTCAGTCTCTCTCCCTCCATCTCCAATCCCTCAGTGTCTCTCCCTCCATCTCCAGTCCCTCAGTGTATCTCCCTCCATCTCCAATCCCTCAGTGTCTCTCCCTCCATCTCCAATCCCTCAGTGTCTCTCCCTCTTTCTCCAATCCCTGTGTCTTTCCCTCCATCTCCAATCCCTCAGTGTCTCTCCCTCCATCTCCAATCCCTTAGTTTCTCCCTCCATCTCCAGTCCCTCAGTCTCTCTCCCTCCATCTCCAGTCCCTCAGTCTCTCTCCCTCCATCTCCAATCCCTCAGTCTCTCTCCTCCATCTCCAATCCCTCAGTCTCTCTTGCTCCATCTCCAATCCCTCAGTCTCTCTCCCTCCATCTCCAATCCCTCCGTGTCTCTCGCTCCATCTCCAATCCCTCAGTGTCTCTCCCTCCATCTCCAATCCCTCCATGTCTCTCGCTCCATCTCCAATCCCTCAGTGTCTCTCCCTCCATCTCCAATCCCTCAATGTCTCTCCCTCCATCTCCAATCCCTCAGTGTCTCTCCCTCCATCTCCAATCCCTCAGTGTCTCTCCCTCCATCTCCAATCCCTCAGTCTCTCTCCCTCCATCTCCAATCCCTCAGTCTCTCTCCCTCCATCTCCAATCCCTCAGTCTCTCTCCCTCCATCTCCAATCCCTCAGTCTCTCTCCCTCCATCTCCAATCCCTCAGTCTCTCTCCCTCCATCTCAAATCCCTCAGTCTCTCTACCTCCATCTCCAATCCCACAGTCTCTCTCCCTCCATCTCCAATCCCTCAGTCTCTCTCCCTCCATCTCCAGTCCCTCAGTCTCTGCCCTCCATCTCCAATCCCTCAGTCTCTCTCCCTCCATCTCAAATCCCTCAGTCTCTCTACCTCCATCTCCAATACCTCAGTCTCTCTCCCTCCATCTCCAATCATTCATTGTCTCCCCCTCCATCTCCAATCCCTCAGTATCTCTCCCTCCATCTCCAATCCCTCAGTCTCTCTCCCTCCATCGCCAATCCCTCAGTCTCTCTCCCTCCATCTCCAATTCCTCAGTCTCTCTCCCTCCATCTCCAATCCCTCAGTGTCTCTCCCTCCATCTCCAATCCCTCAGTGTCTCTCCCTCTATCTCCAATCCCTCAGTGTCCCTCTCCCTCCATCTCCAATTCCTCAGTCTCTCTCCCTCCATCTCCAATCCCTCAGTCTCTCTCCCTCCATCTCCAATCCCTCAGCCTCTTTCCCTCCATCTCCAATCCCTCAGTCTCTCTCCCTCCATCTCCAATCCCTCAGTCTCTTTCCCTCCATCTCCAATCCCTCAGTGTCTCTCCCTCCATCTCCAATCCCTCAGTGTCTCTCCCACCATCTCCAATCCCTCAGTGTCTCTCCCTCCATCTCCAATCCCTCAGTGTCTCTCCCTCCATTAACAATACCTCAGTGTCTCTCCCTCCATCTCCACTCCCTCAGTGTCTCTCCCTCCATCTCCAATCCCTCAGTCTCTCTCCCTCCATCTCCAATCCCTCAGTCTCTCTCCCTCCATCTCCAATTCCTCAGTCTTTCTCCCTCCATCTCCAATCCCTCAGTCTCTCTCCCTCCATCTCCAATCTCTGAGTCTCTCCCTCCATCTCCAGTCCCTCAGTGTATCTTCCTCCATCTCCAATCCCTCAGTGTCTCTCCCTCCATCTCCAATCCCTCAGTGTCTCTCCCTCTATCTCCAATCCCTCAGTGTCTCTCCCTCCATCTCCAATCCCTCAGTCTCTCTCCCTCCATCTCCAATCCCTCAGTGTCTCTCCCTCCATCTCCAAACCCTGTGTCTTTCCCTCCATCTCCAATCCCTCAGTGTCTCTCCCTCCATCCCCAATCCCTTAGTCTCTCCTTCCATCTCCAGTCCCTCAGTCTGTCTCCCTCCATCTCCAGTTCCTCAGTCTCTCTCCCTCCATCTCCAATCTCTCCGTGTCTCTCGCTCCATCTCCAATCCCTCAGTCTCTCTCCCTCCATCTCCAGTCCCTCAGTCTCTCTCCCTCCATCTCAATCCCTCAGTCTCTCTCCCTCCATCTCCAATCCCTCAGTCTCTCTCGCTCCATCTCCAATCCCTCAGTGTCTCTCGCTCCATCTCCAATCCCTCAGTGTCTCTCCCTCCATCTCCAATCCCTCAGTGTCTCTCCCTCCATCTCCAATCGCTCAGTGTCTCTCCCTCCATCTCCAATCCCTCAGTGTCTCTCCCTCCCTCTCCAATCCCTCAGTGTCTCTCCCTCCATCTCCAATCCCTCAGTGTCTCTCCCTCCATCTCCAATCCCACAGTCTCTCTCCATCCATCTCCAATCCCTCAGTCTCTCTCCCTCCATCTCCAGTCCCTCAGTCTCTCTCCCTCCATCTCGAATCCCTCAGTATCTCTCCCTCCATCTCCAATTCCTCAGTCTCTATCCCTCCATCTCCAGACCCTCAGTCTCTCTCTCTCTCCCTCCATCTCCAATCCCTCAGTGTCTCTCCCTCCATCTCCAATCCCTCAGTCTCTCTCCCTACATCTCCAGTCCCTCAGTCTCTCTCCCCCCATCTCCAATCCCTCAGTCTCTCTCCCTCCATCTCCAATCCCTCAGTCTCTCTCCCTCCATCTCCAAACCCTCAGTGTCTCTCCCTCCATCTCCAATCCCTCAGTCTCTCTCCCTCCATCTCCAATCCCTCAGTCTCTCTCCCTCCATCTTCAATCCCTCAGTCTCTCTCCCTCCATCTCCAATCCCGCAGTCTCTCTCCCTCCATCTCCAATCCCTCAGTGTCTCTCCCTCCATCTCCAATCCCTCAGTGTCTCTCCCTCTTTCTCCAAACCCTCAGTGTTATTCTCCCTCCATCTCCAATTCCTCAGTCACTCTCACTTCATCTCCAATCCCTCAGTCTCTCTCCCTCCATCTCCAATCCCTCAGCCTCTTTCCCTCCATCTCCAATCCCTCAGTGTCTCTCCCTCCATCTCCAATCCCTCAGTGTCTCTCCCGCCATCTCCAATCCCTCAGTGTCTCTCCCTCCATCTCCAATCCCTCAGTGTCTCTCCCTCTTTTCCAATCCCTCAGTGTCCCTCCCTCCATCTCCAATCCCTCAGTGTCTCTCCCTCAATCTCCAATCCCTCAGTGTCTCTCCCTCCATCTCCAGTCCCTCAGTGTCTCTCCCTCCATCTCCAATCCCTCAGTGTCTCTCCCACCATCTCCAATACCTCAGTGTCCCTCCCTCCATCTCTAATCACTCAGTGTCTCTCCCTCCATCTCCAATCCATCAGTTTCGCTTTACCTCCATCTCCAATCACTCAGTCTCTCTCCCTCCATCTCCAATCCCCAAGTGTCTCTCCCTCCATCTCCAATCCCTCAGTCTCCCTCCCTCCATCTCCAATCCCTCAGTGTCTCTCCCGCCATCTCCAACCCCTCAGTGTCTCTCCCTCCATCTCCAATCCCTCGGTGTCTCTCCCTCCATCTCCAATCGCTCAGTGTCTCTCCCTCCATCTTCAATCCCTCAGTGTCTCTCCCTCCATCTCCACTCCCTCAGTCTCTCTCCCTCCATCTCCAATCCCTCAGTCTCTCTCCCTCCATCTCCAATCCCTCAGTCTCTCTACCTTCATCTCCAATCCCTCAGTCTTTCTCCCTCCATCTCCAATCCCTCAGTCTCTCTCCCTCCATCTCCAATCCCTCAGTGTCTCTCCCTGCATCTCCAGTCCCTCAGTGTATCTCCCTCCATCTCCAATCCCTCAGTGTCTCTCCCTCCATCTCCAATGCCTCAGTGTCTCTCCCTCTATCTCCAATCCCTGTGTCTTTCCCTCCATCTCCAATCCCTCAGTGTCTCTCCCTCCATCTCCAATCCCTTAGTTTCTCCCTCCATCTCCAGTCCCTCAGTCTCTCTCCCTCCATCTCCAGTCCCTCAGTCTCTCTCCCTCCATCTCCAATCCCTCAGTCTCTCTCCTCCATCTCCAATCCCTCAGTCTCTCTTGCTCCATCTCCAATCCCTCAGTCTCTCTCCCTCCATCTCCAATCCCTCCGTGTCTCTCGCTCCATCTCCAATCCCTCAGTGTCTCTCCCTCCATCTCCAATCCCTCCGTGTCTCTCGCTCCATCTCCAATCCCTCAGTGTCTCTCCCTCCATCTCCAATCCCTCAATGTCTCTCCCTCCATCTCCAATCCCTCAGTGTCTCTCCCTCCATCTCCAATCCCTCAGTGTCTCTCCCTCCATCTCCAATCCCTCAGTCTCTCTCCCTCCATCTCCAATCCCTCAGTCTCTCTACCTCCATCTCCAATCCCTCAGTCTCTCTCCCTCCATCTCCAATCCCTCAGTCTCTCTCCCTCCATCTCCAATCCCTCAGTCTCTCTCCCTTCATCTCAAATCCCTCAGTCTCTCTACCTCCATCTCCAATCCCACAGTCTCTCTCCCTCCATCTCCAGTCCCTCAGTCTCTGCCCTCCATCTCAAATCCCTCAGTCTCTCTACCTCCATCTCCAATTCCTCAGTCTCTCTCCCTCCATCTCCAATCATTCATTGTCTCCCCCTCCATCTCCAATCCCTCAGTATCTCTCCCTCCATCTCCAATCCCTCAGTCTCTCTCCCTCCATCTCCAATCCCTCAGTCTCTCTCCCTCCATCTCCAATCCCTCAGTGCCTCTCCCTCCATCTCCAATCCCTCAGTGTCTCTCCCTCCATCTCCACTCCCTCAGTCTCTCTCCCTCCATCTCCAATCCCTCAGTCTCTCTCCCACCATCTCCAATCCCTCAGTCTCTCTACCTCCATCTCCAATCCCTCAGTCTTTCTCCCTCCATCTCCAATCCCTCAGTCTCTCTCCCTCCATCTCCAATCCCTCAGTGTCTCTCCCTCCATCTCCAGCCCTCAGTGTATCTCCCTCCATCTCCAATCCCTCAGTGTCTCTCCCTCCATCTCCAATCCCTCAGTGTCTCTCCCTCTATCTCCAATCCCTGTGTCTTTCCCTCCATCTCCAATCCCTCAGTGTCTCTCCCTCCATCTCCAATCCCTTAGTTTCTCCCTCCATCTCCAGTCCCTCAGTCTCTCTCCCTCCATCATCAGTCCCTCAGTCTCTCTCCCTCCATCTCCAATCCCTCAGTCTCTCTCCTCCATCTCCAATCCCTCAGTCTCTCTTGCTCCATCTCCAATCCCTCAGTCTCTCTCCCTCCATCTCCAATCCCTCCGTGTCTCTCGCTCCATCTCCAATCCCTCAGTGTCTCTCCCTCCATCTCCAATCCCTCCGTGTCTCTCGCTCCATCTCCAATCCCTCAGTGTCTCTCCCTCCATCTCCAATCCCTCAATGTCTCTCCCTCCATCTCCAATCCCTCAGTGTCTCTCCCTCCATCTCCAATCCCTCAGTGTCTCTCCCTCCATCTCCAATCCCTCAGTCTCTCTCCCTCCATCTCCAATCCCTCAGTCTCTCTCCCTCCATCTCCAATCCCTCAGTCTCTCTCCCTCCATCTCCAGTCCCTCAGTCTCTGCCCTCCATCTCCAATCCCTCAGTCTCTCTCCCTCCATCTCAAATCCCTCAGTCTCTCTACCTCCATCTCCAATCCCTCAGTCTCTCTCCCTCCATCTCCAATCATTCATTGTCTCCCCCTCCATCTCCAATCCCTCAGTATCTCTCCCTCCATCTCCAATCCCTCAGTCTCTCTCCCTCCATCTCCAATCCCTCAGTCTCTCTCCCTCCATCTCCAATTCCTCAGTCTCTCTCCCTCCATCTCCAATCCCTCAGTGTCTCTCCCTCCATCTCCAATCCCTCAGTGTCTCTCCCTCTATCTCCAATCCCTCAGTGTCCCTCTCCCTCCATCTCCAATTCCTCAGTCTCTCTCCCTCCATCTCCAATCCCTCAGTCTCTCTTCCTCCATCTCCAATCCCTCAGTCTCTTTCCCTCCATCTCCAATCCCTCAGTCTCTCTCCCTCCATCTCCAATCCCTCAGTCTCTTTCCCTCCATCTCCAATCCCTCAGTGTCTCTCCCTCCATCTCCAATCCCTCAGTGTCTCTCCCACCATCTCCAATCCCTCAGTGTCTCTCCCTTCATCTCCTATCCCTCAGTGTCTCTCCCTCCATCTCCAATACCTCAGTGTCTCTCCCTCCATCTCCACTCCCTCAGTGTCTCTCCCTCCATCTCCAATCCCTCAGTCTCTCTCCCTCCATCTCCAATCCCTCAGTCTCTCTCCCTCCATCTCCAATCCCTCAGTCTTTCTCCCTCCATCTCCAATCCCACAGTCTCTCTCCCTCCATCTCCAATCTCTGAGTCTCTCCCTCCATCTCCAGTCCCTCAGTGTATCTCCCTCCATCTCCAATCCCTCAGTGTCTCTCCCTCCATCTCCAATCCCTCAGTGTCTCTCCCTCTCTCTCCAATCCCTCAGTGTCTCTCCCTCCATCTCCAATCCCTCAGTCTCTCTCCCTCCATCTCCAATCCCTCAGTGTCTCTCCCTCCATCTCCAATCCCTGTGTCTTTCCCTCCATCTCCAATCCCTCAGTGTCTCTCCCTCCATCCCCAATCCCTTAGTCTCTCCTTCCATCTACAGTCCCTCAGTCTGTCTCCCTCCATCTCCAGTCCCTCAGTCTCTCTCCCTCCATCTCCAATCTCTCCGTGTCTCTCGCTCCATCTCCAATCCCTCAGTCTCTCTCCCTCCATCTCCAGTCCCTCAGTCTCTCTCCCTCCATCTCCAATCCCTCAGTCTCTCTCCCTCCATCTCCAATCCCTCAGTCTCTCTCGCTCCATCTCCAATCCCTCAGTGTCTCTCGCTCCATCTCCAATCCCTCAGTGTCTCTCCCTCCATCTCCAATCCCTCAGTGTCTCTCCCTCCATCTCCAATTGCTCAGTGTCTCTCCCTCCATCTCCAATCCCTCAGTGTCTCTCCCTCCCTCTCCAATCCCTCAGTGTCTCTCCCTCCATCTCCAATCCCTCAGTGTCTCTCCCTCCATCTCCAATCCCACAGTCTCTCTCCATCCATCCCCAATCCCTCAGTCTCTCTCCCTCCATCTCCAGTCCCTCAGTCTCTCTCCCTCCATCTCGAATCCCTCAGTGTCTCTCCCTCCATCTCCAATTCCTCAGTCTCTATCCCTCCATCTCCAGACCCTCAGTCTCTCTCTCCCTCCATCTCCAATCCCTCAGTGTCTCTCCCTCCATCTCCAATCCCTCAGTCTCTCTCCCTACATCTCCAGTCCCTCAGTCTCTCTCCCTCCATCTCCAATCCCTCAGTCTCTCTCCCTCCAGCTCCAATCCCTCAGTCTCTCTCCCTCCATCTCCAAACCCTCAGTGTCTCTCCCTCCATCTCCAATCCCTCAGTCTCTCTCCCTCCATCTCCAATCCCTCAGTCTCTCTCCCTCCATCTTCAATCCCTCAGTCTCTCTCCCTCCATCTCCAATCCCGCAGTCTCTCTCCCTCCATCTCCATTCCCTCAGTGTCTCTCCCTCCATCTCCAATCCCTCAGTGTCTCTCCCTCTTTCTCCAAACCCTCAGTGTTATTCTCCCTCCATCTCCAATTCCTCAGTCACTCTCACTCCATCTCCAATCCCTCAGTCTCTCTCCCTCCATCTCCAATCCCTCAGTCTCTTTCCCTCCATCTCCAATCCCTCAGTGTCTCTCCCTCCATCTCCAATCCCTCAGTGTCTCTCCCGCCATCTCCAATCCCTCAGTGTCTCTCCCTCCATCTCCAATCCCTCAGTGTCTCTCCCTCTTTTCCAATCCCTCAGTGTCCCTCCCTCCATCTCCAATCCCTCAGTGTCTCTCCCTCCATCTCCAATCCCTCAGTGTCTCTCCCTCCATCTCCAGTCCCTCAGTGTCTCTCCCTCCATCTCCAATCCCTCAGTGTCTCTCCCACCATCTCCAATACCTCAGTGTCCCTCCCTCCATCTCCAATCACTCAGTGTCTCTCCCTCCATCTCCAATCCGTCAGTTTCGCTTTACCTCCATCTCCAATCACTCAGTCTCTCTCCCTCCATCTCCAATCCCCAAGAGTCTCTCCCTCCATCTCCAATCCCTCAGTCTCCCTCCCTCCATCTCCAATCCCTCAGTGTCTCTCCCGCCATCTCCAATCCCTCAGTGTCTCTCCCTCCAGCTCCAATCCCTCGGTGTCTCTCCCTCCATCTCCAATCGCTCAGTGTCTCTCCCTCCATCTTCAATCCCTCAGTGTCTCTCCCTCCATCTCCACTCCCTCAGTCTCTCTCCCTCCATCTCCAATCCCTCAGTCTCTCTCCCTCCATCTCCAATCCCTCAGTCTCTCTACCTCCATCTCCAATCCCTCAGTCTTTCTCCCTCCATCTCCAATCCCTCAGTCTCTCTCCCTCCATCTCCAATCCCTCAGTGTCTCTCCCTGCATCTCCAGTCCCTCAGTGTATCTCCCTCCATCTCCAATCCCTCAGTGTCTCTCCCTCCATCTCCAATGCCTCTGTGTCTCTCCCTCTATCTCCAATCCCTGTGTCTATCCCTCCATCTCCAATCCCTCAGTGTCTCTCCCTCCATCTCCAATCCCTTAGTTTCTCCCTCCATCTCCAGTCCCTCAGTCTCTCTCCCTCCATCTCCAGTCCCTCAGTCTCTCTCCCTCCATCTCCAATCCCTCAGTCTCTCTCCTCCATCTCCAATCCCTCAGTCTCTCTTGCTCCATCTCCAATCCCTCAGTCTCTCTCCCTCCATCTCCAATCCCTCCGTGTCTCTCGCTCCATCTCCAATCCCTCAGTGTCTCTCCCTCCATCTCCAATCCCTCCGTGTCTCTCGCTCCATCTCCAATCCCTCAGTGTCTCTCCCTCCATCTCCAATCCCTCAATGTCTCTCCCTCCATCTCCAATCCCTCAGTGTCTCTCCCTCCATCTCCAATCCCTCAGTGTCTCTCCCTCCATCTCCAATCCCTCAGTCTCTCTCCCTCCATCTCCAATCCCTCAGTCTCTCTCCCTCCATCTCCAATCCCTCAGTCTCTCTCCCTCCATCTCCAATCCCTCAGTCTCTCTCCCTCCATCTCAAATCCCTCAGTCTCTCTCCCTCCATCTCCAATCCCACAGTCTCTCTCCCTCCATCTCCAATCCCTCAGTCTCTCTCCCTCCATCTCCAGTCCCTCAGTCTCTGCCCTCCATCTCCAATCCCTCAGTCTCTCTCCCTCCATCTCAAATCCCTCAGTCTCTCTACCTCCATCTCCAATCCCTCAGTCTCTCTCCCTCCATCTCCAATCATTCATTGTCTCCCCCTCCATCTCCAATCCCACAGTATCTCTCCCTCCATCTCCAATCCCTCAGTCTCTCTCCCTCCATCTCCAATCCCTCAGTCCCTCTCCCTCCATCTCCAATCCCTCAGTCTCTCTCCCTCCATCTTCAATCCCTCAGTCTCTCTCCCTCCATCTCCAATCCCGCAGTCTCTCTCCCTCCATCTCCAATCCCTCAGTGTCTCTCCCTCCATCTCCAATCCCTCAGTGTCTCTCCCTCTTTCTCCAAACCCTCAGTGTTATTCTCCCTCCATCTCCAATTCCTCAGTCACTCTCACTCCATCTCCAATCCCTCAGTCTCTCTCCCTCCATCTCCAATCCCTCAGTCTCTTTCCCTCCATCTACAATCCCTCAGTGTCTCTCCCTCCATCTCCAATCCCTCAGTGTCTCTCCCACCATCTCCAATCCCTCAGTGTCTCTCCCTCCATCTCCAATCCCTCAGTGTCTCTCCCTCTTTTCCAATCCCTCAGTGTCCCTCCCTCCATCTCCAATCCCTCAGTGTCTCTCCCTCCATCTCCAATCCCTCAGTGTCTCTCCCTCCATCTCCAGTCCCTCAGTGTCTCTCTCTCCATCTCCAATCCCTCAGTGTCTCTCCCACCATCTCCAATACCTCAGTGTCCCTCCCTCCATCTCCAATCACTCAGTGTCTCTCCCTCCATCTCCAATCCGTCAGTTTCGCTTTACCTCCATCTCCAATCACTCAGTCTCTCTCCCTCCATCTCCAATCTCTCAGTCTCCCTCCCTCCATCTCCAATCCCTCAGTGTCTCTCCCGCCATCTCCAATCCCTCAGTCTCTCTCCCTCCATCTCCAATCCCTCAGTCCCTCTCCCTCCATCTCCAATCCCTCAGTCTCTCTCCCTCCATCTTCAATCCCTCAGTCTCTCTCCCTCCATCTCCAATCCCGCAGTCTCTCTCCCTCCATCTCCAATCCCTCAGTGTCTCTCCCTCCATCTCCAATCCCTCAGTGTCTCTCCCTCTTTCTCCAAACCCTCAGTGTTATTCTCCCTCCATCTCCAATTCCTCAGTCACTCTCACTCCATCTCCAATCCCTCAGTCTCTCTCCCTCCATCTCCAATCCCTCAGTCTCTTTCCCTCCATCTACAATCCCTCAGTGTCTCTCCCTCCATCTCCAATCCCTCAGTGTCTCTCCCACCATCTCCAATCCCTCAGTGTCTCTCCCTCCATCTCCAATCCCTCAGTGTCTCTCCCTCTTTTCCAATCCCTCAGTGTCCCTCCCTCCATCTCCAATCCCTCAGTGTCTCTCCCTCCATCTCCAATCCCTCAGTGTCTCTCCCTCCATCTCCAGTCCCTCAGTGTCTCTCTCTCCATCTCCAATCCCTCAGTGTCTCTCCCACCATCTCCAATACCTCAGTGTCCCTCCCTCCATCTCCAATCACTCAGTGTCTCTCCCTCCATCTCCAATCCGTCAGTTTCGCTTTACCTCCATCTCCAATCACTCAGTCTCTCTCCCTCCATCTCCAATCCCCAAGTGTCTCTCCCTCCATCTCCAATCTCTCAGTCTCCCTCCCTCCATCTCCAATCCCTCAGTGTCTCTCCCGCCATCTCCAATCCCTCAGTGTCTCTCACTCCATCTCCAATCCCTCGGTGTCTCTCCCTCCATCTCCAATCGCTCAGTGTCTCTCCCTCCATCTTCAATCCCTCAGTGTCTCTCCCTCCATCTCCACTCCCTCAGTCTCTCTCCCTCCATCTCCAATCCCTCAGTCTCTCTCCCTCCATCTCCAATCCCTCAGTCTCTCTACCTCCATCTCCAATCCCTCAGTCTTTCTCCCTCCACCTCCAATCCCTCAGTCTCTCTCCCTACATCTCCAATCCCTCAGTGTCTCTCCCTGCATCTCCAGTCCCTCAGTGTATCTCCCTCCATCTCCAATCACTCAGTGTCTCTCCCTCCATCTCCAATGCCTCAGTGTCTCTCCCTCTATCTCCAATCCCTGTGTCTTTCCCTCCATCTCCAATCCCTCAGTGTCTCTCCCTCCATCTCCAATCCCTTAGTTTCTCCCTCCATCTCCAGTCCCTCAGTCTCTCTCCCTCCATCTCCAGTCCCTCAGTCTCTCTCCCTCCATCTCCAATCCCTCAGTCTCTCTCCTCCATCTCCAATCCCTCAGTCTCTCTTGCTCCATCTCCAATCCCTCAGTCTCTCTCCCTCCATCTCCAATCCCTCCTTGTCTCTCGCTCCATCTCCAATCCCTCAGTGTCTCTCCCTCCATCTCCAATCCCTCCGTGTCTCTCGCTCCATCTCCAATCCCTCAGTGTCTCTCCCTCCATCTCCAATCCCTCAATGTCTCTCCCTCCATCTCCAATCATTCATTGTCTCCCCCTCCATCTCCAATCCCTCAGTATCTCTCCCTCCATCTCCAATCCCTCAGTCTCTCTCCCTCCATCTCCAATCCCTCAGTCTCTCTCCCTCCATCTCCAATCCCTCAGTGTCTCTCCCTCCATCTCCAATCCCTCAGTGTCTCTCCCTCCATCTCCTATCCCTCAGTTTCTCTCCCGCCATCTCCAATCCCTCTGTGTCTCTCCCTCCATCTCCAATCCCTCAGTGTCTCTCCCTCCATCTCCAATACCTCAGTGTCTCTCCCTGCATCTCCACTCCCTCAGTGTCTCTCCCTTCCTCTCCAATCCCTCAATCTCTCTCCCTCCATCTCCAATCCCTCAGTCTCTCTCCCTCCATCTCCAATCTCTCAGAGTCTCTCCCTCCATCTCCAGTCCCTCAGTGTATCTCCCTCCATCTCCAATCCCTCAGTGTCTCTCCCTCCATCTCCAATCCCTCAGTCTCTCTCCCTCCATCTCCAATCCCTCAGTCTCTTTCCCTCCATCTCCAATCCCTCAGTCTCTCTCCCTCCATCTCCAATCCCTCAGTCTCTTTCCCTCCATCTCCAATCCCTCAGTGTCTCTCCCTCCATCTCCAATCCCTCAGTGTCTCTCCCGCCATCTCCAATCCCTCAGTGTCTCTCCCTCCATCTCCAATCCCTCAGTGTCTCTCCCTCCATCTCCAATACCTCAGTGTCTCTCCCTGCATCTCCACTCACTCAGTGTCTCTCCGTCCATCTCCAATCCCTCAGTCTCTCTCCCTCCATCTCCAATCCCTCAGTCTCTCTCCCTCCATTTCCAATCCCTCAGTCTTTCTCCCTCCATCTCCAATCCCTCAGTCTCTCTCCCTCCATCTCCAATCTCTCAGAGTCTCTCCCTCCATCTCCAGTCCCTCAGTGTATCTCCCTCCATCTCCAATCCCTCAGTGTCTCTCCCTCCATCTCCAATCCCTCAGTGTCTCTCCCTCTATCTCCAATCCCTCAGTGTCTCTCCCTCCATCTCCAATCCCTCAGTCGCTCTCCCTCCATCTCCAATCCCTCAGTGTCTCTCCCTCCATCTCCAATCCCTGTGTCTTTCCCTCCATCTCCAATCCCTCAGTGTCTCTCCCTCCATCCCCAATCCCTTAGTCTCTCCTTCCATCTCCAGTCCCTCAGTCTGTCTCCCTCCATCTCCAGTCCCTCAGTCTCTCTCCCTCCATCTCCAATCTCTCCGTGTCTCTCGCTCCATCTCCAATCCCTCAGTGTCTCTCCCTTCATCTCCAATCCCTCAGTGTCTCTCCCTCCATCTCCAATCCCTCAGTGTCTCTCCCTCCATCTCCAATCCCTCAGTGTCTCTCCCTCCATCTCCAACCCCTCCGTGTCTCTCCCTCCATCTCCAATCCCTCAGTCTTTCTCCCTCCATCTCCAATCCCTCAGTCTCTCTCCCTCCATCTCCAATCTCTCAGAGTCTCTCCCTCCATCTCCAGTCCCTCAGTCTATCTCCCTCCATCTCCAATTCCTCAGTGTCTCTCCCTCCATCTCCAATCCCTCAGTGTCTCTCCCTCTATCTCCAATCCCTCAGTGTCTCTCGCTCCATCTCCAATCCCTCAGTCTCTCTCCCTCCATCTCCAATCCCTCAGTGTCTCTCCCTCCATCTCCAATCCCTGTGTCTTTCCCTCCATCTCCAATCCCTCAGTGTCTCTCCCTCCATCCCCAATCCCTTACTCTCTCCTTCCATCTCCAGTCCCTCAGTCTGTCTCCCTCCATCTCCAATCCCTCAGTCTCTCTCCCTCCATCTCCAATCCCTCAGTCTCTTTCCCTCCATCTCCAATCCCTCAGTCTCTCTCCCTCCATCTCCAATCCCTCAGTCTCTTTCCCTCCATCTCCAATCCCTCAGTGTCTCTCCCTCCATCTCCTATCCCTCAGTGTCTCTCCCGCCATCTCCAATCCCTCAGTGTCTCTCCCTCCATCTCCAATCCCTCAGTGTCTCTCCCTCCATCTCCAATACCTCAGTGTCTCTCCCTGCATCTCCACTCCCTCAGTGTCTCTCCCTCCATCTCCAATCCCTCAGTCTCTCTCCCTCCATCTCCAATCCCTCAGTCTCTCTCCCTCCATCTCCAATCCCTCAGTCTTTCTCCCTCCATCTCCAATCCCTCAGTCTCTCTCCCTCCATCTCCAATCTCTCAGAGTCTCTCCCTCCATCTCCAGTCCCTCAGTGTATCTCCCTCCATCTCCAATCCCTCAGTGTCTCTCCCTCCATCTCCAATCCCTCAGTGTCTCTCCCTCTAACTCCAATCCCTCAGTGTCTCTCCCTCCATCTCCAATCCCTCAGTCGCTCTCGCTCCATCTCCAATCCCTCAGTGTCTCTCCCTCCATCTCCAATCCCTGTGTCTTTCCCTCCATCTCCAATCCCTCAGTGTCTCTCCCTCCATCCCCAATCCCTTAGTCTCTCCTTCCATCTCCAGTCCCTCAGTCTGTCTCCCTCCATCTCCAGTCCCTCAGTCTCTCTCCCTCCATCTCCAATCTCTCCGTGTCTCTCGCTCTAGCTCCAATCCCTCAGTGTCTCTCCCTTCATCTCCAATCCCTCAGTATCTCTCACTCCATCTCCAATCCCTCAGTGTCTCTCCCTCCATCTCCAATCCCTCCGTGTCTCTCCCTCCATCTCCAATCCCTCAGTGTCTCTCCCCCATCTCCAATCCCACAGTCTCTCTCCCTCCATCTCCAATCCCTCAGTCTCTCTCCCTCCATCTCCAATCCCTCAGTCTCTCTCCCTCCATCTCCAATCCCTCAGTGTCTCTCCCTCCATCTCCAAATCCTCAGTCTCTCTCCCTCCATCTCCAGACCCTCATTCTCTCTCTCTCCCTCCATCTCCAATCCCTCAGTGTCTCTGCCTCCATCTCCAATCCCTCAGTGTCTCTCCCTCCTTCTCCAATCCCTTAGTCTCTCCCTCCATCTCCAGTCCCTCAGTCCCCCTCCCTCCATTTCCAGTCCTTCAGTCTCTCTCCCTCCATCTCCAGTCCCTCAGTCTCTCTCCCTCCATCTCCAGTCCCTCAGTGTCTCTCCCTCCATCTCCAATCCCTCAGTCTCTCTCCCTCCATCTCCAATGCCTCAGTCTCTCTCGCTCCATCTCCAATCCCTCAGTGTCTCTCGCTCCATCTCCAATCCCTCAGTGTCTCTCCCTCCATCTCCAATCCCTCAGTGTCTCTACCTCCATCTCCAATCGCTCAGTGTCTCTCCCTCCATCTCCAATCCCTCAGTGTCTCTCCCTCCCTCTCCAATCCCTCAGTGACTCTCCCTCCATCTCCAATCCCTCAGTGTCTCTCCCTCCATCTCCAATCCCACTGTCTCTCTCCCTCCATCTCCAGTCCCTCAGTCTCTCTCCCTCCATCTCGAATCCCTCAGTGTCTCTCCCTCCATCTCCAATTCCTCAGTCTCTATCCCTCCATCTCCAGACCCTCAGTCTCTCTCTCCCTCCATCTCCAATCCCTCAGTGTCTCTCCCTCCATCTCCAATCCCTCAGTCTCTCTCCCTACATCTCCAGTCCCTCAGTCTCTCTCCCTCCATCTCCAATCCCACAGTCTCTCTCCCTCCATCTCCAATCCCTCAGTCTCTCTCCCTCCATCTCCAAACCCTCAGTGTCTCTCCCTCCATCTCCAATCCCTCAGTCTCTCTCCCTCCATCCCCAATCCCTCAGTCTCTCTCCCTCCATCTTCAATCCCTCAGTGTCTCTCCCTCCATCTCCAATCCCGCAGTCTCTCTCCCTTCATCTCCAATCCCTCAGTGTCTCTCCCTCCATCTCCAATCCCTCAGTGTCTCTCCCTCTTTCTCCAATCCCTCAGTGTTATTCTCCCTCCATCTCCAATTCCTCAGTCTCTCTCACTCCATCTCCAATCCCTCAGTCTCTCTCCCTCCATCTCCAATCCCTCAGTCTCTTTCCCTCCATCTCCAATTCCTCAGTGTCTCTCCCTCCATCTCCCATCCCTCAGTGTCTCTCCTGCCATCTCCAATCCCTCAGTGTATCTCCCTCCATCTCCAATCCCTCAGTGTCTCTCCCTCTTTTCCAATCCCTCAGTGTCCCTCCCTCCATCTCCAATCCCTCAGTGTCTCTCCCTCCATCTCCAATCCCTCAGTGTCTCTCCCACTATCTCCAATACCTCAGTGTCCCTCCCTCCATCTCCAATCACTCAGTGTCTCTCCCTCCATCTCCAATCCGTCAGTTTCGCTTTACCTCCATCTCCAATCACTCAGTCTCTCTCCCTCCATCTCCAATCCCCAAGTGTCTCTCCCTCCATCTCCAATCCCTCAGTCTCTCTACCTCCATCTCCAATCCCTCAGTCTCTCTCCCTCCAACTCCAATCCCTCCGTGTCTCTCGCTCCATCGCCAATCCCTCAGTCTCTCGCCCTTCATCTCCAATCGCTCAGTCTCTATCCCTCCATCTCCAATCCCTCAGTCTCTCTCCCTCCATCTCCAATCCCTCAGTGTCTCTCCCTCCATCTCCAAATCCTCAGTCTCTCTCCCTCCATCTCCAGACCCTCATTCTCTCTCTCTCCCTCCATCTCCAATCCCTCAGTGTCTCTCCCTCCATCTCCAATCCCTCAATGTCTCTCCCGCCATCTCCAATCCCTCAGTTTCTCTCCCTCCATCTCCAATCCCTCAGAGTCTCTCCCTCCATCTCCAATCCCTCAGTGTCTCTCCCTCCATCTTCAATCCCTCTGTGTCTCTCCCTCCTTCTCCACTCCCTCAGTCTCTCTCCCTCCATCTCCCATCCCTCAGTCTCTCTCCCTCCATCTCCAATCCCTCAGTCTCTCTCCCTGCATCTCCAATCCCTCAGTCTTTCTCCCTCCATCTCCAATCCCTCAGTCTCTCTCCCTCCATCTCCAATCCCTCAGTGTCTCTCCCTCCATCTCCAGTCCCTCAGTGTATCTCCCTCCATCTCCAATCCCTCAGTGTCTCTCCCTCCATCTCCAATCCCTCAGTGCCTCTCCCTCTATCTCCAATCCCTCAGTGTCTCTCCCTCTATCTCCAATCCCTGTGTCTTTCCCTCCATCTCCAATCCCTCAGTGTCTCTCCCTCCATCTCCAATCCCTTAGTCTCTCCCTCCATCTCCAGTCCCTCAGTCTCTCTCCCTCCATCTCCAGTCCCTCAGTCTCTCTCCCTCCATCTCCAATCCCTCAGTCTCTCTCCTCCATCTCCAATCCCTCAGTCTCTCTTACTCCATCTCCAATCCCTCAGTCTCTCTCCCTCCATCTCCAATCACGCCGTGTCTCTTGCTCCATCTCTAATCCCTCAGTGTCTCTCCCTCCATCTCCAATCCCTCCGTGTCTCTCGCTCCATCTCCAATCCCTCAGTGTCTCTCCCTCCATCTCCAATCCCTCAGTGTCTCTCCCTCCATCTCCAATCCCCCAGTGTCTCTCCCTCCATCTCCAATCCCTCAGTGTCTCTCCCTCCATCTCCAATCCCTCAGTGTCTCTCCCTCCATCTCCAATCCCTCAGTCTCTCTCCCTCCATCTCCAATCCCTCAGTCTCTCTCCCTCCATTTCCAATCCCTCAGTCTCTCTCCCTCCATCTCCAATACCTCAGTTTCTCTCCCTCCATCTCCAATCCCTCAGTCTCTCTCCCTCCATCTCCAATCCCTCAGTCTCTCTCCCTCCATCTCAATTCCCTCAGTCTCTCTACCTCCATCTCCAATCCCACAGTCTCTCTCCCTCCATCTCCAATCCCTCAGTCTCTCTCCCTCCATCTCCAGTCCCACAGTCTCTGCCCTCCATCTCCAATCCCTCAGTGTCTCTCCCTCCATCTCCAATTCCTCAGTCTCTCTCCCTCAATCTCCAGACCCTCAGCCTCTCTCCCTCCATCTCCAATCCCTCAGTCTCTCTCCCTCCATCTCAAATCCCTCAGAATCTCTACCTCCAACTCCAATCCCTCAGTCTCTCTCCCTCCATCTCCAATCAATCAGTGTCTCTCCCTCCATCTCCAATCCCTCAGTCTCTCTCCCTCCATCTCCAATCCCTCAGTCTCTCTCCCTCCATCTCCAATCCCTCAGTCTCTCTCCCTCCATCTCCAATTCCTCAGTCTCTCTCCCTCCATCTCCAATCCCTCAGTGTCTCTCCCTCCATCTCCAATCCCTCAGTGTCTCTCCCTCTCTCTCCAATCCCTCAGTGTCCCTCTCCCTCCATCTCCAATTCCTCAGTCTCTCTCCCTCCATCTCCAATCCCTCAGTCTCTCTCCCTCCATCTCCAATCCCTCAGTCTCTTTCCCTCCATCTCCAATCCCTCAGTCTCTCTCCCTCCATCTCCAATCCCTCAGTCTCTTTCCATCCATCTCCAATCCCTCAGTGTCTCTCCCTCCATCTCCAATCCCTCAGTGTCTCTCCCTCCATCTCCAATCCCTCAGTGTCTCTCCCTCCATCTCCACTCCCTCAGTGTCTCTCCCTCCATCTCCAATCCCTCAGTCTCTCTCCCTCCATCTCCAATCCCTCAGTCTCTCTCCCTCCATTTCCAATCCCTCAGTCTCTCTCCCTCCATCTCCAATCCCTCAGTCTCTCTCCCTCCATCTTCAATCCCTCAGTCTCTCTCCCTCCATCTCCAATCCCTCAGTCTCTCTCCCTCCATCTCAAATCCCTCAGTCTCTCTACCTCCATCTCCAATCCCACAGTCTCTCTCCCTCCATCTCCAATCCCTCAGTCTCTCTCCCTCCATCTCCAGTCCCACAGTCTCTGCCCTCCATCTCCAATCCCTCAGTGTCTCTCCCTCCATCTCCAATTCCTCAGTCTCTCTCCCTCAATCTCCAGACCCTCAGCCTCTCTCCCTCCATCTCCAATCCCTCAGTCTCTCTCCCTCCATCTCAAATCCCTCAGTCTCTCCACCTCCAACTCCAATCCCTCAGTCTCTCTCCCTCCATCTCCAATCATTCAGTGTCTCTCCCTCCATCTCCAATCCCTCAGTCTCTCTCCCTCCATCTCCAATCCCTCAGTCTCTCTCCCTCCATCTCCAATCCCTCAGTCTCTCTCCCTCCATCTCCAATTCCTCAGTCTCTCTCCCTCCATCTCCAATCCCTCAGTGTCTCTCCCTCCATCTCCAATCCCTCAGTGTCTCTCCCTCTCTCTCCAATCCCTCAGTGTCCCTCTCCCTCCATCTCCAATTCCTCAGTCTCTCTCCCTCCATCTCCAATCCCTCAGTCTCTCTCCCTCCGTCTCCAATCCCTCAGTCTCTTTCCCTCCATCTCCAATCCCTCAGTCTCTCTCCCACCATCTCCAATCCCTCAGTCTCTTTCCCTCCATCTCCAATCCCTCAGTGTCTCTCCCTCCATCTCCAATCCCTCAGTTTCTCTCCCGCCATCTCCAATCCCTCAGTGTCTCTCCCTCCATCTCCACTCCCTCAGTGTCTCTCCCTCCATCTCCAATCCCTCAGTCTCTCTCCCTCCATCTCCAATCCCTCAGTCTCTCTCCCTCCATCTCCAATCCCTCAGTGTCTCTCCCTCCATCTCCAATCCCTCAGTGTCTCTCCCTCCATCTCCAATCCCTCAGTGTCTCTCCCTCCATCTCCAATCCCTCTGTGTCTCTCCCTCCATCTCCAATCCCACAGTCTCTCTCCCTCCATCTCCAATCCCTAAGACTCTCTGCCTCCATCTCCAATCCCTCAGTCTCTCTCCCTCCATCTCCAATCACGCCGTGTCTCTCGCTCCATCTCTAATCCCTCAGTGTCTCTCCCTCCATCTCCAATCCCTCAGTCTCTCTCCCTCCATCTCCAATCCCTCAGTCTCTCTCCCTCCATTTCCAATCCCTCAGTCTCTCTCCCTCCATCTCCAATCCCTCAGTCTCTCTCCCTCCATCTCCAATCCCTCAGTCTCTCTCCCTCCATCTCCAATCCCTCAGTCTCTCTCCCTCCATCTCAAATCCCTCAGTCTCTCTACCTCCATCTCCAATCCCACAGTCTCTCTCCCTCCATCTCCAATCCCTCAGTCTCTCTCCCTCCATCTCCAGTCCCACAGTCTCTGCCCTCCATCTCCAATCCCTCAGTGTCTCTCCCTCCATCTCCAATTCCTCAGTCTCTCTCCCTCAATCTCCAGACCCTCAGCCTCTCTCCCTCCATCTCCAATCCCTCAGTCTCTCTCCCTCCATCTCAAATCCCTCAGTCTCTCTACCTCCAACTCCAATCCCTCAGTCTCTCTCCCTCCATCTCCAATCAATCAGTGTCTCTCCCTCCATCTCCAATCCCTCAGTCTCTCTCCCTCCATCTCCAATCCCTCAGTCTCTCTCCCTCCATCTCCAATCTCTCAGAGTCTCTCCCTCCATCTCCAGTCCCTCAGTGTATCTCCCTCCATCTCCAATCCCTCAGTGTCTCTCCCTCCATCTCCAATCCCTCAGTGTCTCTCCCTCTATCTCCAATCCCTCAGTGTCTCTCCCTCCATCTCCAATCCCTCAGTCGCTCTCCCTCCATCTCCAATCCCTCAGTGTCTCTCCCTCCATCTCCAATCCCTGTGTCTTTCCCTCCATCTCCAATCCCTCAGTGTCTCTCCCTCCATCCCCAATCCCTTAGTCTCTCCTTCCATCTCCAGTCCCTCAGTGTGTCTCCCTCCATCTCCAGTCCCTCAGTCTCTCTCCCTCCATCTCCAATCTCTCCGTGTCTCTCGCTCCATCTCCAATCCCTCAGTGTCTCTCCCTTCATCTCCAATCCCTCAGTGTCTCTCCCTCCATCTCCAATCCCTCAGTGTCTCTCCCTCCATCTCCAATCCCTCAGTGTCTCTCCCTCCATCTCCAACCCCTCCGTGACTCTCCCTCCATCTCCAATCCCTCAGTCTTTCTCCCTCCATCTCCAATCCCTCAGTCTCTCTCCCTCCATCTCCAATCTCTCAGAGTCTCTCCCTCCATCTCCAGTCCCTCAGTGTATCTCCCTCCATCTCCAATCCCTCAGTGTCTCTCCCTCCATCTCCAATCCCTCAGTGTCTCTCCCTCTATCTCCAATCCCTCAGTGTCTCTCGCTCCATCTCCAATCCCTCAGTCTCTCTCCCTCCATCTCCAATCCCTCAGTGTCTCTCCCTCCATCTCCAATCCCTGTGTCTTTCCCTCCATCTCCAAACCCTCAGTGTCTCTCCCTCCATCCCCAATCCCTTACTCTCTCCTTCCATCTCCAGTCCCTCAGTCTGTCTCCCTCCATCTCCAATCCCTCAGTCTCTCTCCCTCCATCTCCAATCCCTCAGTCTCTTTCCCTCCATCTCCAATCCCTCAGTCTCTCTCCCTCCATCTCCAATCCCTCAGTCTCTTTCCCTCCATCTCCAATCCCTCAGTGTCTCTCCCTCCATCTCCAATCCCTCAGTGTCTCTCCCGCCATCTCCAATCCCTCAGTGTCTCTCCCTCCATCTCCAATCCCTCAGTGTCTCTCCCTCCATCTCCAATACCTCAGTGTCTCTCCCTGCATCTCCACTCCCTCAGTGGCTCTCCCTCCATCTCCAATCCCTCAGTCTCTCTCCCTCCATCTCCAATCCCTCAGTCTCTCTCCCTCCATCTCCAATCCCTCAGTCTTTCTCCCTCCATCTCCAATCCCTCAGTCTCTCTCCCTCCATCTCCAATCTCTCAGAGCCTCTCCCTCCATCTCCAGTCCCTCAGTGTATCTCCCTCCATCTCCAATCCCTCAGTGTCTCTCCCTCCATCTCCAATCCCTCAGTGTCTCTCCCTCTAACTCCAATCCCTCAGTGTCTCTCCCTCCATCTCCAATCCCTCAGTCGCTCTCCCTCCATCTCCAATCCCTCAGTGTCTCTCCCTCCATCTCCAATCCCTGTGTCTTTCCCTCCATCTCCAATCCCTCAGTGTCTCTCCCTCCATCCCCAATCCCTTAGTCTCTCCTTCCATCTCCAGTCCCTCAGTCTGTCTCCCTCCATCTCCAGTCCCTCAGTCTCTCTCCCTCCATCTCCAATCTCTCCGTGTCTCTCGCTCCATCTCCAATCCCTCAGTGTCTCTCCCTTCATCTCCAATCCCTCAGTGTCTCTCCCTCCATCTCCAATCCCTCAGTGTCTCTCCCTCCATCTCCAATCCCTCAGTGTCTCTCCCTCCATCTCCAATCCCTCCGTGTCTCTCCCTCCATCTCCAATCCCTCAGTGTCTCTCCCTCCATCTCCAATCCCACAGTCTCTCTCCCTCCATCTCCAATCCCTCAGTCTCTCTCCCTCCATCTCCAATCCCTCAGTCTCTCTCCCTCCATCTCCAATCCCTCAGTGTCTCTCCCTCCATCTCCAAATCCTCAGTCTCTCTCCCTCCATCTCCAGACCCTCATTCTCTCTCTCTCCCTCCATCTCCAATCCCTCAGTGTCTCTGCCTCCATCTCCAATCCCTCAGTGTCTCTCCCTCCTTCTCCAATCCCTTAGTCTCTCCCTCCATCTCCAGTCCCTCAGTCCCCCTCCCTCCATTTCCAGTCCTTCAGTCTCTCTCCCTCCATCTCCAGTCCCTCAGTCTCTCTCCCTCCATCTCCAGTCCCTCAGTGTCTCTCCCTCCATCTCCAATCCCTCAGTCTCTCTCCCTCCATCTCCAATGCCTCAGTCTCTCTCGCTCCATCTCCAATCCCTCAGTGTCTCTCGCTCCATCTCCAATCCCTCAGTGTCTCTCCCTCCATCTCCAATCCCTCAGTGTCTCTCCCTCCATCTCCAATCGCTCAGTGTCTCTCCCTCCATCTCCAATCCCTCAGTGTCTCTCCCTCCCTCTCCAATCCCTCAGTGTCTCACCCTCCATCTCCAATCCCTCAGTGTCTCTCCCTCCATCTCCAATCCCACAGTCTCTCTCCCTCCATCTCCAGTCCCTCAGTCTCTCTCCCTCCATCTCGAATCCCTCAGTGTCTCTCCCTCCATCTCCAATTCCTCAGTCTCTATCCCTCCATCTCCAGACCCTCAGTCTCTCTCTCCCTCCATCTCCAATCCCTCAGTGTCTCTCCCTCCATCTCCAATCCCTCAGTCTCTCTCCCTACATCTCCAGTCCCTCAGTCTCTCTCCCTCCATCTCCAATCCCACAGTCTCTCTCCCTCCATCTCCAATCCCTCAGTCTCTCTCCCTCCATCTCCAAACCCTCAGTGTCTCTCCCTCCATCTCCAATCCCTCAGTCTCTCTCCCTCCATCCCCAATCCCTCAGTCTCTCTCCCTCCGTCTTCAATCCCTCAGTCTCTCTCCCTCCATCTCCAATCCCGCAGTCTCTCTCCCTCCATCTCCAATCCCTCAGTGTCTCTCCCTCCATCTCCAATCCCTCAGTGTCTCTCCCTCTTTCTCCAATCCCTCAGTGTTATTCTCCCTCCATCTCCAATTCCTCAGTCTCTCTCACTCCATCTCCAATCCCTCAGTCTCTCTCCCTCCATCTCCAATCCCTCAGTCTCTTTCCCTCCATCTCCAATTCCTCAGTGTCTCTCCCTCCATCTCCCATCCCTCAGTGTCTCTCCTGCCATCTCCAATCCCTCAGTGTATCTCCCTCCATCTCCAATCCCTCAGTGTCTCTCCCTCTTTTCCAATCCCTCAGTGTCCCTCCCTCCATCTCCAAACCCTCAGTGTCTCTCCCTCCATCTCCAATCCCTCAGTGTCTCTCCCACTATCTCCAATACCTCAGTGTCCCTCCCTCCATCTCCAATCTTTCAGTGTCTCTCCCTCCATCTCCAATCCGTCAGTTTCGCTTTACCTCCATCTCCAATCACTCAGTCTCTCTCCCTCCATCTCCAATCCCCAAGTGTCTCTCCCTCCATCTCCAATCCCTCAGTCTCTCTACCTCCATCTCCAATCCCTCAGTCTCTCTCCCTCCATCTCCAATCCCTCCGTGTCTCTCGCTCCATCGCCAATCCCTCAGTCTCTCTCCCTTCATCTCCAATCGCTCAGTCTCTATCCCTCCATCTCCAATCCCTCAGTCTCTCTCCCTCCATCTCCAATCCCTCAGTGTCTCTCCCTCCATCTCCAAATCCTCAGTCTCTCTCCCTCCATCTCCAGACCCTCATTCTCTCTCTCTCCTTCCATCTCCAATCCCTCAGTGTCTCTCCCTCCATCTCCAATCCCTCAATGTCTCTCCCGCCATCTCCAATCACTCAGTTTCTCTCCCTCCATCTCCAATCCCTCAGAGTCTCTCCCTCCATCTCCAATCCCTCAGTGTCTCTCCCTCCATCTTCAATCCCTCAGTGTCTCTCCCTCCTTCTCCACTCCCACAGTCTCTCTACCTCCATCTCCAATCCCTCAGTCTCTCTCCCTCCATCTCCAATCCCTCAGTCTCTCTCCCTGCATCTCCAATCCCTCAGTCTTTCTCCCTCCATCTCCAATCCCTCAGTCTCTCTCCCTCCATCTCCAATCCCTCAGTGTCTCTCCCTCCATCTCCAGTCCCTCAGTGTATCTCCCTCCATCTCCAATCCCTCAGTGTCTCTCCCTCCATCTCCAATCCCTCAGTGTCTCTCCCTCTATCTCCAATCCCTCAGTGTCTTTCCCTCTATCTCCAATCCCTGTGTCTTTCCCTCCATCTCCAATCCCTCAGTGTCTCTCCCTCCATCTCCAATCCCTTAGTCTCTCCCTCCATCTCCAGTCCCTCAGTCTCTCTCCCTCCATCTCCAGTCCCTCAGTCTCTCTCCCTCCATCTCCAATCCCTCAGTCTCTCTCCTCCATCTCCAATCCCTCAGTCTCTCTTACTCCATCTCCAATCCCTCAGTCTCTCTCCCTCCATCTCCAATCACGCCGTGTCTCTCGCTCCATCTCTAATCCCTCAGTGTCTCTCCCTCCATCTCCAATCCCTCCGTGTCTCTCGCTCCATCTCCAATCCCTCAGTGTCTCTCCCTCCATCTCCACTCCCTCAGTGTCTCTCCCTCCATCTCCAATCCCTCAGTCTCTCTCCCTCCATCTCCAATCCCTCAGTCTCTCTCCCTCCATCTCCAATCCCTCAGTCTCTCTCCCTCCATCTCCAATCCCTCAGTCTCTCCCCCTCCATCTTCAATCCCTCAGTCTCTCTCCCTCCATCTCCAATCCCTCAGTCTCTCTCCCTCCATCTCAAGTCCCTCAGTCTCTCTACCTCCATCTCCAATCCCACAGTCTCTCTCCCTCCATCTCCAATCCCTCAGTCTCTCTCCCTCCCTCTCCAGTCCCACAGTCTCTGCCCTCCATCTCCAATCCCTCAGTGTCTCTCCCTCCATCTCCAATTCCTCAGTCTCTCTCCCTCAATCTCCAGACCCTCAGCCTCTCTCCCTCCATCTCCAATCCCTCAGTCTCTCTCCCTCCATCTCAAATCCCTCAGTCTCTCTACCTCCAACTCCAATCCCTCAGTCTCTCTCCCTCCATCTCCAATCATTCAGTGTCTCTCCCTCCATCTCCAATCCCTCAGTCTCTCTCCCTCCATCTCCAATCCCTCAGTCTCTCTCCCTCCATCTCCAATCCCTCAGTCTCTCTCCCTCCATCTCCAATTCCTCAGTCTCTCTCCCTCCATCTCCAATCCCTCAGTGTCTCTCCCTCCATCTCCAATCCCTCAGTGTCTCTCCCTCTCTCTCCAATCCCTCAGTGTCCCTCTCCCTCCATCTCCAATTCCTCAGTCTCTCTCCCTACATCTCCAATCCCTCAGTCTCTCTCCCTCCATCTCCAATCCCTCAGTCTCTTTCCCTCCATCTCCAATCCCTCAGTCTCTCTCCCACCATCTCCAATCCCTCAGTCTCTTTCCCTCCATCTCCAATCCCTCAGTGTCTCTCCCTCCATCTCCAATCCCTCAGTTTCTCTCCCGCCATCTCCAATCCCTCAGTGTCTCTCCCTCCATCTCCACTCCCTCAGTGTCTCTCCCTCCATCTCCAATCCCTCAGTCTCTCTCCCTCCATCTCCAATTCCTCAGTCTCTCTCCCTCCATCTCCAATCCCTCAGTGTCTCTCCCTCCATCTCCAATCCCTCAGTGTCTCTCCCTCCATCTCCAATCCCTCAGTGTCTCTCCCTCCATCTCCAATCCCTCTGTGTCTCTCCCTCCATCTCCAATCCCACAGTCTCTCTCCCTCCATCTCCAATCCCTAAGACTCTCTGCCTCCATCTCCAATCCCTCAGTCTCTCTCCCTCCATCTCCAATCACGCCGTGTCTCTCGCTCCATCTCTAATCCCTCAGTGTCTCCCCCTCCATCTCCAATCCCTCAGTCTCTCTCCCTCCATCTCCAATCCCTCAGTCTCTCTCCCTCAATTTCCAATCCCTCAGTCTCTCTCCCTCCATCTCCAATCCCTCAGTCTCTCTCCCTCCATCTCCAATCCCTCAGTCTCTCTCCCTCCATCTCCAATCCCTCAGTCTCTCCCCCTCCATCTTCAATCCCTCAGTCTCTCTCCCTCCATCTCCAATCCCTCAGTCTCTCTCCCTCCATCTCAAGTCCCTCAGTCTCTCTACCTCCATCTCCAATCCCACAGTCTCTCTCCCTCCATCTCCAATCCCTCAGTCTCTCTCCCTCCCTCTCCAGTCCCACAGTCTCTGCCCTCCATCTCCAATCCCTCAGTGTCTCTCCCTCCATCTCCAATTCCTCAGTCTCTCTCCCTCAATCTCCAGACCCTCAGCCTCTCTCCCTCCATCTCCAATCCCTCAGTCTCTCTCCCTCCATCTCAAATCCCTCAGTCTCTCTACCTCCAACTCCAATCCCTCAGTCTCTCTCCCTCCATCTCCAATCATTCAGTGTCTCTCCCTCCATCTCCAATCCCTCAGTCTCTCTCCCTCCATCTCCAATCCCTCAGTCTCTCTCCCTCCATCTCCAATCCCTCAGTCTCTCTCCCTCCATCTCCAATTCCTCAGTCTCTCTCCCTCCATCTCCAATCCCTCAGTGTCTCTCCCTCCATCTCCAATCCCTCAGTGTCTCTCCCTCTCTCTCCAATCCCTCAGTGTCCCTCTCCCTCCATCTCCAATTCCTCAGTCTCTCTCCCTACATCTCCAATCCCTCAGTCTCTCTCCCTCCATCTCCAATCCCTCAGTCTCTTTCCCTCCATCTCCAATCCCTCAGTCTCTCTCCCACCATCTCCAATCCCTCAGTCTCTTTCCCTCCATCTCCAATCCCTCAGTGTCTCTCCCTCCATCTCCAATCCCTCAGTTTCTCTCCCGCCATCTCCAATCCCTCAGTGTCTCTCCCTCCATCTCCACTCCCTCAGTGTCTCTCCCTCCATCTCCAATCCCTCAGTCTCTCTCCCTCCATCTCCAATTCCTCAGTCTCTCTCCCTCCATCTCCAATCCCTCAGTGTCTCTCCCTCCATCTCCAATCCCTCAGTGTCTCTCCCTCCATCTCCAATCCCTCAGTGTCTCTCCCTCCATCTCCAATCCCTCTGTGTCTCTCCCTCCATCTCCAATCCCACAGTCTCTCTCCCTCCATCTCCAATCCCTAAGACTCTCTGCCTCCATCTCCAATCCCTCAGTCTCTCTCCCTCCATCTCCAATCACGCCGTGTCTCTCGCTCCATCTCTAATCCCTCAGTGTCTCTCCCTCCATCTCCAATCCCTCAGTCTCTCTCCCTCCATCTCCAATCCCTCAGTCTCTCTCCCTCCATCTCCAATCCCTCAGTCTCTCTCCCTCCATCTCCAATCCCTCAGTCTCTCTCCCTCCATCTCCAATTCCTCAGTCTCTCTCCCTCCATCTCCAATCCCTCAGTGTCTCTCCCTCCATCTCCAATCCCTCAGTGTCTCCCCCTCTCTCTCCAATCCCTCAGTGTCCCTCTCCCTCCATCTCCAATTCCTCAGTCTCTCTCCCTACATCTCCAATCCCTCAGTCTCTCTCCCTCCATCTCCAATCCCTCAGTCTCTTTCCCTCCATCTCCAATCCCTCAGTCTCTCTCCCACCATCTCCAATCCCTCAGTCTCTTTCCCTCCATCTCCAATCCCTCAGTGTCTCTCCCTCCATCTCCAATCCCTCAGTTTCTCTCCCGCCATCTCCAATCCCTCAGTGTCTCTCCCTCCATCTCCACTCCCTCAGTGTCTCTCCCTCCATCTCCAATCCCTCAGTCTCTCTCCCTCCATCTCCAATTCCTCAGTCTCTCTCCCTCCATCTCCAATCCCTCAGTGTCTCTCCCTCCATCTCCAATCCCTCAGTGTCTCTCCCTCCATCTCCAATCCCTCAGTGTCTCTCCCTCCATCTCCAATCCCTCTGTGTCTCTCCCTCCATCTCCAATCCCACAGTCTCTCTCCCTCCATCTCCAATCCCTAAGACTCTCTGCCTCCATCTCCAATCCCTCAGTCTCTCTCCCTCCATCTCCAATCACGCCGTGTCTCTCGCTCCATCTCTAATCCCTCAGTGTCTCTCCCTCCATCTCCAATCCCTCAGTCTCTCTCCCTCCATCTCCAATCCCTCAGTCTCTCTCCCTCCATCTCCAATCCCTCAGTCTCTTTCACTCCATCTCCAATCCCTCAGTGTCTCTCCCTCCATCTCCAATCCCTCAGTGTCTCTCCCGCCATCTCCAATCCCTCAGCGTCTCTCCCTCCATCTCCACTCCCTCAGTGACTCTCCCTCCATCTCCAATCCCTCAGTCTCTCTCCCTCCATCTCCAATCCCTCAGTCTCTCTCCCTCCATCTCCAATCCCTCAGTCTCTCTCCCTCCATCTCCAATCCCTCAGTCTCTCTCCCTCCATCTTCAATCCCTCAGTCTCTCTCCCTCCATCTCCAATTCCTCAGTCTCTCTCCCTCCATCTCAAATCCCTCAGTCTCTCTACCTCCATCTCCAATCCCACAGTCTCTCTCCCTCCATCTCCAATCCCTCAGTCTCTCTCCCTCCATCTCCAGTCCCACAGTCTCTGCCCTCCATCTCCAATCCCTCAGTGTCTCTCCCTCCATCTCCAATTCCTCAGTCTCTCTCCCTCAATCTCCAGACCCTCAGCCTCTCTCCCTCCATCTCCAATCCCTCAGTCTCTCTCCCTCCATCTCAAATCCCTCAGTCTCTCTACCTCCAACTCCAATCCCTCAGTCTCTCTCCCTCCATCTCCAATCATTCAGTGTCTCTCCCTCCATCTCCAATCCCTCAGTCTCTCTCCCTCCATCTCCAATCCCTCAGTCTCTCTCCCTCCATCTCCAATCCCTCAGTCTCTCTCCCTCCATCTCCAATTCCTCAGTCTCTCTCCCTCCATCTCCAATCCCTCAGTGTCTCTCCATCCATCTCCAATCCCTCAGTGTCTCTCCCTCTCTCTCCAATCCCTCAGTGTCCCTCTCCCTCCATCTCCAATTCCTCAGTCTCTCTCCCTCCATCTCCAATCCCTCAGTCTCTCTCCCTCCATCTCCAATCCCTCAGTCTCTTTCCCTCCATCTCCAATCCCTCAGTCTCTCTCCCTCCATCTCCAATCCCTCAGTCTCTTTCCCTCCATCTCCAATCCCTCAGTGTCTCTCCCTCCATCTCCAATCCCTCAGTTTCTCTCCCGCCATCTCCAATCCCTCAGTGTCTCTCCCTCCATCTCCACTCCCTCAGTGTCTCTCCCTCCATCTCCAATCCCTCAGTCTCTCTCCCTCCATCTCCAATCCCTCAGTCTCTCTCCCTCCATCTCCAATCCCTCAGCGTCTCTCCCTCCATCTCCAATCCCTCAGTGTCTCTCCCTCCATCTCCAATCCCTCAGTGTCTCTCCCTCCATCTCCAATCCCTCTGTGTCTGTCCCTCCATCTCCAATCCCACAGTCTCTCTCCCTCCATCTCCAATCCCTAAGTCTCTCTGCCTCCATCTCCAATCACTCAGTCTCTCTCCCTCCATCTCCAATCCCTCAGTGTCTCTCCCTCCATCTCCAAATCGTCAGCCTCTCTCCCTCCATCTCCAATCCCTCAGTGTCTCTCCCTCCATCTCCAATCCCTCAGTGTCTCTCCCTCCATCTCCAATCCCTTAGTCTCTCCCTCCATCTCCAGTCCCTCAGTCTCCCTCCCTCCATTTCCAGTCCTTCAGTCTCTCTCCCTCCATCTCCAGTCCCTCAGTCTCTCTCCCTCCATCTCCAGTCCCTCAGTGTCTCTCCCTCCATCTCCACTCCCTCAGTGTCTCTCCCTCCATCTCCAATCCCTCAGTCTCTCTCGCTCCATCTCCAATCCCTCAGTGTCTCTCCCTCCATCTCCAATCCCTCAGTGTCTCTCCCTCCATCTCCAATCGCTCAGTGTCTCTCCCTCCATCTCCAATCCCTCAGTGTCTCTCCCTCCCTCTCCAATCCCTCAGTGTCTCTCCCTCCATCTCCAATCCCTCAGTGTCTCTCCCTCCATCTCCAATCCCACAGTCTCTCTCCATCCATCCCCAATCCCTCAGTCTCTCTCCCTCCATCTCCAGTCCCTCAGTCTCTCTCCCTCCATCTCGAATCCCTCAGTGTTTCTCCCTCCATCTCCAATTCCTCAGTCTCTCTCCCTCCATCTCCAGACCCTCAGTCTCTCTCTCCCTCCATCTCCAATCCCTCAGTGTCTCTCCCTCCATCTCCAATCCCTCAGTGTCTCTCCCTCCATCTCCAATCCCTCAGTCTCTCTCCCTACATCTCCAATCCCTCAGTCTCTCTCCCTCCATCTCCAATCCCTCAGTCTCTCTCCCTCCATCTCCAATCCCTCAGTCTCTCTCCCTCCATCTCCAAACCCTCAGTGTCTCTCCCTCCATCTCCAATCCCTCAGTCTCTCTCCCTCCATCTCCAATCCCTCAGTCTCTCTCCCTCCATCTTCAATCCCTCAGTCTCTCTCCCTCCATCTCCAATCCCGCAGTCTCTCTCCCTCCATCTCCAATCCCTCAGTGTCTCTCCCTCCATCTCCAATCCCTCAGTGTCTCTCCCTCTTTCTCCAATCCCTCAGTGTTATTCTCCCTCCATCTCCAATTCCTCAGTCTCTCTCACTCCATCTCCAATCCCTCAGTCTCTCTCCCTCCATCTCCAATCCCTCAGTGTCTCTCCCTCCATCTCCAATCCCTCAGTGTCTCTCCCGGCATCTCCAATCCCTCAGTGTCTCTCCCTCCATCTCCAATCCCTCAGTGTCTCTCCCTCTTTTCCAATCCCTCAGTGTCCCTCCCTCCATCTCCAATCCCTCAGTGTCTCTCCCTCCATCTCCAATCCCTCAGTGTCTCTCCCTCTATCTCCAGTCCCTCAGTGTCTCTCCCTCCATCTCCAATCCCTCAGTGTCTCTCCCTCCATCTCCAATACCTCAGTGTCCCTCCCTCCATCTCCAATCACTCAGTTTCTCTCCCTCCATCTCCAATCCGTCAGTTTCGCTTTACCTCCATCTCCAATCATTCAGTCTCTCTCCCTCCATCTCCAATCCCCAAGTGTCTCTCGCTCCATCTCCAATCCCTCAGTCTCTCTACCTCCATCTCCAATCCCGCAGTCTCTCTCCCTCCATCTCCAATCCCTCCGTCTCTCTCGCTCCATCTCCAATCCCTCAGTCTCTCTCCCTTCATCTCCAATCGCTCAGTCTCTATCCCTCCATCTCCAATCCCTCAGTCTCTCTCCCTCCATCTCCAATCCCTCAGTGTCTCTCCCTGCATCTCCAATCCCTCAGTCTCTCTCCCTCCATCTCCAATCCCTCAGTGTCTCTCCCTACATCTCCAATCCCTCAGTCTCTCTCCCTCCATCTCCAATCCCTCAGTGTCCCTCCCTCCATCTCCAGTCCCTCAGTGTATCTCCCTCCATCTCCAAATCCTCAGTCTCTCTCCCTCCATCTCCAGACACTCATTCTCTCTCTCTCCCTCCATCTCCAATCCCACAGTGTCTCTCCCTCCATCTCCAATCCCTCAGTTTCTCTCCCTCCATCTCCAATCCCTTAGTCTCTCCCTCCAACTCCAGTCCCTCAGTCTCCCTCCCTCCATCTCCAGTCCTTCAGTCTCTCTCCCTCCATCTCCAGTCCCTCAGTTTCTCTCCCTCCATCTCCAGTCCCTCAGTGTCTCTCCCTCCATCTCCAATCCCTCAGTCTCTCTCCCTCCATCTCCAATCCCTCAGTCTCTCTCGCTCCATCTCCAATCTCTCAGTGTCTCTCGCTCCATCTCCAATCCCTCAGTGTCTCTCCCTCCATCTCCAATCCCTCAGTGTCTCTCCCTCCATCTCAAATCGCTCAGTGTCTCTCCCTCCATCTCCAATCCCTCAGTGTCTCTCCCTCCCTCTCCAATCCGTCAGTGTCTCTCCCTCCATCTCCAATCCCTCAGTGTCTCTCCCTCCATCTGCAATCCCACAGTCTCTCTCCATCCATCTCCAATCCCTCAGTCTCTCTCCCTCCATCTCCAGTCCCTCAGTCTCTCTCCCTCCATCTCGAATCCCTCAGTGTCTCTCCCTCCATCTCCAATTCCTCAGTCTCTCTCCCTCCATCTCCAATCCCTCAGTCTCTCTCCCTCCATCTCCAATCCCTCAGTCTCTCTCCCTCCATCTTCAATCCATCAGTCTCTCTCCCTCCATCTCCAATCCCGCAGTCTCTCTCCATCCATCTCCAATCCCTCAGTGTCTCTCCCTCCATCTCCAATCCCTCAGTGTCTCTCCCTCTTTCTCCAATCCCTCAGTGTTATTCTCCCTCCATCTCCAATTCCTCAGTCTCTCTCACTCCATCTCCAATCCCTCAGTCTCTCTCCCTCCATCTCCAATCCCTCAGTGTCTCTCCCTCCATCTCCAATCCCTCAGTGTCTCTCCCGGCATCTCCAATCCCTCAGTGTCTCTCCCTCCATCTCCAATCCCTCAGTGTCTCTCCCTCTTTTCCAATCCCTCAGTGTCCCTCCCTCCATCTCCAATCCCTCAGTGTCTCTCCCTCCATCTCCAATCCCTCAGTGTCTCTCCCTCTATCTCCAGTCCCTCAGTGTCTCTCCCTCCATCTCCAATCCCTCAGTGTCTCTCCCTCCATCTCCAATACCTCAGTGTCCCTCCCTCCATCTCCAATCACTCAGTTTCTCTCGCTCCATCTCCAATCCGTCAGTTTCGCTTTACCTCCATCTCCAATCATTCAGTCTCTCTCCCTCCATCTCCAATCCCCAAGTGTCTCTCGCTCCATCTCCAATCCCTCAGTCTCTCTACCTCCATCTCCAATCCCTCAGTCTCTCTCCCTCCATCTCCAATCCCTCCGTCTCTCTCGCTCCATCTCCAATCCCTCAGTCTCTCTCCCTTCATCTCCAATCGCTCAGTCTCTATCCCTCCATCTCCAATCCCTCAGTCTCTCTCCCTCCATCTCCAATCCCTCAGTGTCTCTCCCTGCATCTCCAATCCCTCAGTCTCTCTCCCTCCATCTCCAATCCCTCAGTGTCTCTCCCTACATCTCCAATCCCTCAGTCTCTCTCCCTCCATCTCCAATCCCTCAGTGTCCCTCCCTCCATCTCCAGTCCCTCAGTGTATCTACCTCCATCTCCAAATCCTCAGTCTCTCTCCCTCCATCTCCAGACCCTCATTCTCTCTCTCTCCCTCCATCTCCAATCCCACAGTGTCTCTCCCTCCATCTCCAATCCCTCAGTTTCTCTCCCTCCATCTCCAATCCCTTAGTCTCTCCCTCCATCTCCAGTCCCTCAGTCTCCCTCCCTCCATCTCCAGTCCTTCAGTCTCTCTCCCTCCATCTCCAGTCCCTCAGTTTCTCTCCCTCCATCTCCAGTCCCTCAGTGTCTCTCCCTCCATCTCCAATCCCTCAGTCTCTCTCCCTCCATCTCCAATCCCTCAGTCTCTCTCGCTCCATCTCCAATCTCTCAGTGTCTCTCGCTCCATCTCCAATCCCTCAGTGTCTCTCACTCCATCTCCAATCCCTCAGTGTCTCTCCCTCCATCTCCAATCGCTCAGTGTCTCTCCCTCCATCTCCAATCCCTCAGTGTCTCTTCCTCCCTCTCCAATCCGTCAGTGTCTCTCCCTCCATCTCCAATCCCTCAGTGTCTCTCCCTCCATCTGCAATCCCACAGTCTCTCTCCATCCATCTCCAATCCCTCAGTCTCTCTCCCTCCATCTCCAGTCCCTCAGTCTCTCTCCCTCCATCTCGAATCCCTCAGTGTCTCTCCCTCCATCTCCAATTCCTCAGTCTCTCTCCCTCCATCTCCAGACCCTCAGTCTCTCTCTCCCTCCATCTCCAATCCCTCAGTGTCTCTCCCTCCTTCTCCAATCCCTCAGTGTCTCTCCCTCCATCTCCAATCCCTCAGTCTCTCTCCCTTCATCTCCAGTCCCTCAGTCTCTCTCCCTCCATCTCCAATCCCTCAGTCTCTCTCCCTCCATCTCCAATCCCTCAGTCTCTCTCCCTCCATCTCCAAACCCTCAGTGTCTCTCCCTCCATCTCCAATACCTCAGTCTCTCTCCCTCCGTCTCCAATCCCTCAGTCTCTCTCCCTCGATCTTCAATCCCTCAGTCTCTCTCCCTCCATCTCCAATCCCGCAGTCTCTCTCCCTCCATCTCCAATCCCTCAGTGTCTCTCCCTCCATCTCCAATCCCTCAGTCTCCCTCCCTCTTTCTCCAATCCCTCAGTGTTATTCTCCCTCCATCTCCAATTCCTCAGTCTCTCTCACTCCATCTCCAATCCCTCAGTCTCTCTCCCTCCATCTCCAATCCCTCAGTCTCTTTCCCTCCATCTCCAATCCCTCAGTGTCTCTCCCTCCATCTCCAATCCCTCAGTGTCTCTCCCGCCATCTCCAATCCCTCAGTGTCTCTCCCTCCATCTCCAATCCCTCAGTGTCTCTCCCTCTTTTCCAATCCCTCAGTGTCCCTCCCTCCATCTCCAATCCCTCAGTGTCTCTCCCTCCATCTCCAATCCCTCAGTGTCTCTCTCTCCATCTCCAGTCCCTCAGTGTCTCTCCCTCCATCTCCAATCCCTCAGTGTCTCTCCCTCCATCTCCAATACCTCAGTGTCCCTCCCTCCATCTCCAATCACTCAGTGTCTCTCCCTCCATCTCCAATCCGTCAGTTTCGCTTTACCTCCATCTCCAATCACTCAGTCTCTCTACCTCCATCTCCAATCCCTCAGTCTCTCTCCCTCCATCTCCAATCCCTCCGTGTCTCTCGCTCCATCTCCAATCCCTCAGTCTCTCTCCCTTCATCTCCAATCGCTCAGTGTCTATCCCTCCATCTCCAATCCCTCAGTCTCTCTCCCTCCATCTCCAATCCCTCAGTGTCTCTCCCTGCATCTCCAATCCCTCAGTCTCTCTCCCTCCATCTCCAATCCCTCAGTGTCTCTCCCTCCATCTCCAATCCCTCAGTCTCTCTCCCTCCATCTCCAATCCCTCAGTGTCCCTCCCTCCATCTCCAGTCCCTCAGTGTCTCTCCCTCCATCTCCAATCCTTCAGTGTCTCTCCCTCCATCTCCAATCCCTCAGTTTCTCTCCCTCCATCTCCAATTCCTCTGTCTCTCTCCCTCCATCTCCAGTCCCTCAGTCTCTCTCTCCCTCCATCTCCAATCCCTCAGTGTCTCTCCCTCCATCTCCAATCCCTCAGTCTCTCTCCCTCTATCTCCAATCCCGCAGTCTCTCTCCCTCCATCTCCAATTCTTCAGTGTCTCTCCCTCAATCTCCAATCCCACAGACTGTCTCCCTCCATCTCCAATCCCTCAGTCTCTCTCCCTCCATCTCCAATCCCTCAGTCTGTCTCACTCCATCTCCAAACCCTCAGTCTCTCTCCATCCATCTCCAATCCCTCAGTCTCTCTCCATCCATCTCCAATCCCTCAGTCTCTCTCCCTCCAACTCCAATTCCTCTGTCTCTCTCTCCATCCATCTCCAATCCCTCAGTCTCTCTCCCTCCAACTCCAATCCCTCTGTCTCTCTCCCTCCATCTCCAATCCCTCCGTGTCTCTCCCACCATCTCCAATCCCTCAGTGCCTCTCCCTCCATCTCCAATCCCTCAGTGCCTCTCCCTTCATCTCAAATCCCTCAGTGTCTCTCCCTCCATCTCCAATCCCTCAGTGTCTCTCCCTCCATCTCCAGTCCCTCAGTGTCTCTACCTCCATCTCCAATTCCTCAGTGTCTCTCCCTGCATCTCCAATCCCTCAGTCTCTCTCCCTGCATCTTCAATCCCTCAGTCTCTCTCCCTCCATCTCCAATCCCTCTGTCACTCTCCCTCCATCTCCAATCCCTCAGTGTCTCTCCCTCCATCTCCAAACCCTCAGTGTCTCTCCCTCCATCTCCAATCCCTCAGTGTCTCTCCCTCCATCTCAAATCCCTCAGTCTCTCTACCTCCATCTCCAATTCCTCAGTCTCTCTCCCTCCATCTCCAATCCCTCAGTGTCTCTCCCTCCATCTCCAATCACTCAGTGTCTCTCCCTCCATCTCCAATCCCTCAGTCTCTCTCCCTCCATCTCCAATCCGTCAGTCTCTCTCCCTCCATCTCCAATCCCTCAGTCCCTCTAACTCCATCTCCAATTCTTCAGTCTCACTCCCTCCATCTCCAATCCCTCAGCCTCTCTCCCTCCATCTCCAATCCCTCAGTGTCTCTCCCTCCATCTCCAATCCCTCAGTGTCTCTCCCTCCATCTCCAATCCCTCAGTCTCTCTCCCTCCATCTCCAATCTCTCAGTCTCTCTCCCTCCATCTCCAATCCATCTGCGTCTCTCCCTCCATCTCCAAGCCCTCAGTCTCTCTCCCTCCATCTCAAATCCCTCAGTGTCTCTCCCTCCATCTCCAATTCCTCAGTCTCTCTCCCTCCATCTCCAATCCCTGTGTCTCTCCCTCCATCTCCAATCCCTCTGTGTCTCTCCCTCCATCTCCAATCCCTAAGTGCCTCTCCTTCATCTCCAATCCCTCAGTGTCTCTCCCTCCATCTCCACTCCCTCAGTGTCTCTCCCTCCATCTCCAATCCCTCAGTCTCTCTCCCTCCATCTCCAATCCCTCAGTCTCTCTCCCTCCATCTCCAATCCCTCAGACTTTCTCCCTCCATCTCCAATCCCTCAGTCTCTCTCCCTCCATCTCCAATCCCTCAGTGTCTCTCCCTCCATCTCCAATCCCTCAGTGTCTCTCCCTCCATCTCCACTCCCTCAGTGTCTCTCCCTCCATCTCCAATCCCTCAGTCTCTCTCCCTCCATCTCCAATCCCTCAGTGTCTCTCCCTCCATCTCCAATTCCTCAGTCTCTCTCCCTCCATCTCCAGACCCTCATTCTCTCTCTCTCCCTCCATCTCCAATCCCTCAGTGTCTATACCTCCATCTCCAATCCCTCAGTATCTCTCCCTCCGTCTCCAATCCCTCAGTCTCTCTCCCTCCATCTCAAATCCCTCAGTCTCTCTACCTCCATCTCCAATCCCTCAGTCTCTCTCCCTCCATCGCCAATCCCTCAGTGTCTCTCCCTCCATCTCCAATCCCTCAGTGTCTCTCCCTCCATCTCCAATCCCTCAGTCTCTCAACCTCCATCTCGAATCCCTCAGTCTCTCTCCGTCCATCTCCAATCCCTCAGTCTCTCTCCCTCCATCTCCAATCCCTCAGTCTCTCTCCCTCCATCTCCAATCCCTCAGTGTCTCTCCCTCCATCTCCAATCCCTCAGTGTCTCTCCCTCTATCTCCAATCCCTCAGTGTCCCTCTCCCTCCATCTCCAATCCCTCAGTCTCTCTCCCTCCATCTCCAACCCCTCAGTGTCTCACCCTCCATCTCCAATCCCTCAGTCTCTCTCCCTCCATCTCCAATCCCTCAGTCTCTCTCCCTCCATCTCCAATCCCTCTGCATCTCTCCCTCCATCTCCAATCCCTCAGCGTCTCTCCCTCCATCTCCAATCCCTCAGTCTCTCTCCCTCCATCTCCAATCCCTCAGTCTCTCTCCCTCCATCTCCAATCCCTCAATGTCTCTCCCTCCATCTCCAATCCCTCAGTGTCTCTCCCTCTATCTCCAATCCCTCAGTGTCCCTCTCCCTCCATCTCCAATCCCTCAGTCTCTCTCCCTCCATCTCCAACCCCTCAGTGTCTCTCCCTCCATCTCCAATCCCTCAGTCTCTCTCCCTCCATCTCCAATCCCTCAGTCTCTCTCCCTCCATCTCCAATCTCTCTGCATCTCTCCCTCCATCTCCAATCCCTCAGCGTCTCTCCCTCCATCTCCAAGCCCTCAGTCTCTCTCCCTCCATCTCAAATCCCTCAGTGTCTCTCCCTCCATCTCCAATTCCTCAGTCCCTCTCCCTCCATCTCCAATCCCTCAGTGTCTCTCCCTCCATCTCCAATCCCTCAGTGTCTCTCCCTCCATCTCCAATCCCTCAGTGTCTCTCCCTCCATCTCCAATCCCTCAGTATCTCTCCCTCCATCTCCAATCAATACAATACAATACAATACAAATCGCTTTATTGACATGATAAGATACATCTTATGTTGCCAAAGCATCAAAATACATTTATGGTTGAACACATAAACGCCGTTCCATTCATACAGTGTATAAACAGGTATATCCCTGAGTTTATAAATATACATTCGCCTTGTTTATATATACTCTTGTCTTAGTTTACTGGTTGTCCCTCTGTTCATGGCAAGCTGTAACATAGTGTGCCGCCAGTGTTACACAGCTTCTCACCTCCCCCAATAGGAATGGCGGTTTTTGGTTGTCAGTCAGATTTCTGAATTCAGGGCATATTTGTGAGAATTTTTGGTAGAAATTCTCTCTGATGCCCTGATATTTTCCACAGACTGTGAGGAAGTGCATCTCTGTCTCAACTACTCCCTGACTGCAGTGAGAGCATATCCTGTCTTCTCTTGGCAGCCTGGTCTGCCTGTGTCTGCCTTTTTCGATCGCTAGGCTATGTTCGCTAAGTCTGTACCTTGTCAAGGTTCTTCTCAGTTTGTTATCCTTTACCATGGTCAGGTAATCAGCTATGTTGTATTGTCTGTTTAGGGCCAAGTAGCAATTGAGTTTGCTTTGGGTTTTTTTGTTTCTGCCCAATATGACAGATATTTTTCCTTTTGCTTAGCGACGATTGTGTTGGGTCGAATTCTTTCTTTTACCCTGTCACTGTCCTGGGACTGGTTATTGTTGGTATTGTTATTAGTTACTTTATTGAGTCCCAGGACTAGTTGACTGAGGGTATTCTTCCTTATGGTCAGCTCTTGGCATTTCAGGGCGTCGTAGTGATAGCATTGGGGGTTGCTCATTTGTAGGTGATTCCAAAATTTGGTGGCTCTTTTTTGGATAGTGATTATTAATGGATATTGGCCTAGTTCCGCCCTGCATGCATTGTTTACTGTTTTCCATTGAGTCCGGAGGATACTTTTACAGAATTCTGCATGTAGGATCTCAATTGGGTGTTTGTCCCATTTGGCAAATTCTTGTTGTGTTAGCGGACCCCATACCTCACTGCCACAGAGTGCAATTGGTTCAATTACTGATTTGAAAATTTTGAGCCAAATGCTAATTGGGATTTCTATTTGGATTGATTTTTTGATGGCATAGAAAGCCCTTCTTGCTTTCTCTTTCAGTTCATTCACAGCCAGCTTGAAGTTTCTCGTAGAACTGATTTTTAAGCCCAAGTGTGTGTAGTGAGTGGTTTGTTCAATTTTGGTTGTTCCTACTGTGAAATTTATTGTGGGTCCATGTTGTTTGGATCTTTGCTGGAACACAAGGACTTTGGTTTATTGGGGACTTATTGTCAGGGCCCAAGTCTGGCAGTACGACGCCAGCAGGTCCAGGTTCTGCTGTAGACCCTCCTTAGTTGGTGACAGCAGAACCAGGTCGTCGGCATAGAGGAGGAATTTAACCTTGGATTCATATAGGGTGAGGCCGGGTGCTGTAGATTGTTCAAGTAGTTTTGCCAATCCAAAAATCCCTCAGTCTCTCTCCTTCCATCTCCAATCCCTCAGCCTTTCTCCCTCCATCTCCAATCCCTCAGTCTCTCTCCCTCCATCTCCAATCCCTCAGTGTCTCTCCCTCCATCTCCAATCCCTCAGTGTCTCCCTCCATCTCCAATCCCTCAGTGTCTCTCCCTCCATCTGCAATCCCTCAGTCCCTCTCCCTCCATCTCCAATCCCTCAGTGACTCTCCCTCCATCTCCAATTCCTCAGTTTCTCTCCCTTCATCTCCAATCCCTCAGTGTCTCTCCCTCCATCTCCAATCCTTCAGTGTCTCTCCCTCCATCTCCAATCCCTCAGTGTCTCTCCCTCCATCTCCAGTCCCTCAGTATATCTCCCTCCATCTCCAATCCTTCAGTGTCTCTCCCTTCATCTCCAATCCCTCAGTGTCTCTCCCTCCATCTCCAATCCCTTCGTCTCTCCCTCCATCTCCAGTCCCTCAGTCTCGCTCCCTCATCTCCAGTCCCTCAGTCTCTCCCTCCATCTCCAATCCCTCAGTCTCTCTCCTCCATCTCCAATCCCTCAGTCTCTCTCGCTGCATCTCCAATCCCTCAGTGCCTCTCCCTCCATCTCCAATCCCTCCGTGTCTCTCGCTCCATCTCCAATCCCTCAGTGTCTCTCCCTCCATCTCCAGACCCTCATTCTCTCTCTCCCTCCATCTCCAATCCCTCAGTGTGTCTCCCTCCATCTCCAGTCCCTCAGTCTCTCTCCCTCCATCTCCAATCCCTCAGTCTTTCTCCCTCCATCTCCAATCCCTCAGTCTCTCTCGCTCCATCTCCAATCCCTCAGTGTCTCTCCCTCCATCTCCAATCCCTCCGTGTCTCTCGCTCCATCTCCAATCCCTCAGTGTCTCTTCCTCCATCTCCACTCCCTCAGTGTCTCTCCCTCCATCTCCAATCCCTCAGTCTCTCTCCCTCCATCTCCAATCCCTCAGCCACTCTCCCTCCATCTCCAATCCCTCAGTCTTTCTCCCTCCATCTCCATTCCCTCAGTCTCTCTCTCTCCATCTCCAATCCCTCAGTGTCTCTCCCTCCATCTCCAATCCCTCAGTGTCTCCATCCATCTCCAATCCCTCAGTGTCTCTCCCTCCATCTGCAATCCCTCAGTCCCTCTCCCTCCATCTCCAATCCCTCAGTGTCTCTCCCTCCATCTCAAATCCCTCAGTGTCTCTCCCTCCATCTCCAATCCCTCAGTCTCTCTCCTCCATCTCCAATCCCTCAGTCTCTCTCCCTCCATCTCCAATCCCTCAGTGTCTCTCCCTCCATTTCGAATCCCTCAGTGTCTCTCCCTCCATCTCCAATCCCTCAGTGTCTATCCCTCCATCTCCAATCCCTCAGTGACTCTCCCTCCATCTCCAATCCCTCAGTGTCTCTCCCTCCATCTCCAATCCCTCAGTGTCTCTCCCTCCATCTCCAATCCCTCAGTGTCTCTCCCTCCATCTCCAATCCCTCAGTGTCTCTCCCTAAATCTCCACACCCTCAGTGTCTCTCCCTCCATCTCCAATCCCTCAGTCTCTCTCCCTTCATCTCCAATCCCTCAGTCTCTCTCCCTCCAAATCCAATCCCTCAGTCTTTCTCCCTCCATCTCCAATCCCTCAGTCTCTCTCCCTCCATCTACAATTCCTCAGTGTCTCTCCCTCCATCTCCAAACCCTCAGTGTCTCCCTCCATCTCAATCCCTCAGTGTCTCTCCCTCCATCTGCAATCCCTCAGTCCCTCTCCCTCCATCTCCAATCCCTTAGTGTCTCTCTCTCCATCTCCAATCCCTGTGTCTCTCCCTCCATCTCCAATCCCTCAGTCTCTCTCCTCCATCTCCAATCCCTCAGTCTCTCTCCCTCCATCTCCAATCCTTCAGTGTCTCTCCCTCCATTTCGAATCCCTCAGTGTCTCTCCCTCCATCTCCAATCCCTCAGTGTCTATCCCTCCATCTCCAATCCCTCAGTGACTCTCCCTCCATCTCCAATCCCTCAGTGTCTCTCCCTCCATTTCCAATCCCTCAGTGTCTCTCCCTCCATCTCCAATCCCTCAGTGTCTCTCCCTCCATCTGCAATCCCTCAGTGTCTCACCCTCCATCTCCAATACCTCAGTGTCTCTCCCTCTATCTCCAATCCCTCAGTCTCTCTCCCTCCATCTCCTGTCCCTCAGTCTCTCTCTCCCTCCATCTCCACTCCCTCAGTCTCTCTCCCTCCATCTCCAATCCCTCAGTGTTTCTCCCTCCATCTCCAATCCCTCAGTGTCTCTCCCTCCATCTCCAATCCCTCAGTCTCTCTCCCTCCATCTCCAATTCCTCAATCTCTCTCCCTCCATCTCCACTCCCTCAGTCTCTCTCTCCCTCCCTCTCCAATCCCTCAGTGTCTCTCCCACCATCTCCAATCCCTCAGTCTCTCTCCCTCCATCTCCAATCCCTCAGTGTCTCTCCCTCCATCTCCAATCCCTCAGTGTCTCTCCCTCCATCTCCAGTCCCTCAGGGTATCTCCCTCCATCTCCAATCCCTCAGTGTCCCTCCCTCCATCTCCAGTCCCTCAGTGTATCTCCTTCCATCTCCAATCCTTCAGTGTCTCTCCCTCCATCTCCAATCCTTCAGTGTCTCTCCCTTCATCTCCAATCCCTCAGTGTCCCTCCCTCCATCTCCAATTCCTCAGTCTCTCTCCCTCCATCTCCAATTCCTCAGTCTCTCTCCCTCCATCTCCAGTCTCTCAGTCTCTCTCTCCCTCCATCTCCAATCCCTCAGTGTCTCTCCCTCCATCTCCAATCCCTCAGTCTCTCTCCCTCTATCTCCAATCCCGCAGTCTCTCTCCCTCCATCTCCAATCCCTCAGTCTCTCTCCCTCCATCTCCAATCCCTCAGTCTCTCTCCCTCCATCTCCAAATCGTCAGCCTCTCTCCCTCCATCTCCAGACCCTCATTCTCTCTCTCTCCCTCCATCTCCAATCCCTCAGTGTCTCTCCCTCCATCTCCAATCCCTCAGTGTCTCTCCCTCCATCTCCAATCCCTTAGTCTCTCCCTCCACCTCCAGTCCCTCAGTCTCCATCCCTCCATTTACAGTCCTTCAGTCTCTCTCCCTCCATCTCCAGTCCCTCAGACTCTCTCCCTCCATCTCCAGTCCCTCAGTGTCTCTCCCTCCATCTCCACTCCCTCAGTGTCTCTCCCTCCATCTCCAATCCCTCAGTCTCTCTCGCTCCATCTCCAATCCCTCAGTGTCTCTCCCTCCATCTCCAATCCCTCACTGTCTCTCCCTCCATCTCCAATCGCTCAGTGTCTCTCCCTCCATCTCCAATCCCTCAGTGTCTCTCCCTCCCTCTCCAATCCCTCAGTGTCTCTCCCTCCATCTCCAATCCCTCAGTGTCTCTCCCTCCATCTCCAATCCCACAGTCTCTCTCCATCCATCTCCAATCCCTCAGTCTCTCTCCCTCCATCTCCAGTCCCTCTGTCTCTCTCCCTCCATCTCGAATCCCTCAGTGTTTCTCCCTCCATCTCCAATTCCTCAGTCTCTCTCCCTCCATCTCCAGACCCTCAGTCTCTCTCTCCCTCCATCTCCATTCCCTCAGTGTCTCTCCCTCCATCTCCAATCCCTCAGTGTCTCTCCCTCCATCTCCAATCCCTCAGTCTCTCTCCCTACATCTCCAGTCCCTCAGTCTCTCTCCCTCCATCTCCAATCCCTCAGTCTCTCTCCCTCCATCTCCAATCCCTCAGTCTCTCTCCCTCCATCTCTAATCCCTCAGTGTCTCTCCCTCTTTCTCCAATCCCTCAGTGTTATTCTCCCTCCATCTCCAATTCCTCAGTCTCTCTCACTCCATCTCCAATCCCTCAGTCTCTCTCCCTCCATCTCCAATCCCTCAGTCTCTTTCCCTCCATCTCCAATCCCTCAGTGTCTCTCCCTCCATCTCCAATCCCTCAGTGTCTCTCCCGCCATCTCCAATCCCTCAGTGTCTCTCCCTCCATCTCCAATCCCTCAGTGTCTCTCCCTCTTTTCCAATCCCTCAGTGTCCCTCCCTCCATCTCCAATCCCTCAGTTTCTCTCCCTCCATCACCAATCCCTCAGTGTCTCTCCCTCCATCTCCAGTCCCTCAGTGTCTCTCCCTCCATCTCCAATCCCTCATTGTCTCTCCCTCCATCTCCAATACCTCAGTGTCCCTCCCTCCATCTCCAATCACTCAGTGTCTCTCCCTCCATCTCCAATCCGTCAGATTCGCTTTACCTCCATCTCCAATCACTCAGTCTCTCTCCCTCCATCTCCAATCCCCAAGTGTCTCTCCCTCCATCTCCAATCCCTCAGTCTCTCTACCTCCATCTCCAATCCCTCAGTCTCTCTCCCTCCATCTCCAATCCCTCCGTGTCTCTCGCTCCATCTCCAATCCCTCAGTTTCTCTCCCTTCAGCTCCAATCGCTCAGTCTCTATCCCTCCATCTCCAATCCCTCAGTCTCTCTCCCTCCATCTCCAATCACTCAGTGTCTCTCCCTGCATCTCCAATCCCTCAGTCTCTCTCCCTCCATCTCCAATCCCTCAGTGTCTCTCCCTCCATCTCCAATCCCTCAGTCTCTCTCCCTCCATCTCCAATCCCGCAGTGTCCCTCCCTCCATCTCCAGTCCCTCAGTGTATCTCCCTCCATCTCCAAATCCTCAGGCTCTCTCCCTCCATCTCCAGACCCTCATTCTCTCTCTCTCCCTCCATCTCCAATCCCTCAGTGTCTCTCCCTCCATCTCCAATCCCTCAGTGTCTCTCCCTCCATCTCCAATCCCTTAGTCTCTCCCTCCATCTCCAGTCCCTCAGTCTCCCTCCCTCCATCTCCAGTCCTTCAGTCTCTCTCCCTCCATCTCCAGTCCCTCAGTTTCTCTCCCACCATCTCCAGTCCCTCAGTGTCTCTCCCTCCATCTCCAATCCCTCAGTCTCTCTCCCTCCATCTCCAATCCCTCAGTCTCTCTCGCTCCATCTCCAATCTCTCAGCCTCTCTCGCTCCATCTCCAATCCCTCAGTGTCTCTCCCTCCATCTCCAATCCCTCAGTGTCTCTCCCTCCATCTCCAATCGCTCAGTGTCTCTCCCTCCATCTCCAATCCCACAGTGTCTCTCCCTCCCTCTCCAATCCCTCAGTGTCTCTCCCTCCATCTCCAATCCCTCAGTGTCTCTCCCTCCATCTCCAATCCCACAGTCTCTCTCCATCCATCTCCAATCCCTCAGTCTCTCTCCCTCCATCTCCAGTCCCTCAGTCTCTCTCCCTCCATCTCGAATCCCTCAGTGTCTCTCCCTCGATCTCCAATTCCTCAGTCTCTCTCCCTCCATCTCCAGACCCTCAGTCTCTCTCTCCCTCCATCTCCATTCCCTCAGTGTCTCTCCCTCCATCTCCAATCCCTCAGTGTCTCTCCCTCCATCTCCAATCCCTCAGTCTCTCTCCCTCCATCTCCAGTCCCTCAGTCTCTCTCCCTCCATCTCCAATCCCTCAGTCTCTCTCCCTCGATCTCCAATCCCTCAGTCTCTCTCCCTCCATCTCCAAACCCTCAGTGTCTCTCCCTCCATCTCCAATCCCTCAGTCTCTCTCCCTCGATCTTCAATCCCTCAGTCTCTCTCCCTCCATCTCCAATCCCGCAGTCTCTCTCCCTCCATCTCCAATCCCTCAGTGTCTCTCCCTCCATCTCCAATCCCTCAGTCTCCCTCCCTCTTTCTCCAATCCCTCAGTGTTATTCTCCCTCCATCTCCAATTCCTCAGTCTCTCTCACTCCATCTCCAATCCCTCAGTCTCTCACCCTCCATCTCCAATCCCTCAGTCTCTTTCCCTCCATCTCCAATCCCTCAGTGTCTCTCCCTCCATCTCCAATCCCTCAGTGTCTCTCCCGCCATCTCCAATCCCTCAGTGTCTCTCCCTCCATCTCCAATCCCTCAGTGTCTCTCCCTCTTTTCCAAACCCACAGTGTCCCTCCCTCCATCTCCAATCCCTCAGTGTCTCTCCCTCCATCTCCAATCCCTCAGTGTCTCTCCCTCCATCTCCAGTCCCTCAGTATCTCTCCCTCCATCTCCAATCCCTCAGTGTCTCTCCCTCCATCTCCAATACCTCAGTGTCCCTCCCTCCATCTCCAATCACTCAGTGTCTCTCCCTCCATCTCCAATCCGTCAGTTTCGCTTTACCTCCATCTCCAATCACTCAGTCTCTCTCCCTCCATCTCCAATCCCCAAGTGTCTCTCCCTCCATCTCCAATCCCTCAGTCTCTCTACCTCCATCTCCAATCCCGCAGCCTCTCTCCCTCCATCTCCAATCCCTCCGTGTCTCTCGCTCCATCTCCAATCCCTCAGTCTCTCTCCCTTCATCTCCAATCGCTCAGTCTCTATCCCTCCATCTCCAATCCCTCAGTCTCTCTCCCTCCATCTCCAATCCCTCATTGTCTCTCCCTGCATCTCCAATCCCTCAGTCTCTCTCCCTCCATCTCCAATCCCTCAGTGTCTCTCCCTCCATCTCCAATCCCTCAGTCTCTCTCCCTCCATCTCCAATCCCTCAGAGTCCCTCCCTCATCTCCAGTCCCTCAGTGTATCTCCCTCCATCTCCAAATCCACAGTCTCTCTCCCTCCATCTCCAGACCCTCATTCTCTCTCTCTCCCTCCATCTCCAATCCCTCAGTGTCTCTCCCTCCATCTCCAATCCCTCAGTGTCTCTCCCTCCATCTCCAATCCCTTAGTCTCCCCCTCCATCTCCAGTCCCTCAGTCTCCCTCCCTCCATCTCCAGTCCTTCAGTCTCTCTCCCTCCATCTCCAGTCCCTCAGTTTCTCTCCCTCCATCTCCAGTCCCTCAGTGTCTCTCCCTCCATCTCCAATCCCTCAGTCTCTCTCCCTCCATCTCCAATCCCTCAGTCTCTCTCGCTCCATCTCCAATCTCTCAATGTCTCTCGCTCCATCTCCAATCCCTCAGTGTCTCTCCCTCCATCTCCAATTCCTCAGTGTCTCTCCCTCCATCTCCAATCGCTCAGTGTCTCTCCCTCCATCTCCAATCCCTCAGTGTCTCTCCCTCCCTCTCCAATCCCTCAGTGTCTCTCCCTGCATCTCCAATCCCTCAGTGTCTCTCCCTCCATCTCCAATCCCACAGTCTCTCTCCATCCATCTCCAATCCCTCAGTCTCTCTCCCTCCATCTCCAGTCCCTCAGTCTCTCTCCCTCCATCTCGAATCCCTCAGTGTCTCTCCCTCCATCTCCAATTCCTCAGTCTCTCTCCCTCCATCTCCAGACCCTCAGTCTCTCTCTCCCTCCATCTCCAATCCCTCAGTGTCTCCCCCTCCATCTCCAATCCCTCAGTGTCTCTCCCTCCATCTCCAATCCCTCAGTCTCTCTCCCTCCATCTCCAGTCCCTCAGTCTCTCTCCCTCCATCTCCAAACCCTCAGTCTCTCTCCCTCGATCACCAATCCCTCAGTCTCTCTCCCTCCATCTCCAAACCCTCAGTGTCTCTCCCTCCATCTCCAATCCCTCAGTCTCTCTCCCTCCATCTCCAATCCCTCAGTCTCTCTCCCTCGATCTTCAATCCCTCAGTCTCTCTCCCTCCATCTCCAATCCCGCAGTCTCTCTCCCTCCATCTCCAATCCCTCAGTGTCTCTCCCTCCATCTCCAATCCCTCAGTCTCCCTCCCTCTTTCTCCAATCCCTCGGTGTTATTCTCCCTCCATCTCCAATTCCTCAGTCTCTCTCACTCCATCTCCAATCCCTCAGTCTCTCTCCCTCCATCTCCAATCCCTCAGTCTCTTTCCCTCCATCTCCAATCCCTCAGTGTCTCTCCCTCCATCTCCAATCCCTCAGTGTCTCTCCCGCCATCTCCAATCCCTCAGTGTCTCTCCCTCCATCTCCAATCCCTCAGTGTCTCTCCCTCTTTTCCAATCCCTCAGTGTCCCTCCCTCCATCTCCAATCCCTCAGTGTCTCTCCCTCCATCTCCAATCCCTCAGTGTCTCTCCCTCCATCTCCAGTCCCTCAGTGTCTCTCCCTCCATCTCCAATCCCTCGGTGTCTCTCCCTCCATCTCCAATCACTCAGTGTCTCTCCCTCCATCTCCAATCCGTCAGTTTCGATTTACCTCCATCTCCAATCACTCAGTCTCTCTACCTCCATCTCCAATCCCTCAGTCTCTCTCCCTCCATCTCCAATCCCTCCGTGTCTCTCGCTCCATCTCCAATCCCTCAGTCTCTCTCCCTTCATCTCCAATCGCTCAGTGTCTATCCCTCCATCTCCAATCCCTCAGTCTCTCTCCCTCCATCTCCAATCCCTCAGTGTCTCTCCCTGCATCTCCAATCCCTCAGTCTCTCTCCCTCCATCTCCAATCCCTCAGTGTCTCTCCCTCCATCTCCAATCCCTCAGTCTCTCTCCCTCCATCTCCAATCCCTCAGTGTCCCTCCCTCCATCTCCAGTCCCTCAGTGTCTCTCACTCCATCTCCAATCCTTCAGTGTCTCTCCCTCCATCTCCAATCCCTCAGTTTCTCTCCCTCCATCTCCAATTCCTCTGTCTCTCTCCCTCCATCTCCAGTCCCTCAGTCTCTCTCTCCCTCCATCTCCAATCCCTCAGTTTCTCTCCCTCCATCTCCAATCCCTCAGTCTCTCTCCCTCTATCTCCAATCCCGCAGTCTCTCTCCCTCCATCTCCAATCCTTCAGTCTCTCTCCCTCAATCTCCAATCCCACAGACTCTCTCCCTCCATCTCCAATCCCTCAGTCTCTCTCCCTCCATCTCCAATCCCTCAGTCTGTCTCACTCCATCTCCAAACCCTCAGTCTCTCTCCATCCATCTCCAATCCCTCAGTCTCTCTCCATCCATCTCCAATCCCTCAGTCTCTCTCCCTCCAACTCCAATCCCTCTGTCTCTCTCCCTCCATCTCCAATCCCTCCGTGTCTCTCCCACCATCTCCAATCCCTCAGTGCCTCTCCCTCCATCTCCAATCCCTCAGTGCCTCTCCCTTCATCTCAAATCCCTCAGTGTCTCTCCCTCCATCTCCAATCCCTCAGTGTCTCTCCCTCCATCTCCAGTCCCTCAGTGTCTCTACCTCCATCTCCAATTCCTCAGTGTCTCTCCCTGCATCTCCAATCCCTCAGTCTCTCTCCCTGCATCTTCAATCCCTCAGTCTCTCTTCCTCCATCTCCAATCTCTCAGTCTCTCTCCCTCCATCTCCAATCCCTCAGTGTCTCTCCCTCCATCTCCAAACCCTCAGTGTCTCTCCCTCCATCTCCAATCCCTCAGTGTCTCTCCCTCCATCTCAAATCCCTCAGTCTCTCTACCTCCATCTCCAATTCCTCAGTCTCTCTCCCTCCATCTCCAATCCCTCAGTGTCTCTCCCTCCATCTACAATCACTCAGTGTCTCTCCCTCCATCTCCAATCCCTCAGTCTCTCTCCGTCCATCTCCAATCCGTCAGTCTCTCTCCCTCCATCTCCAATCCCTCAGTCCCTCTAACTCCATCTCCAATTCTTCAGTCTCTCTCCCTCCATCTCCAATCCCTCAGCCTCCCTCCCTCCATCTCCAATCCCACAGTGTCTCTCCCTCCATCTCCAATCCCTCAGTGTCTCTCCCTCCATTTCCAATCCCTCAGTCTCTCTCCCTCCATCTCCAATCCCTCAGTCTCTCTCCCTCCATCTCCAATCCCTCTGCGTCTCTCCCTCCATCTCCAAGCCCTCAGTCTCTCTCCCTCCATCTCAAATCCCTCAGTGTCTCTCCCTCCATCTCCAATTCCTCAGTCCCTCTCCCTCCATCTCCAATCCCTGTGTCTCTCCCTCCATCTCCAATCCCTCAGTGTCTCTCCCTCCATCTCCAATCCCTAAGTGCCTCTCCTTCATCTCCAATCCCTCAGTGTCTCTCCCTCCATCTCCACTCCCTCAGTGTCTCTCCCTCCATCTCCAATCCCTCAGTCTCTCTCCCTCCATCTCCAATCCCTCAGTCTCTCTCCCTCCATCTCCAATCCCTCAGACTTTCTCCCTCCATCTCCAATCCCTCAGTCTCTCTCCCTCCATCTCCAATCCCTCAGTGTCTCTCCCTCCATCTCCAATCCCTCAGTGTCTCTCCCTCCATCTCCACTCCCTCAGTGTCTCTCCCTCCATCTCCAATCCCTCAGTCTCTCTCCCTCCATCTCCAATCCCTCAGTGTCTCTCCCTCCATCTCCAATTCCTCAGTCTCTCTCCCTCCATCTCCAGACCCTCATTTTCTCTCTCTCCCTCCATCTCCAATCCCTCAGTGTCTCTACCTCCATCTCCAATCCCTCAGTATCTCTCCCTCCGTCTCCAATCCCTCAGTCTCTCTCCCTCCATCTCAAATCCCTCAGTCTCACGACCTCCATCTCCAATCCCTCAGTCTCTCTCCCTCCATCGCCAATCCCTCAGTGTCTCTCCCTCCATCTCCAATCCCTCAGTCTCTCTCCCTCCATCTCGAATCCCTCAGTGTCTCTCCCTCCATCTCCAATTCCTCAGTCTCTCTCCCTCCATCTCCAGACCCTCAGTCTCTCTCTCCCTCCATCTCCAATCCCTCAGTGTCTCCGCCTCCATCTCCAATCCCTCAGTGTCTCTCCCTCCATCTCCAATCCCTAAGTCTCTCTCCCTCCATCTCCAGTCCCTCAGTCTCTCTCCCTCCATCTCCAATCCCTCAGTCTCTCTCCCTCGATCACCAATCCCTCAGTCTCTCTCCCTCCATCTCCAAACCCTCAGTGTCTCTCCCTCCAGCTCCAATCCCTCAGTCTCTCTCCCTCCATCTCCAATCCCTCAGTCTCTCTCCCTCGATCTTCAATCCCTCAGTCTCTCTCCCTCCATCTCCAATCCCGCAGTCTCTCTCCCTCCATCTCCAATCCCTCAGTGTCTCTCCCTCCATCTCCAATCCCTCAGTCTCCCTCCCTCTTTCTCCAATCCCTCAGTGTTATTCTCCCTCCATCTCCAATTCCTCAGTCTCTCTCACTCCATCTCCAATCCCTCAGTCTCTCTCCCTCCATCTCCAATCCCTCAGTCTCTTTCCCTCCATCTCCAATCCCTCAGTGTCTCTCCCTCCATCTCCAATCCCTCAGTGTCTCTCCCGCCATCTCCAATCCCTCAGTGTCTCTCCCTCCATCTCCAATCCCTCAGTGTCTCTCCCTCTTTTCTAATCCCTCAGAGTCCCTCCCTCCATCTCCAATCCCTCAGTGTCTCTCCCTCCATCTCCAATCCCTCAGTGTCTCTCCCTCCATCTCCAGTCCCTCAGTGTCTCTCCCTCCATCTCCAATCCCTCAGTGTCTCTCCCTCCATCTCCAATCACTAAGTGTCTCTCCCTCCATCTCCAATCCGTCAGTTTCGCTTTACCTCCGTCTCCAATCACTCAGTCTCTCTACCTCCACCTCCAATCCCTCAGTCTCTCTCCCTCCATCTCCAATCCCTCCGTGTCTCTCGCTCCAACTCCAATCCCTCAGTCTCTCTCCCTTCATCTCCAATCGCTCAGTGTCTATCCCTCCATCTCCAATCCCTCAGTCTCTCTCCCTCCATCTCCAATCCCTCAGTGTCTCTCCCTGCATCTCCAATCCCTCAGTCTCTCTCCCTCCATCTCCAATCCCTCAGTGTCTCTCCCTCCATCTCCAATCCCTCAGTCTCTCTCCCTCCATCTCCAATCCCTCAGTGTCCCTCCCTCCATCTCCAGGCCCTCAGTGTCTCTCCCTCCATCTACAATCACTCAGTGTCTCTCCCTCCATCTCCAATCCCTCAGTCTCTCTCCCTCCATCTCCAATCCGTCAGTCTCTCTCCCTCCATCTCCAATCCCTCAGTCCCTCTAACTCCATCTCCAATTCTTCAGTCTCTCTCCCTCCATCTCCAATCCCTCAGCCTCTCTCCCTCCATCTCCAATCCCTCAGTGTCTCTCCCTCCATCTCCAATCCCTCAGTGTCTCTCCCTCAATCTCCAATCCCTCAGTCTCTCTCCCTCCATCTCCAATCCCTCAGTCTCTCTCCCTCCATCTCCAATCCCTCTGCATCTCTCCCTCCATCTCCAAGCCCTCAGTCTCTCTCCCTCCATCTCAAATCCCTCAGTGTCTCTCCCTCCATCTCCACTTCCTCAGTCCCTCTCCCTCCATCTCCAATCCCTGTGTCTCTCCCTCCATCTCCAATCCCTCAGTGTCTCTCCCTCCATCTCCAATCCCTAAGTGCCTCTCCTTCATCTCCAATCCCTCAGTGTCTCTCCCTCCATCTCCACTCCCTCAGTGTCTCTCCCTCCATCTCCAATCCCTCAGTCTCTCTCCCTCCATCTCCAATCCCTCAGTCTCTCTCCCTCCATCTCCAATCCCTCAGACTTTCTCCCTCCATCTCCAATCCCTCAGTCTCTCTCCCTCCATCTCCAATCCCTCAGTGTCTCTCCCTCCATCTCCAATCCCTCAGTGTCTCTCCCTCCATCTCCACTCCCTCAGTGTCTCTCCCTCCATCTCCAATCCCTCAGTCTCTCTCCCTCCATCTCCAATCCCTCAGTGTCTCTCCCTCCATCTCCAATTCCTCAGTCTCTCTCCCTCCATCTCCAGACCCTCATTCTCTCTCTCTCCCTCCATCTCCAATCCCTCAGTGTCTCTACCTCCATCTCCAATCCCTCAGTATCTCCCCCTCCGTCTCCAATCCCTCAGTCTCTCTCCCTCCATCTCAAATCCCTCAGTCTCACTACCTCCATCTCCAATCCCTCAGTCTCTCTCCCTCCATCGCCAATCCCTCAGTGTCTCTCCCTCCATCTCCAATCCCTCAGTCTCTCTCCCTCCATCTCGAATCCCTCAGTGTCTCTCCCTCCATCTCCAATTCCTCAGTCTCTCTCCCTCCATCTCCAGACCCTCAGTCTCTCTCTCCCTCCATCTCCAATCCCTCAGTGTCTCCCCCTCCATCTCCAATCCCTCAGTGTCTCTCCCTCCATCTCCAATCCCTCAGTCTCGCTCCCTCCATCTCCAGTCCCTCAGTCTCTCTCCCTCCATCTCCAATCCCTCAGTCTCTCTCGCTCGATCACCAATCCCTCAGTCTCTCTCCCTCCATCTCCAAACCCTCAGTGTCTCTCCCTCCATCTCCAATCCCTCAGTCTCTCTCCCTCCATCTCCAATCCCTCAGTCTCTCTCCCTCGATCTTCAATCCCTCAGTCTCTCTCCCTCCATCTCCAATCCCGCAGTCTCTCTCCCTCCATCTCCAATCCCTCAGTGTCTCTCCCTCCATCTCCAATCCCTCAGTCTCCCTCCCTCTTTCTCCAATCCCTCAGTGTTATTCTCCCTCCATCTCCAATTCCTCAGTCTCTCTCACTCCATCTCCAATCCCTCAGTCTCTCTCCCTCCATCTCCAATCCCTCAGTCTCTTTCCCTCCATCTCCAATCCCTCAGTGTCTCTCCCTCCATCTCCAATCCCTCAGTGTCTCTCCCGCCATCTCCAATCCCTCAGTGTCTCTCCCTCCATCTCCAATCCCTCAGTGTCTCTCCCTCTTTTCCAATCCCTCAGTGTCCCTCCCTCCATCTCCAATCCCTCAGTGTCTCTCCCTCCATCTCCAATCCCTCAGTGTCTCTCCCTCCATCTCCAGTCCCTCAGTGTCTCTCCCTCCATCTCCAATCCCTCAGTGTCTCTCCCTCCATCTCCAATCACTCAGTGTCTCTCCCTCCATCTCCAATCCGTCAATTTCGCTTTACCTCCATCTCCAATCACTCAGACTCTCTACCTCCATCTCCAATCCCTCAGTCTCTCTCCCTCCATCTCCAATCCCTCCGTGTCTCTCGCTCCATCTCCAATCCCTCAGTCTCTCTCCCTTCATCTCCAATCGCTCAGTGTCTATCCCTCCATCTCCAATCCCTCAGTCTCTCTCCCTCCATCTCCAATCCCTCAGTGTCTCTCCCTGCATCTCCAATCCCGCAGTCTCTCTCCCTCCATCTCCAATCCCTCAGTGTCTCTCCCTCCATCTCCAATCCCTCAGTTTCTCTCCCTCCATCTCCAATTCCTCTGTCTCTCTCACTCCATCTCCAGTCCCTCAGTCTCTCTCTCCCTCCATCTCCAATCCCTCAGTGTCTCTCCCTCCATCTCCAATCCCTCAGTCTCTCTCCCTCTATCTCCAATCCCGCAGTCTCTCTCCCTCCATCTCCAATCCTTCAGTCTCTCTCCCTCAATCTCCAATCCCACAGACTCTCTCCCTCCATCTCCAATCCCTCAGTCTCTCTCCCTCCATCTCCAATCCCTCAGTCTGTCTCACTCCATCTCCAAACCCTCAGTATCTCTCCCTCCATCTATAATCAATACAATACAATACAATACAAATCGCTTTATTGACATGATAAGATACATCTTATGTTGCCAAAGCATCAAAATACATTTATGGTTGAACACATAAACGCCGTTCCATTCATACAGTGTATAAACAGGTATATCCCTGAGTTTATAAATATACATTCGCCTTGTTTATATATACTCTTGTCTTAGTTTACTGGTTGTCCCTCTGTTCATGGCAAGCTGTAACATCGTGTGCCGCCAGTGTTACACAGCTTCTCTCCTCCCCCAAAAGGAATGGGAGTTTTTGGCTGTCAGTCAGATTTCTGAATTCAGGGCATATTTGTGAGAATTTTTGGTAGAAATTCTCTCTGATGCCCTGATATTTTCCACAGACTGTGAGGAAGTGCATCTCTGTCTCAACTACTCCCTGACTGCAGTGAGAGCATATCCTGTCTTCTCTTGGCAGCCTGGTCTGCCTGTGCCTGCTTTTTTCGATCGCTAGGCTATGTTCGCTAAGTCTGTACCTTGTCAAGGTTCTTCTCAGTTTGTTATCCTTTACCATGGTCAGGTAATCAGCTATGTTGTATTGTCTGTTTAGGGCCAAGTAGCAATTGAGTTTGCTTTGGGTTTTTGTTGTTTCTGCCCAATATGACAGATATTTTGCCTTTTGCTTAGCGACGATTGTGTTGGGTCGAATTCTTTCTTTTACCCTGTCACTGTCCTGGGACTGGTTATTGTTAGTATTGTTATTAGTTACTTTATTGAGTCCCAGGACTAGTTGACTGAGGGTATTCTTCCTTATGGTCAGCTCTTGGCATTTCAGGGCGTCGTAGTGATAGCATTGGGGGTTGCTCATTTGTAGGTGATTCCAAAATTTGGTGGCTCTTTTTTGGATAGTGATTATTAATGGATATTGGCCTAGTCCCGCCCTGCATGCATTGTTTACTGTTTTCCTTTGAGTCCGGAGGATACTTTTACAGAATTCTGCATGTAGGATCTCAATTGGGTGTTTGTCCCATTTGGCAAATTCTTGTTGTGTTAGCGGTCCCCATACCTCACTGCCACAGAGTGCAATTGGTTCAATTACTGATTTGAAAATTTTGAGCCAAATGCTAATTGGGATTTCTATTTGGATTGATTTTTTGATGGCATAGAAAGCCCTTCTTGCTTTCTCTTTCAGTTCATTCACAGCCAGCTTGAAGTTTCCCGTAGAACTGATTTTTAAGCCCAAGTGTGTGTAGTGAGTGGTTTGTTCAATTTTGGTTGTTCCTACTGTGAAATTTATTGTGGGTCCATGTTGTTTGGATCTTTGCTGGAACACAAGGACTTTGGTTTATTGGGGACTTATTGTCAGGGCCCAAGTCTGGCAGTACGACTCCAGCAGGTCCAGGTTCTGCTGTAGACCCTCCTTAGTTGGTGACAGCAGAACCAGGTCGTCGGCATAGAGGAGGAATTTAACCTTGGATTCATATAGGGTGAGGCCGGGTGCTGTAGATTGTTCAAGTAGTTTTGCCAATCCAAAAATCCCTCAGTCTCTCTCCCTCCATCTCCAATCCCTCAGCCTTTCTCCCTCCATCTCCAATCCCTCAGTCTCTCTCCCTCCATATCCAATCCCTCAGTGTCTCTCCCTCCATCTCCAATCCCTCAGTGTCTCCCTCCATCTCCAATCCCTCAGTGTCTCTCCCTCCATCTGCAATCCCTCAGTCCCTCTCCCTCCATCTCCAATCCCTCAGTGTCTCTCCCTCCATCTCCAATTCCTCAGTTTCTCTCCCTTCATCTCCAATCCCTCAGTGTCTCTCCCTCCATCTCCAATCCTTCAGTGTCTCTCCCTCCATCTCCAATCCCTCAGTGTCTCTCCCTCCATCTCCAATCCCTCAGTGTCTCTCCCTCCATCTCCAGTCCCTCAGTATATCTCCCTCCATCTCCAATCCTTCAGTGTCTCTCCCTTCATCTCCAATCCCTCAGTGTCTCTCCCTCCATCTCCAATCCCTTCGTCTCTCCCTCCATCTCCAGTCCCTCAGTCTCTCTCCCTGCATCTCCAGTCCCTCAGTCTCTCCCTCCATCTCCAATCCCTCAGTCTCTCTCCTCCATCTCCAATCCCTCAGTCTCTCTCGCTGCATCTCCAATCCCTCAGTGCCTCTCCCTCCATCTCCAATCCCTCCGTGTCTCTCGCTCCATCTCCAATCCCTCATTCTCTCTCTCCCTCCATCTCCAATCCCTCAGTGTGTCTCCCTCCATCTCCAGTCCCTCAGTCTCTCTCCCTCCATCTCCAATCCCTCAGTATTTCTCCCTCCATCTCCAATCCCTCAGTCTCTCTCGCTCCATCTCCAATCTCTCAGTGTCTCTCCCTCCATCTCCAATCCCTCCGTGTCTCTCGCTCCATCTCCAATCCCTCAGTGTCTCTTCCTCCATCTCCACTCCCTCAGTGTCTCTCCCTCCATCTCCAATCCCTCAGTCTCTCTCCCTCCATCTCCAATCACTCAGCCTCTCTCCCTCCATCTCCAATCCCTCAGTCTTTCTCCCTCCATCTCCATTCCCTCAGTCTCTCTCCCTCCATCTCCAATCCCTCAGTGTCTCTCCCTCCATCTCCAATCCCTCAGTGTCTCCATCCATCTCCAATCCCTCAGTGTCTCTCCCTCCATCTGCAATCCCTCAGTCCCTCTCCCTCCATCTCCAATCCCTCAGTGTCTCTCCCTCCATCTCAAATCCCTCAGTGTCTCTCCCTCCATCTCCAATCCCTCAGTCTCCCTCCTCCATCTCCAATCCCTCAGTCTCTCTCCCTCCATCTCCAATCCCTCAGTGTCTCTCCCTCCATTTCGAATCCCTCAGTGTCTCTCCCTCCATCTCCAATCCCTCAGTGTCTATCCCTCCATCTCCAATCCCTCAGTGACTCTCCCTCCATCTCCAATCCCTCAGTGTCTGTCCCTCCATCTCCAATCCCTCAGTGTCTCTCCCTCCATCTCCAATCCCTCAGTGTCTCTCCCTCCATCTCCAATCCCTCAGTGTCTCTCCCTAAATCTCCACACCCTCAGTGTCTCTCCCTCCATCTCCAATCCCTCAGTCTCTCTCCCTTCATCTCCAATCCCTCAGTCTCTCTCCCTCCATCTCCAATCCCTCAGTCTTTCTCCCTCCATCTCCAATCCCTCAGTCTCTCTCCCTCCATCTACAATCCCTCAGTGTCTCTCCCTCCATCTCCAAACCCTCAGTGTCTCCCTCCATCTCCAATCCCTCAGTGTCTCTCCCTCCATCTGCAATCCCTCAGTCCCTCTCCCTCCATCTCCAATCCCTTAGTGTCTCTCTCTCCATCTCCAATCCCTGTGTCTCTCCCTCCATCTCCAATCCCTCAGTCTCTCTCCTCCATCTCCAATCCCTCAGTCTCTCTCCCTCCATCTCCAATCCTTCAGTGTCTCTCCCTCCATTTCGAATCCCTCAGTGTCTCTCCCTCCATCTCCAATCCCTCAGTGTCTATCCCTCCATCTCCAATCCCTCAGTGACTCTCCCTCCATCTCCAATCCCTCAGTCTCGCTCCCTCCATCTCCAATCCCTCAGTATCTCTCCCTCCATCTCCAATCCCTCAGAGTCTCTCCCTCCATCTCCAATCCCTCAGTGTCTCTCCCTCCATTTCCAATCCCTCAGTGTCTCTCCCTCCATCTCCAATCCCTCAGTGTCTCTCCCTCCATCTGCAATCCCACAGTGTCTCACCCTCCATCTCCAATACCTCAGTGTCTCTCCCTCTATCTCCAATCCCTCAGTCTCTCTCCCTCCATCTCCTGTCCCTCAGTCTCTCTCTCCCTCCATCTCCACTCCCTCAGTCTCTCTCCCTCCATCTCCAATCCCTCAGTGTTTCTCCCTCCATCTCCAATCCCTCAGTGTCTCTCCCTCCATCTCCAATCCCTCAGTCTCTCTCCCTCCATCTCCTGTCCCTCAGTCTCTCTCTCCCTCCATCTCCACTCCCTCAGTCTCTCTCCCTCCATCTCCAATCCCTCAGTGTTTCTCCCTCCATCTCCAAACCCTCAGTGTCTCCCTCCATCTCCAATCCCTCAGTGTCTCTCCCTCCATCTGCAATCCCTCAGTCCCTCTCCCTCCATCTCCAATCCCTTAGTGTCTCTCTCTCCATCTCCAATCCCTGTGTCTCTCCCTCCATCTCTAATCCCTCAGTCTCTCTCCTCCATCTCCAATCCCTCAGTCTCTCTCCCTCCATCTCCAATACTTCAGTGTCTCTCCCTCCATTTCGAATCCCTCAGTGTCTCTCCCTCCATCTCCAATCCCTCAGTGTCTATCCCTCCATCTCCAATCCCTCAGTGACTCTCCCTCCATCTCCAATCCCTCAGTCTCTCTCCCTCCATCTCCAATCCCTCAGTATCTCTCCCTCCATCTCCAATCCCTCAGTGTCTCTCCCTCCATTTCCAATCCCTCAGTGTCTCTCCCTCCATCTCCAATCCCTCAGTGTCTCTCCCTCCATCTGCAATCCCACAGTGTCTCACCCTCCATCTCCAATACCTCAGTGTCTCTCCCTCTATCTCCAATCCCTCAGTCTCTCTCCCTCCATCTCCTGTCCCTCAGTCTCTCTCTCCCTCCATCTCCACTCCCTCAGTCTCTCGCCCTCCATCTCCAATCCCTCAGTGTTTCTCCCTCCATCTCCAATCCCTCAGTGTCTCTCCCTCCATCTCCAGCCCCTCAGTCTCTCTCTCCCTCCCTCTCCAATCCCTCAGTGTCTCTCCCACCATCTCCAATCCCTCAGTCTCTCTCCCTCCATCTCCAATCCCTCAGTGTCTCTCCCTCCATCTCCAATCCCTCAGTGTCCCTCCCTCCATCTCCAGTCCCTTAGTGTATCTCCCTCCATCTCCAATCCTTCAGTGTCTCTCCCTCCATCTCCAATCCTTCAGTGTATCTCCCTCCATCTCCAATCCCTCAGTGTCTCTCCCTCCATCTCCAATTCCTCAGTCTCTCTCCCTCCATCTCCAATTCCTCAGTCTCTCTCCCTCCATCTCCAGTCTCTCAGTCTCTCTCTCCCTCCATCTCCAATCCCTCAGTGTCTCTCCCTCCATCTCCAATCCCTCAGTCTCTCTCCCTCTATCTCCAATCCCGCAGTCTCTCTCCCTCCATCTCCAATCCCTCAGTCTCTCTCCCTCCATCTCAATTCCCTCAGTCTCTCTCCCTCCATCTCCAAACCCTCAGTCTCTCTCCCTCCATCTCCAATCCCTCAGTGTCTCTCCCTCCATCTCCAATCCCGCAGTCCCTCTCCCTCCATCTCCAATCCCTCAGTGTCTCTCCCTCCATCTCCAATCCCTCAGTGTCTCTCCATCCATTTCCAATCCCTCAGTGTCTCTCCCTCTTTTCCTATCCCTCAATGTCCCTCCCTCCATCTCCAATCACTCAGTGTCTCTCCCTCCATCTCCAATCCCTCAGTGTCTCTCCCTCCATCTCCAATCCCTCAGTCTCTCTCCCTCCATCTCCAATCCCTCAGTCTCGCTCCCCCCATCTCAAATCCCTCAGTGTCTCTCCCTCCATCTCCAATTCCTCAGTCCCTCTCCCTCCATCTCCAATCCCTCAGTGTCTCTCCCTCCATCTACAATCCCTCAGTGTCTCTCCCTCCATCTCCATTCCCTCAGTCTCTCTCCCTCCATCTCCAATCCCTCAGTCTCTCTCCCTCCATCTCCAATCCCTCAGTCTCTCTCACTTCATCTCCAAACCCTCAGTCTCTCTCCATCCATCTCCAATCCCTCAGTCTCTCTCCCTCCATCTCCAATCCCTCAGTCTCTCTCCCTCCATCTCCAATCCCTCCGTGTCTCTCCCTCCATCTCCAATCCCTCAGTGTCTCTCCCTCCATCTCCAATCCCTCAGTGTCTCTCCCTTCATCTCAAATCCCTCAGTGTCTCTCCCTCCATCTCCAATCCCTCAGTGTCTCTCCCTACCTCTCCAGTCCCTCAGTGTCTCTCCCTCCATCTCCAATCCCTCAGTGTCTCTCCCTGCATCTCCAATCCCTCAGTCTCTCTCCCTCCATCTTCAATCCCTCAGACACTCTCCCTCCATCTCCAATCCCTCAGTCTCTCTCCCTCCATCTCCAATCCCTCAGTGTCTCTCCCTCCATCTCCAATCGCTCAGTCTCTCTCCCTCCATCTCCAATCCCTCAGTGTCTCTCCCTCCATCTCCAATCCCTCAGTGTCTCTCCCTCCATCTCCAATCCCTCAGTGTCTGTCCCTCCATCTCCAATCCCTCAGTGTCTCTCCCTCCATCTCCAATCCCTCAGTGTCTCTCCCTCCATCTCCAATCCCTCAGTGTCTCTCCCTAAATCTCCACACCCTCAGTGTCTCTCCCTCCATCTCCAATCCCTCAGTCTCTCTCCCTTCATCTCCAATCCCTCAGTCTCTCTCCCTCCATCTCCAATCCCTCAGTCTTTCTCCCTCCATCTCCAATCCCTCAGTCTCTCTCCCTCTATCTCCAATCCCGCAGTCTCTCTCCCTCCATCTCCAATCCCTCAGTCTCTCTCCCTCCATCTCAATTCCCTCAGTCTCTCTCCCTCCATCTCCAAACCCTCAGTCTCTCTCCCTCCATCTCCAATCCCTCAGTGTCTCTCCCTCCATCTCCAATCCCGCAGTCCCTCTCCCTCCATCTCCAATCCCTCAGTGTCTCTCCCTCCATCTCCAATCCCTCAGTGTCTCTCCATCCATTTCCAATCCCTCAGTGTCTCTCCCTCTTTTCCTATCCCTCAATGTCCCTCCCTCCATCTCCAATCACTCAGTGTCTCTCCCTCCATCTCCAATCCCTCAGTGTCTCTCCCTCCATCTCCAATCCCTCAGTCTCTCTCCCTCCATCTCCAATCCCTCAGTCTCGCTCCCCCCATCTCAAATCCCTCAGTGTCTCTCCCTCCATCTCCAATTCCTCAGTCCCTCTCCCTCCATCTCCAATCCCTCAGTGTCTCTCCCTCCATCTACAATCCCTCAGTGTCTCTCCCTCCATCTCCATTCCCTCAGTCTCTCTCCCTCCATCTCCAATCCCTCAGTCTCTCTCCCTCCATCTCCAATCCCTCAGTCTCTCTCACTTCATCTCCAAACCCTCAGTCTCTCTCCATCCATCTCCAATCCCTCAGTCTCTCTCCCTCCATCTCCAATCCCTCAGTCTCTCTCCCTCCATCTCCAATCCCTCCGTGTCTCTCCCTCCATCTCCAATCCCTCAGTGTCTCTCCCTCCATCTCCAATCCCTCAGTGTCTCTCCCTTCATCTCAAATCCCTCAGTGTCTCTCCCTCCATCTCCAATCCCTCAGTGTCTCTCCCTACCTCTCCAGTCCCTCAGTGTCTCTCCCTCCATCTCCAATCCCTCAGTGTCTCTCCCTGCATCTCCAATCCCTCAGTCTCTCTCCCTCCATCTTCAATCCCTCAGACACTCTCCCTCCATCTCCAATCCCTCAGTCTCTCTCCCTCCATCTCCAATCCCTCAGTGTCTCTCCCTCCATCTCCAATCGCTCAGTCTCTCTCCCTCCATCTCCAATCCCTCAGTGTCTCTCCCTCCATCTCCAATCCCTCAGTGTCTCTCCCTCCATCTCCAATCCCTCAGTGTCTGTCCCTCCATCTCCAATCCCTCAGTGTCTCTCCCTCCATCTCCAATCCCTCAGTGTCTCTCCCTCCATCTCCAATCCCTCAGTGTCTCTCCCTAAATCTCCACACCCTCAGTGTCTCTCCCTCCATCTCCAATCCCTCAGTCTCTCTCCCTTCATCTCCAATCCCTCAGTCTCTCTCCCTCCATCTCCAATCCCTCAGTCTTTCTCCCTCCATCTCCAATCCCTCAGTCTCTCTCCCTCCATCTACAATCCCTCAGTGTCTCTCCCTCCATCTCCAAACCCTCAGTGTCTCCCTCCATCTCCAATCCCTCAGTGTCTCTCCCTCCATCTGCAATCCCTCAGTCCCTCTCCCTCCATCTCCAATCCCTTAGTGTCTCTCTCTCCATCTCCAATCCCTGTGTCTCTCCCTCCATCTCCAATCCCTCAGTCTCTCTCCTCCATCTCCAATCCCTCAGTCTCTCTCCCTCCATCTCCAATCCTTCAGTGTCTCTCCCTCCATTTCGAATCCCTCAGTGTCTCTCCCTCCATCTCCAATCCCTCAGTGTCTATCCCTCCATCTCCAATCCCTCAGTGACTCTCCCTCCATCTCCAATCCCTCAGTCTCGCTCCCTCCATCTCCAATCCCTCAGTATCTCTCCCTCCATCTCCAATCCCTCAGAGTCTCTCCCTCCATCTCCAATCCCTCAGTGTCTCTCCCTCCATTTCCAATCCCTCAGTGTCTCTCCCTCCATCTCCAATCCCTCAGTGTCTCTCCCTCCATCTGCAATCCCACAGTGTCTCACCCTCCATCTCCAATACCTCAGTGTCTCTCCCTCTATCTCCAATCCCTCAGTCTCTCTCCCTCCATCTCCTGTCCCTCAGTCTCTCTCTCCCTCCATCTCCACTCCCTCAGTCTCTCTCCCTCCATCTCCAATCCCTCAGTGTTTCTCCCTCCATCTCCAATCCCTCAGTGTCTCTCCCTCCATCTCCAATCCCTCAGTCTCTCTCCCTCCATCTCCTGTCCCTCAGTCTCTCTCTCCCTCCATCTCCACTCCCTCAGTCTCTCTCCCTCCATCTCCAATCCCTCAGTGTTTCTCCCTCCATCTCCAAACCCTCAGTGTCTCCCTCCATCTCCAATCCCTCAGTGTCTCTCCCTCCATCTGCAATCCCTCAGTCCCTCTCCCTCCATCTCCAATCCCTTAGTGTCTCTCTCTCCATCTCCAATCCCTGTGTCTCTCCCTCCATCTCCAATCCCTCAGTCTCTCTCCTCCATCTCCAATCCCTCAGTCTCTCTCCCTCCATCTCCAATACTTCAGTGTCTCTCCCTCCATTTCGAATCCCTCAGTGTCTCTCCCTCCATCTCCAATCCCTCAGTGTCTATCCCTCCATCTCCAATCCCTCAGTGACTCTCCCTCCATCTCCAATCCCTCAGTCTCTCTCCCTCCATCTCCAATCCCTCAGTATCTCTCCCTCCATCTCCAATCCCTCAGTGTCTCTCCCTCCATTTCCAATCCCTCAGTGTCTCTCCCTCCATCTCCAATCCCTCAGTGTCTCTCCCTCCATCTGCAATCCCACAGTGTCTCACCCTCCATCTCCAATACCTCAGTGTCTCTCACTCTATCTCCAATCCCTCAGTCTCTCTCCCTCCATCTCCTGTCCCTCAGTCTCTCTCTCCCTCCATCTCCACTCCCTCAGTCTCTCGCCCTCCATCTCCAATCCCTCAGTGTTTCTCCCTCCATCTCCAATCCCTCAGTGTCTCTCCCTCCATCTCCAGCCCCTCAGTCTCTCTCTCCCTCCCTCTCCAATCCCTCAGTGTCTCTCCCACCATCTCCAATCCCTCAGTCTCTCTCCCTCCATCTCCAATCCCTCAGTGTCTCTCCCTCCATCTCCAATCCCTCAGTGTCCCTCCCTCCATCTCCAGTCCCTCAGTGTATCTCCCTCCATCTCCAATCCTTCAGTGTCTCTCCCTCCATCTCCAATCCTTCAGTGTATCTCCCTCCATCTCCAATCCCTCAGTGTCTCTCCCTCCATCTCCAATTCCTCAGTCTCTCTCCCTCCATCTCCAATTCCTCAGTCTCTCTCCCTCCATCTCCAGTCTCTCAGTCTCTCTCTCCCTCCATCTCCAATCCCTCAGTGTCTCTCCCTCCATCTCCAATCCCTCAGTCTCTCTCCCTCTATCTCCAATCCCGCAGTCTCTCTCCCTCCATCTCCAATCCCTCAGTCTCTCTCCCTCCATCTCAATTCCCTCAGTCTCTCTCCCTCCATCTCCAAACCCTCAGTCTCTCTCCCTCCATCTCCAATCCCTCAGTGTCTCTCCCTCCATCTCCAATCCCGCAGTCCCTCTCCCTCCATCTCCAATCCCTCAGTGTCTCTCCCTCCATCTCCAATCCCTCAGTGTCTCTCCATCCATTTCCAATCCCTCAGTGTCTCTCCCTCTTTTCCTATCCCTCAATGTCCCTCCCTCCATCTCCAATCACTCAGTGTCTCTCCCTCCATCTCCAATCCCTCAGTGTCTCTCCCTCCATCTCCAATCCCTCAGTCTCTCTCCCTCCATCTCCAATCCCTCAGTCTCGCTCCCCCCATCTCAAATCCCTCAGTGTCTCTCCCTCCATCTCCAATTCCTCAGTCCCTCTCCCTCCATCTCCAATCCCTCAGTGTCTCTCCCTCCATCTACAATCCCTCAGTGTCTCTCCCTCCATCTCCATTCCCTCAGTCTCTCTCCCTCCATCTCCAATCCCTCAGTCTCTCTCCCTCCATCTCCAATCCCTCAGTCTCTCTCACTTCATCTCCAAACCCTCAGTCTCTCTCCATCCATCTCCAATCCCTCAGTCTCTCTCCCTCCATCTCCAATCCCTCAGTCTCTCTCCCTCCATCTCCAATCCCTCCGTGTCTCTCCCTCCATCTCCAATCCCTCAGTGTCTCTCCCTCCATCTCCAATCCCTCAGTGTCTCTCCCTTCATCTCAAATCCCTCAGTGTCTCTCCCTCCATCTCCAATCCCTCAGTGTCTCTCCCTACCTCTCCAGTCCCTCAGTGTCTCTCCCTCCATCTCCAATCCCTCAGTGTCTCTCCCTGCATCTCCAATCCCTCAGTCTCTCTCCCTCCATCTTCAATCCCTCAGACACTCTCCCTCCATCTCCAATCCCTCAGTCTCTCTCCCTCCATCTCCAATCCCTCAGTGTCTCTCCCTCCATCTCCAATCGCTCAGTCTCTCTCCCTCCATCTCCAATCCCTCAGTGTCTCTCCCTCCATCTCCAATCCCTCAGTGTCTCTCCCTCCATCTCCAATCCCTCAGTGTCTCTCCCTCCATTTCCAATCCCTCAGTGTCTCTCCCTCCATCTCCTATCCCTCAGTGTCTCTCCCTCCATCTACAATCCTTCAGTGTCTCACCCTCCATCTCCAATCCCTCAGTGTCTCTCCCTCTATCTCCAATACCTCAGTCTCTCTCCCTCCATCTCCTGTCCCTCAGTCTCTCTCTCCCTCAATCTCCACTTCCTCAGTCTTTCTCCCTCCATCTCCAATCCCTCAGTGTTTCTCCCTCCATCTCCAATCCCTCAGTGTCTCTCCCTCCATCTCCAATCCCTCAGTCTCTCTCCCTCCATCTCCAATTCCTCAGTCTCTCTCCCTCCATCTCCTGTCCCTCAGTCTCTCTCTCCCTCCATCTCCAATCCCTCAGTGTCCCTCCCTCCATCTCCTGTCCCTCAGTCTCTCTCTCCCTCCATCTCCAATCCCTCAGTGTCTCTCCCTCCATCTCCAATCCCTCACTGTCTCTCCCTCCATCTCCAGTCCCTCAGTGTATCTCCCTCCATCTCCAATCCCTCAGTCTCTCTCACTCCATCTCCAATCCCTCAGTCCCTCTCCCTCCATCTTCAATCCCTCAGTCACTCTCCCTCCATCTCCAATCCCTCAGTCTCTCTCCCTCCATCTCCAAACCCTCAGTGTCTCTCCCTCCATCTCCAATCCCTCAGTGTCTCTCCCTCCATCTCCAATCCCTCAGTGTCTCTCCCTCCATCTCCAATCCCTCTGTCTCTCTCCCTCCATCTCCAATCCCTCAGTCTCTCTCCCTCCATCTCCAATCCCTCAGTCTCTCTCCCTCCATCTCCAACCCCTCAGTGTCTCTCCCTCGATTTCCAATCCCTGTGTCTTCCCCTCCATCTCCAATCCCTCAGTGTCTCTCCCTCAATCTCCAATCCCTTAGTCTCTCCCTCCATCTCCAGTCCCTCAGTCTCTCTCCCTCCATCTCCAGTCCTTCAGTCTCTCTCCCTCCATCTCCAATCCCTCAGTCTCTCTCCCTCCATCTCCAATCCCTCAGTCTCTCTCCCTCCATCTCCAATCCCTCAGTCTCTCTCGCTCCATCTCCAATCCCTCAGTCTCTCTCGCTCCATCTCCACTCAGTGTCTCTCCCTCCATCTCCAATCCCTCAGTGTCTCTCGCTCCATCTCCAAACCCTCAGTGTCTCTCCCTCCATCTCCAATCCCTCAGTGTCTCTCCCTCCATCTCCAATCCCTCAGTGTCTCTCCCTCCATCTCCAATCCCACAGTCTCTCTCCCTCCATCTCCAATCCCTCAGTCTCTCTCCCTCCATCTCCAATCCCTCAATCTCTCTCCCTCCATCTCCAATCCCTCAGTCTCTCTCCCTCCATCTCCAATCCCTCAGTCTCTCTCCCTCCATCTCAAATCCCTCAGTCTCTCTACCTCCATCTCCAATCCCTCAGTCTCTCTCCCTCCATCTCCAATCCCTCAGTGTCTCTCCCTCCATCTCCAATCCCTCAGTGTCTCTCCCTCCATCTCCAATCCCTCAGTCTCTCTCCCTCCATCTCCAATCCCTCAGCTTCTCTCCCTCCATCTCCAATCCCTCAGTCTCTCTAACTCCATCACCAATCCCTCAGTCTCTCTCCCTCCATCTCCAATCCCTCAGTGTCTCTCCCTCCATCTCCAATCCCTCAGTGTCTCTCCCTCTATCTCCAATCCCTCAGTGTCCCTCTCCCTCCAGCTCCAATTGCTCAGTCTCTCTCCCTCCATCTCCAATCCCTCAATCTCTCTCCCTCCATCTCCAATCCCTCAGTCTCTTTCCCTCCATCTCCAATCCCTCAGTCTCTCTCCCTCCATCTCCAAACCCTCAGTCTCTTTCCCTCCATCTCCAATCCCTCAGTGTCTCTCCCTCCATCTCCAATCCCTCAGTGTCTCTCCCGCCATCTCCAATCACTCAGAGTCTCTCCCTCCATCTCCAATCTCTCAGTGTCTCTCCCTCCATCTCCAATCCCTCAGTGTCTCTCTCTCCATCTCCAATCCCTCAGTGTCTCTCCCTCCATCTCTAATCCCTCAGTGTCTCTCCCTCCATCTCCAATCCCTCAATCTCTCTCCCTCCATCTCCAATCCCTCAGTGTCTCTCCCTCCATCTCCAATTCCTCAGTGTCTCTCCCTCCATCTCCAATCCCTCAGTGTCCCTCCCTCCATCTCCAATCCCTCAGTGTCTCTCCCTCCATCTCCAATCCCTCCGCGTCTCTCCGTCCATCTCCAATCCCTCAGTGTCTCTCCCTCCATCTCCAATCCCTCAGTGTCTCTCCCTCCACCTACAATTCCTCAGTCTGTCTCCCTCCATCTCCAATCCCTCTGCGTCTCTCCCTCCATCTCCAATCCCTCAGCGTCTCTCCCTCCATCTCCAAGCCCTCAGTCTCTCTCCCTCCATCTCAAATCCCTCAGTATCTCTCCCTCCATCTCCAATTCCTCAGTCCTTCTCCCTCCATCTCCAATCCCACAGTGTCTCTCCCTCCATCTACAATCTCTCAGTGTCTCTCCCTCCATCTCCAATCACTCAGTGTCTCTCCCTCCATCTCCACTCCCTCAGTGTCTCTCCCTTCATCTCCAATCCCTCAGTCTCTCTCCCTCCATCTCCAATCCCTCAGTCTCTCTCCCTCCATCTCCAATCCCTCAGTCTTTCTCCCTCCATCTCCAAACACCCTCAGCCTCTCTCCCTCCATCTCCAATCCCTCAGTGTCTCTCCCTCCATCTGCAATCCCTCAGGCCCTCTCCCTCCATCTCCTATCCCACAGTGTCTCTCCCTCCATCTTCAATCCCTCAGTGTCTATACCTCCATCTCCAATCCCTCAGTGTCTCTCCCTCCATCTCCAATCCTTCAGTCTCTCTCCCTCCATCTCCAATCCCTCAGTCTCTCTCCCTCCATCTCCAATCCCTCAGTGTCTCTCCCTCCATCTCTAATACCTCAGTCTCTCTCCCTCCATCTCCAATCCCTCAGTGTCTCTCCCTCATTCTCCAATCCCTCAGTGTCTCTCCCTCCATCTCCAATACCTCAGTGTCTCTCCCTCTATCTCCAATCCGTCAGTGTCGCTTTACCTCCATCTCCAATTCCTCAGTCTCTCTCCCTCCATTTCCAATCCCCAAGTGTCCCTCCCTCCATCTCCAATCCCGCACTCTCTCTACCTCCATCTCCAATCCCTCTGTCTCTCTCCCTCCATCTCCAATCCCTCCGTGACTCTCGCTCCATCTCCAATCCCTCAGACTCTCTCCCTTCATCTCCAATCGCTCAGTCTCTCTCCCTCCAACTCCAATCCCTCAGTCTCTCTCCCTCCATCTTCAATCCCTCAGTCACTCTCCCTCCATCTCCAATCCCTCAGTCTCTCTCCCTCCATCTCCAATCCCTCAGTGTCTCTCCCTCCATCTCCAATCCCTCAGTGTCCCTCCATCCTTCTCCAATCCCTCAGTGTCTCTCCCTGCATCTCCAGTCCCTCAGTCTCTCTCCCTCCATCTGCAATCCCTCAGTGTCTCTCCCTCCATCTCCAATCCCTCAGTGTCTCCCTCCATCTCCAATCCCTCAGTGACTCTCCCTCCATTTGCAATCCCTCAGTCCCTCTCCCTCCATCTCCAATCCCTCAGTGTCTCTCCCTCCATCTCCAATCCTTCAGTGTCTCGCCCTCCATCTCCAATCCCTCAGTGTCTTTCCCTCCATCTCCAATCTCTCAGTGTCTCTCTCTCCATCTCCAATCCCTCAGTGTCTCTCCCTCCATCTCCAATCCCTCAGTGTCTCTCCCTCCATCTCCAATCCCTCAGAATCTCTCCCTCCACCTCCAATCCCTCAGTGGCTTTCCCTCCATGTCCAATCCCTCAGTGTCTATACCTCCATCTCCAATCCCTCAGTGTCTCTCTCCATCCATCTCCAATCCCTCAGTGTCTCTCCCTCCATCTCCAATCCCACAATGTCTCTCCCGCCATCTCCAATCCCTCAGTGTCTCTCCCTCCATCTCCAATCCCTCAGTGTCTCTCCCTCCCTCTCCAATCCCTCAGTGTCTCTCCCTCAATTTCCAATCCCTCAGTGACCCTCCCTCCATCTCAAATCCCTCATTGTCTCTCCCTCCATCTCCAATCCCTCAGTGTCTCTCCCTCCATCTCCAATCCCTCAGTCTCTCTCCCTCCATCTCCAATCCCTCAGTCTCTCTCCCTCCATCTCCAATCCCTCAGTCTCTCTCCCTCCATCTCCAATCCCTCAGTCTCTCTCCCTCCATCTCCAATCCCTCAGTCTCTCTCCCTCCATCTGCAATCCCTCAGTGTCTCTCCCTCCATCTCCAATCCCTCAGTGTCTCCCTCCATCTCCAATACCTCAGTGTCTCTCCCTCCATTTGCAATCCCTCAGTCCCTCTCCCTCCATCTCCAATCCCTCAGTGTCTCTCCCTCCATCTCCAATCCTTCAGTGTCTCTCCCTCCATCTCCAATCCCTCAGTGTCTTTCCCTCCATCTCCAATCTCTCAGTGTCTCTCTCTCCATCTCCAATACCTCAGTGTCTCTCCCTCCATCTCCAATCCCTCAGAGTCTCTCCCTCCATCTCCAATCCCTCAGAATCTCTCCCTCCACCTCCAATGCCTCAGTGGCTTTCCCTCCATCTCCAATCCCTCAGTGTCTATACCTCCATCTCCAATCCCTCAGTGTCTCTCCCTCCATCTCCAATCACTCAGTCTCTCTCCATCCATCTCCAAACCCTCAGTCTCTCTCCCTCCATCTCCAATCCCTCAGTGTCTCTCCCTCCATCTCTAATCCCTCAGTCTCTCTCCCTCCATCTCCAATCCCTCAGTGTCTTTCCCTCCATCTCCAATCCCTCAGTGTCTATACCTCCATCTCCAATCCCTCAGTGTCTCTCCCTCCATCTCCAATCACTCAGTCTCTCTCCCTCCATCTCCAATCCCTCAGTCTCTCTCCCTCCATCTCCAATCCCTCAGTGTCTCTCCCTCCATCTCCAATCACTCAGTCTCTCTCCCTCCATCTCCAATCCCTCAGTCTCTCTCCCTCCATCTCCAATTCCTCAGTGTCTCTCCCTCCATCTCTAATCCCTCAGTCTCTCTCCCTCCATCTCCAATCCCTCAGTGTCTATCCCTCCATCTCCAATCCCTCAGTGACTCTCCCTCCATCTCCAATCACTCAGTGTCTCTCCCTCCATCTCCAATCCGTCAGTGTCACTTTCCCTCCATCTCCAATCCCTCAGTGTCTCTCCCTCCATCTCCAATCCCTCAGTCTCTCTCCCTCCATCTCCAATCCCCAAGTGTCTCTCCCTCCATCTCCAATCCCTCAGTCTCTCTACCTCCATCTCCAATCCCTCAGCCTCTCTCCCTCCATCTCCAATCCCTCCGTGTGTCTCGCTCCATCTCCAATCCCTCAGTCTCTCTCCCTCCATCTCCAATCCCTCAGTCCCTCTCCCTCCATCACCAATCCCTCAGTGTCTCGCCATGCATCTCCAATCCCTCAGTCTCTCTCCCTCCATCTCCAATCCCTCAGTGTCTCTCCCTCCATCTCCAATCCCACAGTCTCTCTCCCTCCATCTCCAATCCCTCAGTGTCTCTCCCTCCATCTCCAATCCCTCAGTCTCTCTCCCTGCATCTCCAATCCCTCAGTGTCTCTCCCTCCATCTCCAATCCCTCAGTGTCTCTCCTCCATCTCCAATCCCTCAGTCTCTCTCCCTCCATCTCCAATCCCTCAGTGTCTCTCCCTTCATCTCCAATCCCTCAGTGTCTCCCCCTCCATCTCCAATCCCTCAGTGTCTCTCCCTCCATCTCCAATCCCTCAGTCTCTCTCCCTCCATCTCCAATCCCTCTGCGTCTCTCCCTCCATCTCCAATCCCTCAGTGTTTCTCCCTCCATCTCCAATTCCTCAGTGTCTCTCCCTCCATCTCCAATCCCTCAGTGTCTCTCCCTCCACCTCCAATCCCTCAGTGTCTCTCCCTCCATCTCCAATCCCTCAGTGTCTCTCCCTCCATCTCCAATCCCTCAGTGTCTCTCCCTCCATCTCCAATCCCTGTGTCTCTCCCTCCATCTCCAATCCCTCAGTGTCTCTCCCTCCATCTCCAATGCCTCAGTGTCTCTCCCTCCATCTCCAATCCCTCAGTGTCTCTCCCTCCATCTCCAATCCCTCAGTGTCCCTCCCTCCATCTCCAATCCCTCAGCGTCTCTCCCTCCATCTGCAATCCCTCAGCCTCTCTCCCTCCATCTCCAATCCCTCAGCGTCTCTCCCTCCATCTCCAATCCCTCAGCGTCTCTCCCTCCATCTCCAATCCCTCGGCGTCTCTCCCTCCATCTCCAATCCCACAGCGTCTCTCCCTCCATCACCAATCCCTCAGCGTCTCTCCCTCCTTCTCTAATGCCTCAGCCTCTCTCCCTCCATCTCCAATCCCTCAGTGTCTCTCCCTCCATCTCCAATCCCTCAGTCTCTCTCCCTCCATCTCCAATCCCTCAGTGTCTCTCCATCCATCTCCAATTCCTCAGTGTCTCTCCCTCCATCTCCAATCCCTCAGTGTCTCTCCCTCCATCTCCAATCCCTCAGTGTCTCTCCCTCCATCCCCAATCCCTCAGTGTCTCTCCCTCCATCTCCAATCCCTCAGTGTCTCTCCCTCCATCTCCAATCCCTCAGTGTCCCTCCCTCCATCTCCAATCCCTCAGTGTCTCTCCCTCCATTTCCAAGACCTCAGTGTCTCTCCCTACATCTCCAATCCCTCAGTGTCTCTCCCTCCATCTCCAATCCCTCAGTCTCGCTCCCTCCAACTCCAATCCCTCAGCATCTCTCCCTCCATCTGCAATCCCTCAGCCTCTCTCCCTCCATCTCCAATCCCTCAACGTCTCTCCCTCCATCTCCAATCCCTCAGCGTCTCTCCCTCCATCTCCAATCCCTCAGCGTCTCTCCCTCCATCACCAATCCCTCAGCGTCTCTCCCTCCATCTCCAATCCCTCAGTCTCTCTCCCTCCATCTCCAATCCCCAAGTGTCTCTCCCTCCATCTCCAATCCCTCAGTCTCTCTACCTCCATCTCCAATTCCTCAGCCTCTCTAACTCCATCTCCAATCCCTCCGTGAGTCTCGCTCCATCTCCAATCCCTCAGTCTCTCTCCCTTCATCTCCAATCGCTCAGTCTCTCTCCCTCCATCTCCAATCCCTCAGTCCCTCTCCCTCCATCTCCAATCCCTCAGTGTCTCGCCCTGCATCTCCAATCCCTCAGTCTCTCTCCCTCCATCTCCAATCCCTCAGTGTCTCTCCCTCCATCTCCAATCCCACAGTCTCTCTCCCTCCATCTCCAATCCCTCTGCGTCTCTCCCTCCATCTCCAATCCCTCAGTGTTTCTCCCTCCATCTCCAATCCCTCAGTGTCTCGCCCTGCATCTCCAATCCCTCAGTCTCTCTCCCTCCATCTCCAATCCCTCAGTGTCTCTCCCTCCATCTCCAATCCCACAGTCTCTCTCCCTCCATCTCCAATCCCTCTGCGTCTCTCCCTCCATCTCCAATCCCTCAGTGTTTCTCCCTCCATCTCCAATTCCTCAGTTTCTCTCCCTCCATCTCCAATCCCTCAGTGTCTCTCCCTCCACCTCCAATCCCTCAGTGTCTCTCCCTCCATCTCCAATCCCTCAGTGTCTCTCCCTCCATCTCCAATCCCTCAGTGTCTCTCCCTCCATCTCCAATCCCTCAGTGTCTCTCCCTCCATCTCCAATCCCTCAGTGTCTCTCCCTCCATCTCCAATGCCTCAGTGTCTCTCCCTCCATCTCCAATCCCTCAGTGTCTCTCCCTCCATCTCCAATCCCTCAGTGTCCCTCCCTCCATCTCCAATCCCTCAGCGTCTCTCCCTCCATCTGCAATCCCTCAGCCTCTCTCCCTCCATCTCCAATCTCTCAGCGTCTCTCCCTCCATCTCCAATCCCTCAGGGTCTCTCCCTCCATCTCCAATCCCTCGGCATCTCTCCCTCCATCTCCAATCCCTCAGCTTTTCTCCCTCCATCACCAATCCCTCAGCGTCTCTCCCTCCATCTCCAATCCCTCAGCGTCTCTCCCTCCATTTCCAATCCCTCAGTCTCTCTCCCTCCATCTCCAATCCCTCAGTCAATCTCCCTCCATCTCCAATACCTCAGTCTCTCTCCCTCCATCTCCAATCCCTCAGTGTCTCTCCCTCCATCTCCAATCCCTCAGTCTCTCTCCCCACATCTCCAATCCCTCCGTGTCTCTCCCTCCATCTCCAATCCCTCAGTCTCTCTCCCTCCATCTCCAATCCCTCAGTGTCTCTCCCTCCATCTCCAATCCCTCAGTCTCTCTCCCTCCATCTCCAATCCCTCAGTGTCTCTCCCTCCATCTCCAATCCCTCAGTCTCTCTCCCTCCATCTCCAATCCCTCAGTCTCTCTCCCTCCATCTCCAATCCCGCAGTCACTCTCCCTCCATCTCCAATCCCTCAGCCTCTCTCCCTCCATCTCCAATCCCTCAGTGTCTCTCCCTCCATCTCCTATCCCTCAGTGTCTCTCTCCCTCCATCTCCAATCCCTCAGTGTCTCTGCCGCCATCTCCAATCCCTCAGTGTCTCTCCCGCCATCTCCAATCCCTCAGTGTCTCTCCCTCCATCTCCAATCCCTCAGTGTCTCTCCCTCCATCTCCAATCCCTCAGTGTCTCTCCCTCAATTTCCAATCCCTCAGTGTCCCTCCCTCCATCTCAAATCCCTCAGTGTCTCTCCCTCCATCTGCAATCCCTCAGTGGCTCTCCCTCCATCTCCAATTCCTCAGCCCCTCTCCCTCCATCTCCAATCCCTCAGTGTCTCTCCCTCCATCTCCAATCCCTCAGTGTCTCTCCCTCCATCTCCATTCCCTCAGTGTCTCTCCCTCCATCTCCAATCCCTCAGTCTCTCTCCCTCCATCTCCAATCCCTCGGTCTCTCCCCCTCCATCTCCAATCCCTCAGTCTCTCTCCCTCATTCTCCAATCCCTCAGTCTCTCTCCCTCCATCTCCAATCCCTCAGTGTCTCTCCCTCCATCTCCAATCCCTCAGTGTCTCCCTCCACCTCCAATCCCTCAGTGTCTCTCCCTCCATCTGCAATCCCTCAGTCCCTCTCCCTCCATCTCCAATCCCTCAGTGTCTCTCCCTCCATCTCCAATCCCTCAGTGTCTCTCCCTCCATCTCCAATCCCTCAGTGGCTTTCCCTCCATGTCCAATCCCTCAGTGTCTATACCTCCATCTCCAATCCCTCAGTGTCTCTCTCCATCCATCTCCAATCCCTCAGTGTCTCTCCCTCCATCTCCAATCCCACAATGTCTCTCCCGCCATCTCCAATCCCTCAGTGTCTCTCCCTCCATCTCCAATCCCTCAGTGTCTCTCCCTCCCTCTCCAATCCCTCAGTGTCTCTCCCTCAATTTCCAATCCCTCAGTGACCCTCCCTCCATCTCAAATCCCTCATTGTCTCTCCCTCCATCTCCAATCCCTCAGTGTCTCTCCCTCCATCTCCAATCCCTCAGTCTCTCTCCCTCCATCTCCAATCCCTCAGTCTCTCTCCCTCCATCTCCAATCCCTCAGTCTCTCTCCCTCCATCTCCAATCCCTCAGTCTCTCTCCCTCCATCTCCAATCCCTCAGTCTCTCTCCCTCCATCTGCAATCCCTCAGTGTCTCTCCCTCCATCTCCAATCCCTCAGTGTCTCCCTCCATCTCCAATACCTCAGTGTCTCTCCCTCCATTTGCAATCCCTCAGTCCCTCTCCCTCCATCTCCAATCCCTCAGTGTCTCTCCCTCCATCTCCAATCCTTCAGTGTCTCTCCCTCCATCTCCAATCCCTCAGTGTCTTTCCCTCCATCTCCAATCTCTCAGTGTCTCTCTCTCCATCTCCAATACCTCAGTGTCTCTCCCTCCATCTCCAATCCCTCAGAGTCTCTCCCTCCATCTCCAATCCCTCAGAATCTCTCCCTCCACCTCCAATGCCTCAGTGGCTTTCCCTCCATCTCCAATCCCTCAGTGTCTATACCTCCATCTCCAATCCCTCAGTGTCTCTCCCTCCATCTCCAATCACTCAGTCTCTCTCCATCCATCTCCAAACCCTCAGTCTCTCTCCCTCCATCTCCAATCCCTCAGTGTCTCTCCCTCCATCTCTAATCCCTCAGTCTCTCTCCCTCCATCTCCAATCCCTCAGTGTCTTTCCCTCCATCTCCAATCCCTCAGTGTCTATACCTCCATCTCCAATCCCTCAGTGTCTCTCCCTCCATCTCCAATCACTCAGTCTCTCTCCCTCCATCTCCAATCCCTCAGTCTCTCTCCCTCCATCTCCAATCCCTCAGTGTCTCTCCCTCCATCTCCAATCACTCAGTCTCTCTCCCTCCATCTCCAATCCCTCAGTCTCTCTCCCTCCATCTCCAATTCCTCAGTGTCTCTCCCTCCATCTCTAATCCCTCAGTCTCTCTCCCTCCATCTCCAATCCCTCAGTGTCTATCCCTCCATCTCCAATCCCTCAGTGACTCTCCCTCCATCTCCAATCACTCAGTGTCTCTCCCTCCATCTCCAATCCGTCAGTGTCACTTTCCCTCCATCTCCAATCCCTCAGTGTCTCTCCCTCCATCTCCAATCCCTCAGTCTCTCTCCCTCCATCTCCAATCCCCAAGTGTCTCTCCCTCCATCTCCAATCCCTCAGTCTCTCTACCTCCATCTCCAATCCCTCAGCCTCTCTCCCTCCATCTCCAATCCCTCCGTGTGTCTCGCTCCATCTCCAATCCCTCAGTCTCTCTCCCTCCATCTCCAATCCCTCAGTCCCTCTCCCTCCATCTCCAATCCCTCAGTGTCTCGCCATGCATCTCCAATCCCTCAGTCTCTCTCCCTCCATCTCCAATCCCTCAGTGTCTCTCCCTCCATCTCCAATCCCACAGTCTCTCTCCCTCCATCTCCAATCCCTCAGTGTCTCTCCCTCCATCTCCAATCCCTCAGTCTCTCTCCCTGCATCTCCAATCCCTCAGTGTCTCTCCCTCCATCTCCAATCCCTCAGTGTCTCTCCTCCATCTCCAATCCCTCAGTCTCTCTCCCTCCATCTCCAATCCCTCAGTGTCTCTCCCTTCATCTCCAATCCCTCAGTGTCTCCCCCTCCATCTCCAATCCCTCAGTGTCTCTCCCTCCATCTCCAATCCCTCAGTCTCTCTCCCTCCATCTCCAATCCCTCTGCGTCTCTCCCTCCATCTCCAATCCCTCAGTGTTTCTCCCTCCATCTCCAATTCCTCAGTGTCTCTCCCTCCATCTCCAATCCCTCAGTGTCTCTCCCTCCACCTCCAATCCCTCAGTGTCTCTCCCTCCATCTCCAATCCCTCAGTGTCTCTCCCTCCATCTCCAATCCCTCAGTGTCTCTCCCTCCATCTCCAATCCCTGTGTCTCTCCCTCCATCTCCAATCCCTCAGTGTCTCTCCCTCCATCTCCAATGCCTCAGTGTCTCTCCCTCCATCTCCAATCCCTCAGTGTCTCTCCCTCCATCTCCAATCCCTCAGTGTCCCTCCCTCCATCTCCAATCCCTCAGCGTCTCTCCCTCCATCTGCAATCCCTCAGCCTCTCTCCCTCCATCTCCAATCCCTCAGCGTCTCTCCCTCCATCTCCAATCCCTCAGCGTCTCTCCCTCCATCTCCAATCCCTCGGCGTCTCTCCCTCCATCTCCAATCCCACAGCGTCTCTCCCTCCATCACCAATCCCTCAGCGTCTCTCCCTCCTTCTCTAATGCCTCAGCCTCTCTCCCTCCATCTCCAATCCCTCAGTGTCTCTCCCTGCATCTCCAATCCCTCAGTCTCTCTCCCTCCATCTCCAATCCCTCAGTGTCTCTCCATCCATCTCCAATTCCTCAGTGTCTCTCCCTCCATCTCCAATCCCTCAGTGTCTCTCCCTCCATCTCCAATCCCTCAGTGTCTCTCCCTCCATCCCCAATCCCTCAGTGTCTCTCCCTCCATCTCCAATCCCTCAGTGTCTCTCCCTCCATCTCCAATCCCTCAGTGTCCCTCCCTCCATCTCCAATCCCTCAGTGTCTCTCCCTCCATTTCCAAGACCTCAGTGTCTCTCCCTACATCTCCAATCCCTCAGTGTCTCTCCCTCCATCTCCAATCCCTCAGTCTCGCTCCCTCCAACTCCAATCCCTCAGCATCTCTCCCTCCATCTGCAATCCCTCAGCCTCTCTCCCTCCATCTCCAATCCCTCAACGTCTCTCCCTCCATCTCCAATCCCTCAGCGTCTCTCCCTCCATCTCCAATCCCTCAGCGTCTCTCCCTCCATCACCAATCCCTCAGCGTCTCTCCCTCCATCTCCAATCCCTCAGTCTCTCTCCCTCCATCTCCAATCCCCAAGTGTCTCTCCCTCCATCTCCAATCCCTCAGTCTCTCTACCTCCATCTCCAATTCCTCAGCCTCTCTAACTCCATCTCCAATCCCTCCGTGAGTCTCGCTCCATCTCCAATCCCTCAGTCTCTCTCCCTTCATCTCCAATCGCTCAGTCTCTCTCCCTCCATCTCCAATCCCTCAGTCCCTCTCCCTCCATCTCCAATCCCTCAGTGTCTCGCCCTGCATCTCCAATCCCTCAGTCTCTCTCCCTCCATCTCCAATCCCTCAGTGTCTCTCCCTCCATCTCCAATCCCACAGTCTCTCTCCCTCCATCTCCAATCCCTCTGCGTCTCTCCCTCCATCTCCAATCCCTCAGTGTTTCTCCCTCCATCTCCAATTCCTCAGTTTCTCTCCCTCCATCTCCAATCCCTCAGTGTCTCTCCCTCCACCTCCAATCCCTCAGTGTCTCTCCCTCCATCTCCAATCCCTCAGTGTCTCTCCCTCCATCTCCAATCCCTCAGTGTCTCTCCCTCCATCTCCAATCCCTCAGTGTCTCTCCCTCCATCTCCAATCCCTCAGTGTCTCTCCCTCCATCTCCAATGCCTCAGTGTCTCTCCCTCCATCTCCAATCCCTCAGTGTCTCTCCCTCCATCTCCAATCCCTCAGTGTCCCTCCCTCCATCTCCAATCCCTCAGCGTCTCTCCCTCCATCTGCAATCCCTCAGCCTCTCTCCCTCCATCTCCAATCTCTCAGCGTCTCTCCCTCCATCTCCAATCCCTCAGGGTCTCTCCCTCCATCTCCAATCCCTCGGCATCTCTCCCTCCATCTCCAATCCCTCAGCTTTTCTCCCTCCATCACCAATCCCTCAGCGTCTCTCCCTCCATCTCCAATCCCTCAGCGTCTCTCCCTCCATCTCCAATCCCTCAGTCTCTCTCCCTCCATCTCCAATCCCTCAGTCAATCTCCCTCCATCTCCAATACCTCAGTCTCTCTCCCTCCATCTCCAATCCCTCAGTGTCTCTCCCTCCATCTCCAATCCCTCAGTCTCTCTCCCCACATCTCCAATCCCTCCGTGTCTCTCCCTCCATCTCCAATCCCTCAGTCTCTCTCCCTCCATCTCCAATCCCTCAGTGTCTCTCCCTCCATCTCCAATCCCTCAGTCTCTCTCCCTCCATCTCCAATCCCTCAGTGTCTCTCCCTCCATCTCCAATCCCTCAGTCTCTCTCCCTCCATCTCCAATCCCTCAGTCTCTCTCCCTCCATCTCCAATCCCGCAGTCACTCTCCCTCCATCTCCAATCCCTCAGCCTCTCTCCCTCCATCTCCAATCCCTCAGTGTCTCTCCCTCCATCTCCTATCCCTCAGTGTCTCTCTCCCTCCATCTCCAATCCCTCAGTGTCTCTGCCGCCATCTCCAATCCCTCAGTGTCTCTCCCGCCATCTCCAATCCCTCAGTGTCTCTCCCTCCATCTCCAATCCCTCAGTGTCTCTCCCTCCATCTCCAATCCCTCAGTGTCTCTCCCTCAATTTCCAATCCCTCAGTGTCCCTCCCTCCATCTCAAATCCCTCAGTGTCTCTCCCTCCATCTGCAATCCCTCAGTGGCTCTCCCTCCATCTCCAATTCCTCAGCCCCTCTCCCTCCATCTCCAATCCCTCAGTGTCTCTCCCTCCATCTCCAATCCCTCAGTGTCTCTCCCTCCATCTCCATTCCCTCAGTGTCTCTCCCTCCATCTCCAATCCCTCAGTCTCTCTCCCTCCATCTCCAATCCCTCGGTCTCTCCCCCTCCATCTCCAATCCCTCAGTCTCTCTCCCTCATTCTCCAATCCCTCAGTCTCTCTCCCTCCATCTCCAATCCCTCAGTGTCTCTCCCTCCATCTCCAATCCCTCAGTGTCTCCCTCCACCTCCAATCCCTCAGTGTCTCTCCCTCCATCTGCAATCCCTCAGTCCCTCTCCCTCCATCTCCAATCCCTCAGTGTCTCTCCCTCCATCTCCAATCCCTCAGTGTCTCTCCCTCCATCTCCAATCCCTCAGTGTCTTTCCCTCCATCTCCAATCCCTCAGTGTCTCTCCCTCCATCTCCAATCCCTCAGTGTCTCTCCCTCCATCTCCAATCCCTCAGTCTCTCTCCCTCCATCTCCAATCCCTCAGTCTCTCTCCCTCCATCTCCAATCCCTCAGTGTCTCTCCCTCCATCTCTAATCCCTCAGTCTCTCTCCCTCCATCTCGAATCCCTCAGTGTCTCTCCCTCCATCTCCAATCCCTCAGTGTCTCTCCCTCCTTCTCCAACACCTCAGTGTCTCTCCCTCCATCTCCAATCCCTCAGTGTCTCTCCCTCCATCTCCAATCCCTCAGTGTCTCACCCTCTATCTCCAATACCTCAGTCTCTCTCCCTCCATCTCCTGTCCCTCAGTCTCTCTCTCCCTCCATCTCCACTCCCTCAGTCTCTCTCCCTCCATCTCCAATCCCTCAGTGTTTCTCCCTCCATCTCCAATCCCTCAGTGTCTCTCCATCCATCTCCAATCCCTCAGTCTCTCTCCCTCCATCTCCAGTTCCTCAGTCTCTCTCCCTCCATCTCCTGTCCCTCAGTCTCTCTCTCCCTCCATCTCCAATCCCTCAGTGTCTCTCCCTCCATCTCCAATCCCTCAGTCTCTCTCCCTCCATCTCCAGTCCCTCAGTGTATCTCCCTCCATCTCCAATCCCTCAGTGTCCCTCCCTCCATCTCCAATCCTTCAGTGTCTCTCCCTCCATCTCCAATCCCTCAGTGTCTCTCCCTCCATCTCCAATTCCTCAGTGTCTCTCCCTCCATCTCCAATCCCTCAGTCTCTCTCCATCTATCTCCAATCCCGCAGTCTCTCTCCCTCTATCTCCAATCCCTCAGTCTCTCTCCCTCCATCTCCAATCCCTCAGTCTCTCTCACTCCATCTCCAATCCCTCAGTCTCTCTCCCTCCATCTTCAATCCCTCAGTCACTCTCCCTCCATCTCCAATCCCTCAGTCTCTCTCCCTCCATCTCCAATCCCTCAGTGTCTCTCCCTCCATCTCCAATCCCTCAGTGTCTCTCCCTCCATCTCCAATCCCTCAGTGTCTCTCCCTCCATCTCCAATACCTCAGTCTCTCTCCCTCCATCTCCAATCCCTCAGTCTCTCTCCCTCCATCTCCAATCCCTCAGTCTCTCTCCCTCCATCTCCAACCCCTCAGTGTCTCTCCCTCGATCTCCAATCCCTGTGTCTTTCCCTCCATCTCGAATCCCTCAGTGTCTCTCCCTCCATCTCCAATCCCTTAGTCTCTGCCTCCATCTCCAGTCCCTCAGTCTCTCTCCCTCCATCTCCAGTCCTTCAGTCTCTCTCCCTCCATCTCCAATCCCTCAGTCTCTCTCCCTCCATCTCCAGTCCCTCAGTCTCTCTCCCTCCATCTCCAATACCTCAGTTTCTCTCCCTCCATCTCCAATCCCTCAGTCTCTCTCGCTCCATCTCCAATCCCTCAGTCTCTCTCGCTCCATCTCCACTCAGTGTCTCTCCCTCCATCTCCAATCCCTCAGTGTCTCTCCCTCCATCTCCAAACCCTCAGTGTCTCTCCCTCCATCTCCAATCCCACAGTGTCTCTCCCTCCATCTCCAATCCCTCAGTGTCTCTCCCTCCATCTCCAATCCCACAGTCTCTCTCCCTCCATCTCCAATTCCTCAGTCTCTCTCCATCCAACTCCAATCCCTCAGGTTCTCTCCCACCATCTCCAATCCCTCAGCCTCTCTCCCTCCATCTCCAATCCCTCAGTCTCTCTCCCTCCATCTCAAATCCCTCAGTCTCTCTCCCTCCATCTCCAATCCCTCAGTCTCTCTCCCTCCATCTCCAATCCCTCAGTGTCTCTCCCTCCATCTCCAATCCCTCAGTGTCTCTCCCTCCATCTCCAATCCCTCAGTCTCTCTCCCTCCATCTCCAATCCCTCAGTCTCTCTCCCTCCATCTCCAATCCCTCAGTCTCTCTAACTCCATCACCAATCCCTCAGTCTCTCTCCCTCCATCTCCAATCCCTCAGTGTCTCTCCCTCCATCTCCAATCCCTCAGTGTCTCTCCCTCCATCTCCAATCCCACAGTCTCTCTCCCTCCATCTCCAATTCCTCAGTCTCTCTCCATCCAACTCCAATCCCTCAGGTTCTCTCCCTCCATCTCCAATCCCTCAGCCTCTCTCCCTCCATCTCCAATCCCTCAGTCTCTCTCCCTCCATCTCAAATCCCTCAGTCTCTCTCCCTCCATCTCCAATCCCTCAGTCTCTCTCCCTCCATCTCCAATCCCTCAGTGTCTCTCCCTCCATCTCCAATCCCTCAGTGTCTCTCCCTCCATCTCCAATCCCTCAGTCTCTCTCCCTCCATCTCCAATCCCTCAGTCTCTCTCCCTCCATCTCCAATCCCTCAGTCTCTCTAACTCCATCACCAATCCCTCAGTCTCTCTCCCTCCATCTCCAACCCCTCAGTGTCTCTCCCTCGATCTCCAATCCCTGTGTCTTTCCCTCCATCTCCAATCCCTCAGTGTCTCTCCCTCCATCTCCAATCCCTTAGTCTCTGCCTCCATCTCCAGTCCCTCAGTCTCTCTCCCTCCATCTCCAGTCCTTCAGTCTCTCTCCCCCCATCTCCAATCCCTCAGTCTCTCTCCCTCCATCTCCAGTCCCTCAGTCTCTCTCCCTCCATCTCCAATACCTCAGTTTCTCTCCCTCCATCTCCAATCCCTCAGTCTCTCTCGCTCCATCTCCAATCCCTCAGTCTCTCTCGCTCCATCTCCACTCAGTGTCTCTCCCTCCATCTCCAATCCCTCAGTGTCTCTCCCTCCATCTCCAAACCCTCAGTGTCTCTCCCTCCATCTCCAATCCCACAGTGTCTCTCCCTCCATCTCCAATCCCTCAGTGTCTCTCCCTCCATCTCCAATCCCACAGTCTCTCTCCCTCCATCTCCAATTCCTCAGTCTCTCTCCATCCAACTCCAATCCCTCAGGTTCTCTCCCTCCATCTCCAATCCCTCAGCCTCTCTCCCTCCATCTCCAATCCCTCAGTCTCTCTCCCTCCATCTCAAATCCCTCAGTCTCTCTCCCTCCATCTCCAATCCCTCAGTCTCTCTCCCTCCATCTCCAATCCCTCAGTGTCTCTCCCTCCATCTCCAATCCCTCAGTGTCTCTCCCTCCATCTCCAATCCCTCAGTCTCTCTCCCTCCATCTCCAATCCCTCAGTCTCTCTCCCTCCATCTCCAGTCCCTCAGTCTCTCTCCCTCCATCTCCAATACCTCAGTTTCTCTCCCTCCATCTCCAATCCCTCAGTCTCTCTCGCTCCATCTCCAATCCCTCAGTCTCTCTCGCTCCATCTCCACTCAGTGTCTCTCCCTCCATCTCCAATCCCTCAGTGTCTCTCCCTCCATCTCCAAACCCTCAGTGTCTCTCCCTCCATCTCCAATCCCACAGTGTCTCTCCCTCCATCTCCAATCCCTCAGTGTCTCTCCCTCCATCTCCAATCCCACAGTCTCTCTCCCTCCATCTCCAATTCCTCAGTCTCTCTCCATCCAACTCCAATCCCTCAGGTTCTCTCCCTCCATCTCCAATCCCTCAGCCTCTCTCCCTCCATCTCCAATCCCTCAGTCTCTCTCCCTCCATCTCAAATCCCTCAGTCTCTCTCCCTCCATCTCCAATCCCTCAGTCTCTCTCCCTCCATCTCCAATCCCTCAGTGTCTCTCCCTCCATCTCCAATCCCTCAGTGTCTCTCCCTCCATCTCCAATCCCTCAGTCTCTCTCCCTCCATCTCCAATCCCTCAGTCTCTCTCCCTCCATCTCCAATCCCTCAGTCTCTCTAACTCCATCACCAATCCCTCAGTCTCTCTCCCTCCATCTCCAATCCCTCAGTGTCTCTCCCTCCATCTCCAATCCCTCAGTGTCTCTCCCTCCATCTCCAATCCCACAGTCTCTCTCCCTCCATCTCCAATTCCTCAGTCTCTCTCCATCCAACTCCAATCCCTCAGGTTCTCTCCCTCCATCTCCAATCCCTCAGCCTCTCTCCCTCCATCTCCAATCCCTCAGTCTCTCTCCCTCCATCTCAAATCCCTCAGTCTCTCTCCCTCCATCTCCAATCCCTCAGTCTCTCTCCCTCCATCTCCAATCCCTCAGTGTCTCTCCCTCCATCTCCAATCCCTCAGTGTCTCTCCTTCCATCTCCAATCCCTCAGTCTCTCTCCCTCCATCTCCAATCCCTCAGTCTCTCTCCCTCCATCTCCAATCCCTCAGTCTCTCTAACTCCATCACCAATCCCTCAGTCTCTCTCCCTCCATCTCCAACCCCTCAGTGTCTCTCCCTCGATCTCCAATCCCTGTGTCTTTCCCTCCATCTCCAATCCCTCAGTGTCTCTCCCTCCATCTCCAATCCCTTAGTCTCTGCCTCCATCTCCAGTCCCTCAGTCTCTCTCCCTCCATCTCCAGTCCTTCAGTCTCTCTCCCTCCATCTCCAATCCCTCAGTCTCTCTCCCTCCATCTCCAGTCCCTCAGTCTCTCTCCCTCCATCTCCAATACCTCAGTTTCTCTCCCTCCATCTCCAATCCCTCAGTCTCTCTCGCTCCATCTCCAATCCCTCAGTCTCTCTCGCTCCATCTCCACTCAGTGTCTCTCCCTCCATCTCCAATCCCTCAGTGTCTCTCCCTCCATCTCCAAACCCTCAGTGTCTCTCCCTCCATCTCCAATCCCACAGTGTCTCTCCCTCCATCTCCAATCCCTCAGTGTCTCTCCCTCCATCTCCAATCCCACAGTCTCTCTCCCTCCATCTCCAATTCCTCAGTCTCTCTCCATCCAACTCCAATCCCTCAGGTACTCTCCCTCCATCTCCAATCCCTCAGCCTCTCTCCCTCCATCTCCAATCCCTCAGTCTCTCTCCCTCCATCTCAAATCCCTCAGTCTCTCTCCCTCCATCTCCAATCCCTCAGTCTCTCTCCCTCCATCTCCAATCCCTCAGTGTCTCTCCCTCCATCTCCAATCCATCAGTGTCTCTCCCTCCATCTCCAATCCCTCAGTCTCTCTCCCTCCATCTCCAATCCCTCAGTCTCTCTCCCTCCATCTCCAATCCCTCAGTCTCTCTAACTCCATCACCAATCCCTCAGTCTCTCTCCCTCCATCTCCAATCCCTCAGTGTCTCTCCCTCCATCTCCAATCCCTCAGTGTCTCTCCCTCCATCTCCAATCCCACAGTCTCTCTCCCTCCATCTCCAATTCCTCAGTCTCTCTCCATCCAACTCCAATCCCTCAGGTTCTCTCCCTCCATCTCCAATCCCTCAGCCTCTCTCCCTCCATCTCCAATCCCTCAGTCTCTCTCCCTCCATCTCAAATCCCTCAGTCTCTCTCCCTCCATCTCCAATCCCTCAGTCTCTCTCCCTCCATCTCCAATCCCTCAGTCTCTCTAACTCCATCACCAATCCCTCAGTTTCTCTCCCTCCATCTCCAATCCCTCAGTGTCTCTCCCTCCATCTCCAATCCCTCAGTGTCTCTCCCTCTATCTCCAATCCCTGTGTCCCTCTCCCTCCATCTCCAATTCCTCAGTCTCTCTCCCTCCATCTCCAATCCCTCAGTCTCTCTCCCTCCATCTCCAATCCCTCAGTCTCTTTCCCTCCATCTCCAATCCCTCAGTCTCTCTCCCTCCATCTCCAATCCCTCAGTCTCTTTCCCTCCATCTCCAATCCCTCAGTGTCTCTCCCTCCATCTCCAATCCCTCAGTGTCTCTCCCGCCATCTCCAATCCCTCAGTGTCTCTCCCTCAATCTCCAATCTCTCAGTGCCTCTCCCTCCATCTCCAATCCCTCAGTGGCTCTCCCTCCATCTCCAATCCCTCAGTGTCTCACCCTCCATCTCCAATCCCTCAGTGTCTCTCCCTCCATCTCCAATCCCTCAGTCTCTCTCGCTCCATCTCCAATCCCTCAGTGTCTCTCCCTCCATCTCCAATCCCTCAGTGTCTCTCCCTCCATCTCCAATCCCTCAGTGTCTCTCCCTCCATCTCCAATCCCTCAGTGTCCCTTCGTCCATCTCCAATCCCTCAATGTCTCTCCCTCCATCTCCAATCCCTCAGTGTCTCTCCCTCGATCTCCAATCCCTCAGTGTCTCTCCCTCCATCTCCAATCCCTCAGTGTCTCTCCCTCCATCTCCAATTCCTCAGTCTATCTCCCTCCATCTCCAATCCCTCTGCGTCTCTCCCTCCATCTCCAATCCCTCAGCGTCTCTCCCTCCATCTCCAAGCCCTCAGTCTCTCTCCCTCCATCTCAAATCCCTCAGTATGTCTCCCTCCATCTCCAATTCCTCAGTCCTTCTCCCTCCATCTCCAATCCCTCAGTGTCTCTCCCTCCATCTACAATCCCTCAGTGTCTCTCCCTCCATCTCCAATCCCTCAGTGTTTCTCCCTCCATCTCCAATCCCTCAGTGTCTCTCCCTCCATGTCCACTCCCTCAGTGTCTCTCCCTCCATCTCCAATCCCTCAGTCTCTCTCCCTCCATCTCCAATCCCTCAGTCTCTCTCCCTGCATCTCCAATCCCTCAGTCTTTCTCCCTCCATCTCCAATCTCTCAGTCTCTCTCCCTCCATCTCCAATCCCACAGTGTCTCTCCCTGCATCTCCAATCCCTCAGTATCTCCCTCCAGCTCCAATCCCTCAGTGTCTCTCCCTCCATCTGCAATCCCTCAGTCCCTCTCCCTCCACCTCCAATCCCACAGTGTCTCTCCCTCCATCTCCAATCCCTCAGTGTCTCTCCCTCCATCTCCAATTCCTCAGTGTCTTTCACTCCATCTCCAATCCCTTAGATTCTCTCCCTCCACCTCCAATTCCTCAGTGGCTCTCCCTCCATCTCCAATCCCTCAGTGTCTATACCTCCATCTCCAATCCCTCAGTGTCTCTCCCTCCATCTCCAATCCTTCAGTCTCTCTCCCTCCATCTCCAATCCCTCAGTCTCTCTCCCTCCATCTCCAATCCCTCAGTGTCTCTCCCTTCATCTCTAATCCCTCAGTCTCTCTCCCTCCATCTCCAATCCCTCAGTGTCTCTCCCTCATTCTCCAATCCCTCAGTGTCTCTCCCTCCATCTCCAATACCTCAGTGTCCCTCCCTCCATCTCCAATCACTCAGTGTCTCTCCCTCCATCTCCAATCCGTCAGTGTCGCTTTACCTCCATCTCCAATTCTTCAGTCTCTCTCCCTCCATTGCCAATCCCCAAGTGTCTCTCCCTCCATCTCCAATCCCTCTGTCTCTCTCCCTCCAACTCCAATCGCTCCGTGTCTCTCGCTCCATCTCCAATCCCTCAGACTCTCTCCCTTCATCTCCAATCCCTCAGTGTCTCTCCCTCCTTCTCCAACACCTCAGTGTCTCTCCCTCCATCTCCAATCCCTCAGTGTCTCTCCCTCCATCTCCAATCCCTCAGTGTCTCACCCTCTATCTACAATACCTCAGTCTCTCTCCCTCCATCTCCTGTCCCTCAGTCTCTCTCTCCCTCCATCTCCACTCCCTCAGTCTCTCTCCCTCCATCTCCAATCCCTCAGTGTTTCTCCCTCCATCTCCAATCCCTCAGTGTCTCTCCCTCCATCTCCAATCCCTCAGTCTCTCACCCTCCATCTCCAGTTCCTCAGTCTCTCTCCCTCCATCTCCTGTCCCTCAGTCTCTCTCTCCCTCCATCTCCAATCCCTCAGTGTCTCTCCCTCCATCTCCAATCCCTCAGTCTCTCTCCCTCCATCTCCAGTCCCTCAGTGTATCTCCCTCCATCTCCAATCCCTCAGTGTCCCTCCCTCCATCTCCAGTCCGTCAGTGTATCTCCCTCCATCTCCAATCCTTCAGTGTCTCTCCCTCCAACTCCAATCCTGCAGTGTCTCTCCCTCCATCTCCAATCCCTCAGTGTCTCTCCCTCCATCTCCAATTCCTCAGTGTCTCTCCCTCCATCTCCAATCCCTCAGTCTCTCTCCATCTATCTCCAATCCCGCAGTCTCTCTCCCTCTATCTCCAATCCCTCAGTCTCTCTCCCTCCATCTCCAATCCCTCAGTCTCTCTCACTCCATCTCCAATCCCTCAGTCTCTCTCCCTCCATCTTCAATCCCTCAGTCACTCTCCCTCCATCTCCAATCCCTCAGTCTCTCTCCCTCCATCTCCAATCCCTCAGTGTCTCTCCCTCCATCTCCAATCCCTCAGTGACTCTCCCTCCATCTCCAATCCCTCAGTGTCTCTCCCTCCATCTCCAATCCCTCAGTCTCTCTCCCTCCATCTCCAATCCCTCAGTCTCTCTCCCTCCATCTCCAATCCCTCAGTCTCTCTCCCTCCATCTCCAACCCCTCAGTGTCTCTCCCTCGATCTCCAATCCCTGTGTCTTTCCCTCCATCTCCAATCCCTCAGTGTCTCTCCCTCCATCTCCAATACCTTAGTCTCTGCCTCCATCTCCAGTCCCTCAGTCTCTCTCCCTCCATCTCCAGTCCTTCAGTCTCTCTCCCTCCATCTCCAATCCCTCAGTCTCTCTCCCTCCATCTCCAGTCCCTCAGTCTCTCTCCCTCCATCTCCAATCCCTCAGTCTCTCTCCCTCCATCTCCAATCCCTCAGTCTCTCTCCCTCCATCTCCAAACCTCAGTGTCTCTCTCCCTCCATCTCCAATCCCTCAGTGTCTCTGCCGCCATCTCCAATCCCTCAGTGTCTCTCCCGCCATCTCCAATCCCTCAGTGTCTCTCCCTCCATCTCCAATCCCTCAGTGTCTCTCCCTCCATCTCCAATCCCTCAGTGTCTCTCCCTCAATTTCCAATCCCTCAGTGTCTCTCCCTCCATCTCAAATCCCTCAGTGTCTCTCCCTCCATCTGCAATCCCTCAGTGGCTCTCCCTCCATCTCCAATTCCTCAGCCCCTCTCCCTCCATCTCCAATCCCTCAGTGTCTCTCCCTCCATCTCCAATCCCTCAGTGTCTCTCCCTCCATCTCCATTCCCTCAGTGTCTCTCCCTCCATCTCCAATCCCTCAGTCTCTCTCCCTCCATCTGCAATCCCTCGGTCTCTCCCCCTCCATCTCCAATCCCTCAGTCTCTCTCCCTCATTCTCCAATCCCTCAGTCTCTCTCCCTCCATCTCCAATCCCTCAGCGTCTCTCCCTCCATCTCCAATCCCTCAGTGTCTCCCTCCACCTCCAATCCCTCAGTGTCTCTCCCTCCATCTGCAATCCCTCAGTCCCTCTCCCTCCATCTCCAATCCCTCAGTGTCTCTCCCTCCATCTCCAATCCCTCAGTGTCTCTCCCTCCATCTCCAATCCCTCAGTGTCTTTCCCTCCATCTCCATTCCCTCAGTGTCTCTCCCTCCATCTCCAATCCCTCAGTGTCTCTCCCTCCCTCTCCAATCCCTCAGTCTCTCTCCCTCCATCTCCAATCCCTCAGTCTCTCTCCCTCCATCTCCAATCCCTCAGTGTCTCTCCCTCCATCTCTAATCCCTCAGTCTCTCTCCCTCCATCTCCAATCCCTCAGTGTCTCTCCCTCCATCTCCAATCCCTCAGTGTCTCTCCCTCCTTCTCCAACACCTCAGTGTCTCTCCCTCCATCTCCAATCCCTCAGTGTCTCTCCCTCCATCTCCAATCCCTCAGTGTCTCACCCTCTATCTCCAATACCTCAGTCTCTCTCCCTCCATCTCCTGTCCCTCAGTCTCTCTCTCCCTCCATCTCCACTCCCTCAGTCTCTCTCCCTCCATCTCCAATCCCTCAGTGTTTCTCCCTCCATCTCCAATCCCTCAGTGTCTCTCCATCCATCTCCAATCCCTCAGTCTCTCTCCCTCCATCTCCAGTTCCTCAGTCTCTCTCCCTCCATCTCCTGTCCCTCAGTCTCTCTCTCCCTCCATCTCCAATCCCTCAGTGTCTCTCCCTCCATCTCCAATCCCTCAGTCTCTCTCCCTCCATCTCCAGTCCCTCAGTGTATCTCCCTCCATCTCCAATCCCTCAGTGTCCCTCCCTCCATCTCCAGTCCGTCAGTGTATCTCCCTCCATCTCCAATCCTTCAGTGTCTCTCCCTCCAACTCCAATCCTTCAGTGTCTCTCCCTCCATCTCCAATCCCTCAGTGTCTCTCCCTCCATCTCCAATTCCTCAGTGTCTCTCCCTCCATCTCCTATCCCTCAGTCTCTCTCCATCTATCTCCAATCCCGCAGTCTCTCTCCCTCTATCTCCAATCCCTCAGTCTCTCTCCCTCCATCTCCAATCCCTCAGTCTCTCTCACTCCATCTCCAATCCCTCAGTCTCTCTCCCTCCATCTTCAATCCCTCAGTCACTCTCACTCCATCTCCAATCCCTCAGTCTCTCTCCCTCCATCTCCAATCCCTCAGTGTCTCTCCCTCCATCTCCAATCCCTCAGTGTCTCTCCCTCCATCTCCAATCCCTCAGTGTCTCTCCCTCCATCTCCAATCCCTCAGTCTCTCTCCCTCCATCTCCAATCCCTCAGTCTCTCTCCCTCCATCTCCAATCCCTCAGTCTCTCTCCCTCCATCTCCAACCCCTCAGTGTCTCTCCCTCGATCTCCAATCCCTGTGTCTTTCCCTCCATCTCCAATCCCTCAGTGTCTCTCCCTCCATCTCCAATCCCTTAGTCTCTGCCTCCATCTCCAGTCCCTCAGTCTCTCTCCCTCCATCTCCAGTCCTTCAGTCTCTCTCCCTCCATCTCCAATCCCTCAGTCTCTCTCCCTCCATCTCCAGTCCCTCAGTCTCTCTCCCTCCATCTCCAATCCCTCAGTTTCTCTCCCTCCATCTCCAATCCCTCAGTCTCTCTCGCTCCATCTCCAATCCCTCAGTCTCTCTCGCTCCATCTCCACTCAGTGTCTCTCCCTCCATCTCCAATCCCTCAGTGTCTCTCCCTCCATCTCCAAACCCTCAGTGTCTCTCCCTCCATCTCCAATCCCACAGTGTCTCTCCCTCCATCTCCAATCCCTCAGTGTCTCTCCCTCCATCTCCAATCCCACAGTCTCTCTCCCTCCATCTCCAATTCCTCAGTCTCTCTCCCTCCATCTCCAGTCCCTCAGTCTCTCTCCCTCCATCTCCAATCCCTCAGGTTCTCTCCCTCCATCTCCAATCCCTCAGCCTCTCTCCCTCCATCTCCAATCCCTCAGTCTCTCTCCCTCCATCTCAAATCCCTCAGTCTCTCTCCCTCCATCTCCAATCCCTCAGTCTCTCTCCCTCCATCTCCAATCCCTCAGTGTCTCTCGCTCCATCTCCAATCCCTGTGTCTCTCCCTCCATCTCCAATCCCTCAGTCTCTCTCCCTCCATCTCCAATCCCTCAGTCTCTCTCCCTCCATCTCCAATCCCGCAGTCTCTCTAACTCCATCACCAATCCCTCAGTCTCTCTCCCTCCATCTCCAATCCCTCAGTGTCTCTCCCTCCATCTCCAATCCCTCAGTGTCTCTCCCTCCATCTCCAATCCCTCAGTGTCTTTCCCTCCATCTCCATTCCCTCAGTGTCTCTCCCTCCATCTCCAATCCCTCAGTGTCTCTCCCTCCATCTCCAATCCCTCAGTCTCTCTCCCTCCATCTCCAATCCCTCAGTCTCTCTCCCTCCATCTCCAATCCCTCAGTGTCTCTCCCTCCATCTCTAATCCCTCAGTCTCTCTCCCTCCATCTCCAATCCCTCAGTGTCTCTCCCTCCATCTCCAATCCCTCAGTGTCTCTCCCTCCTTCTCCAACACCTCAGTGTCTCTCCCTCCATCTCCAATCCCTCAGTGTCTCTCCCTCCATCTCCAATCCCTCAGTGTCTCACCCTCTATCTCCAATACCTCAGTCTCTCTCCCTCCATCTCCTGTCCCTCAGTCTCTCTCTCCCTCCATCTCCACTCCCTCAGTCTCTCTCCCTCCATCTCCAATCCCTCAGTGTTTCTCCCTCCATCTCCAATCCCTCAGTGTCTCTCCATCCATCTCCAATCCCTCAGTCTCTCTCCCTCCATCTCCAGTTCCTCAGTCTCTCTCCCTCCATCTCCTGTCCCTCAGTCTCTCTCTCCCTCCATCTCCAATCCCTCAGTGTCTCTCCCTCCATCTCCAATCCCTCAGTCTCTCTCCCTCCATCTCCAGTCCCTCAGTGTATCTCCCTCCATCTCCAATCCCTCAGTGTCCCTCCCTCCATCTCCAGTCCGTCAGTGTATCTCCCTCCATCTCCAATCCTTCAGTGTCTCTCCCTCCAACTCCAATCCTTCAGTGTCTCTCCCTCCATCTCCAATCCCTCAGTGTCTCTCCCTCCATCTCCAATTCCGCAGTGTCTCTCCCTCCATCTCCAATCCCTCAGTCTCTCTCCATCTATCTCCAATCCCGCAGTCTCTCTCCCTCTATCTCCAATCCCTCAGTCTCTCTCCCTCCATCTCCAATCCCTCAGTCTCTCTCACTCCATCTCCAATCCCTCAGTCTCTCTCCCTCCATCTTCAATCCCTCAGTCACTCTCACTCCATCTCCAATCCCTCAGTCTCTCTCCCTCCATCTCCAATCCCTCAGTGTCTCTCCCTCCATCTCCAATCCCTCAGTGTCTCTCCCTCCATCTCCAATCCCTCAGTGTCTCTCCCTCCATCTCCAATCCCTCAGTCTCTCTCCCTCCATCTCCAATCCCTCAGTCTCTCTCCCTCCATCTCCAATCCCTCAGTCTCTCTCCCTCCATCTCCAACCCCTCAGTGTCTCTCCCTCGATCTCCAATCCCTGTGTCTTTCCCTCCATCTCCAATCCCTCAGTGTCTCTCCCTCCATCTCCAATCCCTTAGTCTCTGCCTCCATCTCCAGTCCCTCAGTCTCTCTCCCTCCATCTCCAGTCCTTCAGTCTCTCTCCCTCCATCTCCAATCCCTCAGTCTCTCTCCCTCCATCTCCAGTCCCTCAGTCTCTCTCCCTCCATCTCCAATCCCTCAGTTTCTCTCCCTCCATCTCCAATCCCTCAGTCTCTCTCGCTCCATCTCCAATCCCTCAGTCTCTCTCGCTCCATCTCCACTCAGTGTCTCTCCCTCCATCTCCAATCCCTCAGTGTCTCTCCCTCCATCTCCAAACCCTCAGTGTCTCTCCCTCCATCTCCAATCCCACAGTGTCTCTCCCTCCATCTCCAATCCCTCAGTGTCTCTCCCTCCATCTCCAATCCCACAGTCTCTCTCCCTCCATCTCCAATTCCTCAGTCTCTCTCCATCCAACTCCAATCCCTCAGGTTCTCTCCCTCCATCTCCAATCCCTCAGCCTCTCTCCCTCCATCTCCAATCCCTCAGTCTCTCTCCCTCCATCTCAAATCCCTCAGTCTCTCTCCCTCCATCTCCAATCCCTCAGTCTCTCTCCCTCCATCTCCAATCCCTCAGTGTCTCTCGCTCCATCTCCAATCCCTGTGTCTCTCCCTCCATCTCCAATCCCTCAGTCTCTCTCCCTCCATCTCCAATCCCTCAGTCTCTCTCCCTCCATCTCCAATCCCGCAGTCTCTCTAACTCCATCACCAATCCCTCAGTCTCTCTCCCTCCATCTCCAATCCCTCAGTGTCTCTCCCTCCATCTCCAATCCCTCAGTGTCTCTCCCTCTATCTCCAATCCCTGTGTCCCTCTCCCTCCATCTCCAATTCCTCAGTCTCTCTCCCTCCATCTCCAATCCCTCAGTCTCTCTCCCTCCATCTCCAATCCCTCAGTCTCTTTCCCTCCATCTCCAATCCCTCAGTGTCTCTCCCGCCATCTCCAATCCCTCAGTGTCTCTCCCTCCATCTCCAATCTCTCAGTGTCTCTCCCTCCATCTCCAATCCCTCAGTGTCTCTCCCTCCATCTCCAATCCCTCAGTGTCTCACCCTCCATCTCCAATCCCTCAGTGTCTCTCCCTCCATCTCCAATCCCTCAGTCTCTCTCCCTCCATCTCCAATCCCTCAGTGTCTCTCCCTCCATCTCCAATCCCTCAGTGTCTCTCCCTCCATCTCCAATCCCTCAGTGTCTCTCCCTCCATCTCCAATCCCTCAGTGTCCCTTCGTCCATCTCCAATCCCTCAATGTCTCTCCCTCCATCTCCAATCCCTCAGTGTCTCTCCCTCGATCTCCAATCCCTCAGTGTCTCTCCCTCCATCTCCAATCCCTCAGTGTCTCTCCCTCCATCTCCAATTCCTCAGTCTATCTCCCTCCATCTCCAATCCCTCTGCGTCTCTCCCTCCATCTCCAATCCCTCAGCGTCACTCCCTCCATCTCCAAGCCCTCAGTCTCTCTCCCTCCATCTCAAATCCCTCAGTATGTCTCCCTCCATCTCCAATTCCTCAGTCCTTCTCCCTCCATCTCCAATCCCTCAGTGTCTCTCCCTCCATCTACAATCCCTCAGTGTCTCTCCCTCCATCTCCAATCCCTCAGTGTTTCTCCCTCCATCTCCAATCCCTCAGTGTCTCTCCCTCCATGTCCACTCCCTCAGTGTCTCTCCCTCCATCTCCAATCCCTCAGTCTCTCTCCCTCCATCTCCAATCCCTCAGTCTCTCTCCCTGCATCTCCAATCCCTCAGTCTTTCTCCCTCCATCTCCAAACTCTCAGTCTCTCTCCCTCCATCTCCAATCCCACAGTGTCTCTCCCTGCATCTCCAATCCCTCAGTGTCTCTCCCTCCATCTGCAATCCCTCAGTCCCTCTCCCTCCACCTCCAATCCCACAGTGTCTCTCCCTCCAGCTCCAATCCCTCAGTGTCTCTCCCTCCATCTCCAATTCCTCAGTGTCTTTCACTCCATCTCCAATCCCTTAGATTCTCTCTCTCCACCTCCAATTCCTCAGTGGCTCTCCCTCCATCTCCAATCCCTCAGTGTCTATACCTCCATCTCCAATCCCTCAGTGTCTCTCCCTCCATCTCCAATCCTTCAGTCTCTCTCCCTCCATCTCCAATCCCTCAGTGTCTCTCCCTCCATCTCCAATCCTTCAGTCTCTCTCCCTCCATCTCCAATCCCTCAGTCTCTCTCCCTCCATCTCCAATCCCTCAGTGTCTCTCCCTTCATCTCTAATCCCTCAGTCTCTCTCCCTCCATCTCCAATACCTCAGTGTCCCTCCCTCCATCTCCAATCACTCAGTGTCTCTCCCTCCATCTCCAATCCGTCAGTGTCGCTTTACCTCCATCTCCAATTCTTCAGTCTCTCTCCCTCCATTGCCAATCCCCAAGTGTCTCTCCCTCCATCTCCAATCCCTCTGTCTCTCTCCCTCCATCTCCAATCCCTCCGTGTCTCTCGCTCCATCTCCAATCCCTCAGACTCTCTCCCTTCATCTCCAATCCCTCAGTGTCTCTCCCTCCTTCTCCAACACCTCAGTGTCTCTCCCTCCATCTCCAATCCCTCAGTGTCTCTCCCTCCATCTCCAATCCCTCAGTGTCTCACCCTCTATCTCCAATACCTCAGTCTCTCTCCCTCCATCTCCTGTCCCTCAGTCTCTCTCTCCCTCCATCTCCACTCCCTCAGTCTCTCTCCCTCCATCTCCAATCCCTCAGCGTTTCTCCCTCCATCTCCAATCCCTCAGTGTCTCTCCCTCCATCTCCAATCCCTCAGTCTCTCTCCCTCCATCTCCAGTTCCTCAGTCTCTCTCCCTCCATCTCCAATCCCTCAGTGTCTCTCCCTCCATCTCCAATCCCTCAGTCTCTCTCCCTCCATCTCCAGTCCCTCAGTGTATCTCCCTCCATCTCCAATCCCTCAGTGTCCCTCCCTCCATCTCCAGTCCGTCAGTGTATCTCCCTCCATCTCCAATCCTTCAGTGTCTCTCCCTCCAACTCCAATCCTGCAGTGTCTCTCCCTCCATCTCCAATCCCTCAGTGTCTCTCCCTCCATCTCCAATTCCTCAGTGTCTCTCCCTCCATCTCCAATCCCTCAGTCTCTCTCCATCTATCTCCAATCCCGCAGTCTCTCTCCCTCTATCTCCAATCCCTCAGTCTCTCTCCCTCCATCTCCAATCCCTCAGTCTCTCTCACTCCATCTCCAATCCCTCAGTCTCTCTCCCTCCATCTTCAATCCCTCAGTCACTCTCCCTCCATCTCCAATCCCTCAGTCTCTCTCCCTCCATCTCCAATCCCTCAGTGTCTCTCCCTCCATCTCCAATCCCTCAGTGTCTCTCCCTCCATCTCCAATCCCTCAGTGTCTCTCCCTCCATCTCCAATCCCTCAGTCTCTCTCCCTCCATCTCCAATCCCTCAGTCTCTCTCCCTCCATCTCCAATCCCTCAGTCTCTCTCCCTCCATCTCCAACCCCTCAGTGTCTCTCCCTCGATCTCCAATCCCTGTGTCTTTCCCTCCATCTCCAATCCCTCAGTGTCTCTCCCTCCATCTCCAATCCCTTAGTCTCTGCCTCCATCTCCAGTCCCTCAGTCTCTCTCCCTCCATCTCCAGTCCTTCAGTCTCTCTCCCTCCATCTCCAATCCCTCAGTCTCTCTCCCTCCATCTCCAGTCCCTCAGTCTCTCTCCCTCCATCTCCAATCCCTCAGATTTTCTCCCTCCATCTCCAATCCCTCAGTCTCTCTCGCTCCATCTCCAATCCCTCAGTCTCTCTCGCTCCATCTCCACTCAGTGTCTCTCCCTCCATCTCCAATCCCTCAGTGTCTCTCCCTCCATCTCCAAACCCTCAGTGTCTCTCCCTCCATCTCCAATCCCACAGTGTCTCTCCCTCCATCTCCAATCCCTCAGTGTCTCTCCCTCCATCTCCAATCCCACAGTCTCTCTCCCTCCATCTCCAATTCCTCAGTCTCTCTCCATCCATCTCCAATCCCTCAGGTTCTCTCCCTCCATCTCCAATCCCTCAGCCTCTCTCCCTCCATCTCCAATCCCTCAGTCTCTCTCCCTCCATCTCCAGTCCCTCAGTCTCTCTCCCTCCATCTCCAATCCCTCAGTTTCTCTCCCTCCATCTCCAATCCCTCAGTCTCTCTCGCTCCATCTCCAATCCCTCAGTCTCTCTCGCTCCATCTCCACTCAGTGTCTCTCCCTCCATCTCCAATCCCTCAGTGTCTCTCCCTCCATCTCCAAACCCTCAGTGTCTCTCCCTCCATCTCCAATCCCACAGTGTCTCTCCCTCCATCTCCAATCCCTCAGTGTCTCTCCCTCCATCTCCAATCCCACAGTCTCTCTCCCCTCATCTCCAATTCCTCAGTCTCTCTCCATCCAACTCCAATCCCTCAGGTTCTCTCCCTCCATCTCCAATCCCTCAGCCTCTCTCCCTCCATCTCCAATCCCTCAGTCTCTCTCCCTCCATCTCAAATCCCTCAGTCTCTCTCCCTCCATCTCCAATCCCTCAGTCTCTCTCCCTCCATCTCCAATCCCTCAGTGTCTCTCGCTCCATCTCCAATCCCTGTGTCTCTCCCTCCATCTCCAATCCCTCAGTCTCTCTCCCTCCATCTCCAATCCCTCAGTCTCTCTCCCTCCATCTCCAATCCCGCAGTCTCTCTAACTCCATCACCAATCCCTCAGTCTCTCTCCCTCCATCTCCAATCCCTCAGTGTCTCTCCCTCCATCTCCAATCCCTCAGTGTCTCTCCCTCTATCTCCAATCCCTGTGTCCCTCTCCCTCCATCTCCAATTCCTCAGTCTCTCTCCCTCCATCTCCAATCCCTCAGTCTCTCTCCCTCCATCTCCAATCCCTCAGTCTCTTTCCCTCCATCTCCAATCCCTCAGTGTCTCTCCCGCCATCTCCAATCCCTCAGTGTCTCTCCCTCCATCTCCAATCTCTCAGTGTCTCTCCCTCCATCTCCAATCCCTCAGTGTCTCTCCCTCCATCTCCAATCCCTCAGTGTCTCACCCTCCATCTCCAATCCCTCAGTGTCTCTCCCTCCATCTCCAATCCCTCAGTCTCTCTCCCTCCATCTCCAATCCCTCAGTGTCTCTCCCTCCATCTCCAATCCCTCAGTGTCTCTCCCTCCATCTCCAATCCCTCAGTGTCTCTCCCTCCATCTCCAATCCCTCAGTGTCCCTTCGTCCATCTCCAATCCCTCAATGTCTGTCCCTCCATCTCCAATCCCTCAGTGTCTCTCCCTCGATCTCCAATCCCTCAGTGTCTCTCCCTCCATCTCCAATCCCTCAGTGTCTCTCCCTCCATCTCCAATTCCTCAGTCTATCTCCCTCCATCTCCAATCCCTCTGCGTCTCTCCCTCCATCTCCAATCCCTCAGCGTCTCTCCCTCCATCTCCAAGCCCTCAGTCTCTCTCCCTCCATCTCAAATCCCTCAGTATGTCTCCCTCCATCTCCAATTCCTCAGTCCTTCTCCCTCCATCTCCAATCCCTCAGTGTCTCTCCCTCCATCTACAATCCCTCAGTGTCTCTCCCTCCATCTCCAATCCCTCAGTGTTTCTCCCTCCATCTCCAATCCCTCAGTGTCTCTCCCTCCATGTCCACTCCCTCAGTGTCTCTCCCTCCATCTCCAATCCCTCAGTCTCTCTCCCTCCATCTCCAATCCCTCAGTCTCTCTCCCTGCATCTCCAATCCCTCAGTCTTTCTCCCTCCATCTCCAAACTCTCAGTCTCTCTCCCTCCATCTCCAATCCCACAGTGTCTCTCCCTGCATCTCCAATCCCTCAGTGTCTCTCCCTCCATCTGCAATCCCTCAGTCCCTCTCCCTCCACCTCCAATCCCACAGTGTCTCTCCCTCCATCTCCAATCCCTCAGTGTCTCTCCCTCCATCTCCAATTCCTCAGTGTCTTTCACTCCATCTCCAATCCCTTAGATTCTCTCCCTCCACCTCCAATTCCTCAGTGGCTCTCCCTCCATCTCCAATCCCTCAGTGTCTATACCTCCATCTCCAATCCCTCAGTGTCTCTCCCTCCATCTCCAATCCTTCAGTCTCTCTCCCTCCATCTCCAATCCCTCAGTGTCTCTCCCTCCATCTCCAATCCTTCAGTCTCTCTCCCTCCATCTCCAATCCCTCAGTCTCTCTCCCTCCATCTCCAATCCCTCAGTGTCTCTCCCTTCATCTCTAATCCCTCAGTCTCTCTCCCTCCATCTCCAATACCTCAGTGTCCCTCCCTCCATCTCCAATCACTCAGTGTCTCTCCCTCCATCTCCAATCCGTCAGTGTCGCTTTACCTCCATCTCCAATTCTTCAGTCTCTCTCCCTCCATTGCCAATCCCCAAGTGTCTCTCCCTCCATCTCCAATCCCTCTGTCTCTCTCCCTCCATCTCCAATCCCTCCGTGTCTCTCGCTCCATCTCCAATCCCTCAGACTCTCTCCCTTCATCTCCAATCCCTCAGTGTCTCTCCCTCCTTCTCCAACACCTCAGTGTCTCTCCCTCCATCTCCAATCCCTCAGTGTCTCTCCCTCCATCTCCAATCCCTCAGTGTCTCACCCTCTATCTCCAATACCTCAGTCTCTCTCCCTCCATCTCCTGTCCCTCAGTCTCTCTCTCCCTCCATCTCCACTCCCTCAGTCTCTCTCCCTCCATCTCCAATCCCTCAGCGTTTCTCCCTCCATCTCCAATCCCTCAGTGTCTCTCCCTCCATCTCCAATCCCTCAGTCTCTCTCCCTCCATCTCCAGTTCCTCAGTCTCTCTCCCTCCATCTCCTGTCCCTCAGTCTCTCTCTCCCTCCATCTCCAATCCCTCAGTGTCTCTCCCTCCATCTCCAATCCCTCAGTCTCTCTCCCTCCATCTCCAGTCCCTCAGTGTATCTCCCTCCATCTCCAATCCCTCAGTGTCCCTCCCTCCATCTCCAGTCCGTCAGTGTATCTCCCTCCATCTCCAATCCTTCAGTGTCTCTCCCTCCAACTCCAATCCTGCAGTGTCTCTCCCTCCATCTCCAATCCCTCAGTGTCTCTCCCTCCATCTCCAATTCCTCAGTGTCTCTCCCTCCATCTCCAATCCCTCAGTCTCTCTCCATCTATCTCCAATCCCGCAGTCTCTCTCCCTCTATCTCCAATCCCTCAGTCTCTCTCCCTCCATCTCCAATCCCTCAGTCTCTCTCACTCCATCTCCAATCCCTCAGTCTCTCTCCCTCCATCTTCAATCCCTCAGTCACTCTCCCTCCATCTCCAATCCCTCAGTCTCTCTCCCTCCATCTCCAATCCCTCAGTGTCTCTCCCTCCATCTCCAATCCCTCAGTGTCTCTCCCTCCATCTCCAATCCCTCAGTGTCTCTCCCTCCATCTCCAATCCCTCAGTCTCTCTCCCTCCATCTCCAATCCCTCAGTCTCTCTCCCTCCATCTCCAATCCCTCAGTCTCTCTCCCTCCATCTCCAACCCCTCAGTGTCTCTCCCTCGATCTCCAATCCCTGTGTCTTTCCCTCCATCTCCAATCCCTCAGTGTCTCTCCCTCCATCTCCAATCCCTTAGTCTCTGCCTCCATCTCCAGTCCCTCAGTCTCTCTCCCTCCATCTCCAGTCCTTCAGTCTCTCTCCCTCCATCTCCAATCCCTCAGTCTCTCTCCCTCCATCTCCAGTCCCTCAGTCTCTCTCCCTCCATCTCCAATCCCTCAGATTTTCTCCCTCCATCTCCAATCCCTCAGTCTCTCTCGCTCCATCTCCAATCCCTCAGTCTCTCTCGCTCCATCTCCACTCAGTGTCTCTCCCTCCATCTCCAATCCCTCAGTGTCTCTCCCTCCATCTCCAAACCCTCAGTGTCTCTCCCTCCATCTCCAATCCCACAGTGTCTCTCCCTCCATCTCCAATCCCTCAGTGTCTCTCCCTCCATCTCCAATCCCACAGTCTCTCTCCCTCCATCTCCAATTCCTCAGTCTCTCTCCATCCATCTCCAATCCCTCAGGTTCTCTCCCTCCATCTCCAATCCCTCAGCCTCTCTCCCACCATCTCCAATCCCTCAGTCTCTCTCCCTCCATCTCAATACCCTCAGTCTCTCTCCCTCCATCTCCAATCCCTCAGTCTCTCTCCCTCCATCTCCAATCCCTCAGTGTCTCTCCCTCCATCTCCAATCCCTCAGTGTCTCTCCCTCCATCTCCAATCCCTCAGTCTCTCTCCCTCCATCTCCAATCCCTCAGTCTCTCTCCCTCCATCTCCAATCCCTCAGTCTCTCTAACTCCATCACCAATCCCTCAGTCTCTCTCCCTCCATCTCCAATCCCTCAGTGTCTCTCCCTCCATCTCCAATCCCTCAGTGTCTCTCCCTCTATCTCCAATCCCTGTGTCCCTCTCCCTCCATCTCCAATTCCTCAGTCTCTCTCCCTCCATCTCCAATCCCTCAGTCTCTCTCCCTCCATCTCCAATCCCTCAGTCTCTTTCCCTCCATCTCCAATCCCTCAGTCTCTCTCCCTCCATCTCCAATCCCTCAGTCTCTTTCCCTCCATCTCCAATCCCTCAGTGTCTCTCCCTCCATCTCCAATCCCTCAGTGTCTCTCCCGCCATCTCCAATCCCTCAGTGTCTCTCCCTCCATCTCCAATCTCTCAGTGTCTCTCCCTCCATCTCCAATCCCTCAGTGTCTCTCCCTCCATCTCCAATCCCTCAGTGTCTCACCCTCCATCTCCAATCCCTCAGTGTCTCTCCCTCCATCTCCAATCCCTCAGTCTCTCTCCCTCCATCTCCAATCCCTCAGTGTCTCTCCCTCCATCTCCAATCCCTCAGTGTCTCTCCCTCCATCTCCAATCCCTCAGTGTCTCTCCCTCCATCTCCAATCCCTCAGTGTCCCTTCGTCCATCTCCAATCCCTCAATGTCTCTCCCTCCATCTCCAATCCCTCAGTGTCTCTCCCTCGATCTCCAATCCCTCAGTGTCTCTCCCTCCATCTCCAATCCCTCAGTGTCTCTCCCTCCATCTCCAATTCCTCAGTCTATCTCCCTCCATCTCCAATCCCTCTGCGTCTCTCCCTCCATCTCCAATCCCTCAGCGTCTCTCCCTCCATCTCCAAGCCCTCAGTCTCTCTCCCTCCATCTCAAATCCCTCAGTATGTCTCCCTCCATCTCCAATTCCTCAATCCTTCTCCCTCCATCTCCAATCCCTCAGTGTCTCTCCCTCCATCTCCAATCCCTCAGACTCTCTCCCTCCATTGCCAATCCCCAAGTGTCTCTCCCTCCATCTCCAATCCCTCTGTCTCTCTCCCTCCATCTCCAATCCCTCCGTGTCTCTCGCTCCATCTCCAATCCCTCAGACTCTCTCCCTTCATCTCCAATCGCTCAGTCTCTCTCCCTCCATCTCCAATCCCTCAGTCTCTCTCCCTCCATCTTCAATCCCTCAGTCACTCTCCCTCCATCTCCAATCCCTCAGTCTCTCTCCCTCCATCTCCAATCACTCAGTGTCTCTCCCTCCACCTCCAATCCCTCAGTGTCCCTTCCTCCATCTCCAATCCCTCAGTGTCTCTCCCTCCATCTCCAATCCCTCAGTCTCTCTCCCTCCATCTCCAATCCCTCAGTCTCTCTCCCTCCATCTCCAATCCCTCAGTGTCTCTCCCTCCATCTCCAATCCCTCAGTGTCTCTCCCTCGATCTCCAATCCCTGTGTCTTTCCCTCCATCTCCAATCCCTCAGTGTCTCTCCCTCCATCTCCAATCCCTTAGTCTCTCCCTCCATCTCCAGTCCCTCAGTCTCTCTCCCTCCATCTCCAGTCCTTCAGTCTCTCGCCCTCCATCTCCAATCCCTCAGTCTCGCTCCCTCCATCTCCAGTCCCTCAGTCTCTCTCCCTCCATCTCCAATCCCTCAGTCTCTCTCCCTCCATCTTCAATCCCTCAGTCTCTCTCGCTCCACCTCCAATCCCTCAGTCACTCTCGCTCCATCTCCACTCAGTGTCTCTCCCTCCATCTCCAATCCCTCAGTGTCTCTCCCCCCATCTCCAAACCCTCAGTGTCTCTCCCTCCATCTCCAATCCCTCAGTGTCTCTCCCTCCATCTCCAATCCCTCAGTGTCTCTCCCTCCATCTCCAATCCCACAGTCTCTCTCCCTCCATCTCCAATCCCTCAGTCTCTCTCCCTCCATCTCCAATCCCTCAGTCTCTCTCCCTCCATCTCCAATCCCTCAGTCTCTCTCCCTCCATCTCCAATCCCTCAGTCTCTCTCCCTCCATCTCAAATCCCTCAGTCTCCCTACCTCCATCTCCGATCCCTCAGTCGCTCTCCCTCCATCTCCAATCCCTCAGTGTCTCTCCCTCCATCTCCAATCCCTCAGTGTCTCTCCCTCCATCTCCAATCCCTCAGTCTCTCTCCCTCCATCTCCAATCCCTCAGTCTCTCTCCCTCCATCTCCAATCCCTCAGTCTCTCTCCCTCCATCTCCAATCCCTCAGTCTCTCTAACTCCATCTCCAATCCCTCAGTCTCTCTCCCTCCATCTCCAATCCCAAAGTGTCTCTCCCTCCATCTCCAATCCCTCAGTGTCTCTCCCTCTATCTCCAATCCCTCAGTGTCCCTCTCCCTCTATCTCCAATTCCTCAGTCTCTCTCCCTCCATCTCCAATTCCTCAGTCTCTCTCCATACATCTCCAATCCCTTCGTCTCTTTCCTTCCATCTCCAATCCCTCAGTCTCTCTCCCTCCATCTCCAATCCCTCAGTCTCTTTCCCTCCATCTCCAATCCCTCAGTGTCTCTCCCTCCATCTCCAATCCCTCAGTGTCTCTCCCGCCATCTCCAAACCCTCAGTGTCTCTCCCTCGATCTCCAATCCTTGTGTCTTTCCCTCCATCTCCAATCCCTCAGTGTCTCTCCCTCCATCTCCAATCCCTTAGTCTCTGCCTCCATCTCCAGTCCCTCAGTCTCTCTCCCTCCATCTCCAGTCCTTCAGTCTCTCTCCCTCCATCTCCAATCCCTCAGTCTCTCTCCCTCCATCTCCAGTCCCTCAGTCTCTCTCCCTCCATCTCCAATCCCTCAGTTTCTCTCCCTCCATCTCCAATCCCTCAGTCTCTCTCGCTCCATCTCCAATCCCTCAGTCTCTCTCGCTCCATCTCCACTCAGTGTCTCTCCCTCCATCTCCAATCCCTCAGTGTCTCTCCCTCCATCTCCAAACCCTCAGTGTCTCTCCCTCCATCTCCAATCCCACAGTGTCTCTCCCTCCATCTCCAATCCCTCAGTGTCTCTCCCTCCATCTCCAATCCCACAGTCTCTCTCCCTCCATCTCCAATTCCTCAGTCTCTCTCCATCCAACTCCAATCCCTCAGGTTCTCTCCCTCCATCTCCAATCCCTCAGCCTCTCTCCCTCCATCTCCAATCCCTCAGTCTCTCTCCCTCCATCTCAAATCCCTCAGTCTCTCTCCCTCCATCTCCAATCCCTCAGTCTCTCTCCCTCCATCTCCAATCCCTCAGTGTCTCTCGCTCCATCTCCAATCCCTGTGTCTCTCCCTCCATCTCCAATCCCTCAGTCTCTCTCCCTCCAACTCCAATCCCTCAGTCTCTCTCCCTCCATCTCCAATCCCTCAGTCTCTCTAACTCCATCACCAATCCCTCAGTCTCTCTCCCTCCATCTCCAATCCCTCAGTGTCTCTCCCTCCATCTCCAATCCCTCAGTGTCTCTCCCTCTATCTCCAATCCCTGTGTCCCTCTCCCTCCATCTCCAATTCCTCAGTCTCTCTCCCTCCATCTCCAATCCCTCAGTCTCTCTCCCTCCATCTCCAATCCCTCAGTCTCTTTCCCTCCATCTCCAATCCCTCAGTCTCTCTCCCTCCATCTCCAATCCCTCAGTCTCTTTCCCTCCATCTCCAATCCCTCAGTGTCTCTCCCTCCATCTCCAATCCCTCAGTGTCTCTCCCGCCATCTCCAATCCCTCAGTGTCTCTCCCTCCATCTCCAATCTCTCAGTGTCTCTCTCTCCATCTCCAATCCCTCAGTGTCTCTCCCTCCATCTCCAATCCCTCAGTGTCTCACCCTCCATCTCCAATCCCTCAGTGTCTCTCCCTCCATCTCCAATCCCTCAGTCTCTCTCCCTCCATCTCCAATCCCTCAGTGTCTCTCCCTCCATCTCCAATCCCTCAGTGTCTCTCCCTCCATCTCCAATCCCTCAGTGTCTCTCCCTCCATCTCCAATCCCTCAGTGTCCCTTCGTCCATCTCCAATCCCTCAATGTCTCTCCCTCCATCTCCAATCCCTCAGTGTCTCTCCCTCGATCTCCAATCCCTCAGTGTCTCTCCCTCCATCTCCAAACCCTCAGTGTCTCTCCCTCCATCTCCAATTCCTCAGTCTATCTCCCTCCATCTCCAATCCCTCTGCGTCTCTCCCTCCATCTCCAATCCCTCAGCGTCTCTCCCTCCATCTCCAAGCCCTCAGTCTCTCTCCCTCCATCTCAAATCCCTCAGTATGTCTCCCTCCATCTCCAATTCCTCAGTCCTTCTCCCTCCATCTCCAATCCCTCAGTGTCTCTCCCTCCATCTACAATCCCTCAGTGTCTCTCCCTCCATCTCCAATCCCTCAGTGTTTCTCCCTCCATCTCCAATCCCTCAGTGTCTCTCCCTCCATGTCCACTCCCTCAGTGTCTCTCCCTCCATCTCCAATCCCTCAGTCTCTCTCCCTCCATCTCCAATCCCTCAGTCTCTCTCCCTGCATCTCCAATCCCTCAGTCTCTCTCCCTCCATCTCCAATCCCACAGTGTCTCTCCCTGCATCTCCAATCCCTCAGTATCTCCCTCCAGCTCCAATCCCTCAGTCCCTCTCCCTCCACCTCCAATCCCACAGTGTCTCTCCCTCCATCTCCAATCCCTCAGTGTCTCTCCCTCCATCTCCAATTCCTCAGTGTCTTTCACTCCATCTCCAATCCCTTAGATTCTCTCCCTCCACCTCCAATTCCTCAGTGGCTCTCCCTCCATCTCCAATCCCTCAGTGTCTATACCTCCATCTCCAATCCCTCAGTGTCTCTCCCTCCATCTCCAATCCTTCAGTCTCTCTCCCTCCATCTCCAATCCCTCAGTCTCTCTCCCTCCATCTCCAATCCCTCAGTGTCTCTCCCTTCATCTCTAATCCATCAGTCTCTCTCCCTCCATCTCCAATCCCTCAGTGTCTCTCCCTCATTCTCCAATCCCTCAGTGTCTCTCCCTCCATCTCCAATACCTCAGTGTCCCTCCCTCCATCTCCAATCACTCAGTGTCTCTCCCTCCATCTCCAATCCGTCAGTGTCGCTTTACCTCCATCTCCAATTCTTCAGTCTCTCTCCCTCCATTGCCAATCCCCAAGTGTCTCTCCCTCCATCTCCAATCCCTCTGTCTCTCTCCCTCCATCTCCAATCCCTCCGTGTCTCTCGCTCCATCTCCAATCCCTCAGACTCTCTCCCTTCATCTCCAATCCCTCAGTGTCTCTCCCTCCTTCTCCAACACCTCAGTGTCTCTCCCTCCATCTCCAATCCCTCAGTGTCTCTCCCTCCATCTCCAATCCCTCAGTGTCTCACCCTCTATCTCCAATACCTCAGTCTCTCTCCCTCCATCTCCTGTCCCTCAGTCTCTCTCTCCCTCCATCTCCACTCCCTCAGTCTCTCTCCCTCCATCTCCAATCCCTCAGTGTTTCTCCCTCCATCTCCAATCCCTCAGTGTCTCTCCCTCCATCTCCAATCCCTCAGTCTCTCTCCCTCCATCTCCAGTTCCTCAGTCTCTCTCCCTCCATCTCCTGTCCCTCAGTCTCTCTCTCCCTCCATCTCCAATCCCTCAGTGTCTCTCCCTCCATCTCCAATCCCTCAGTCTCTCTCCCTCCATCTCCAGTCCCTCAGTGTATCTCCCTCCATCTCCAATCCCTCAGTGTCCCTCCCTCCATCTCCAGTCCGTCAGTGTATCTCCCTCCATCTCCAATCCTTCAGTGTCTCTCCCTCCAACTCCAATCCTGCAGTGTCTCTCCCTCCATCTCCAATCCCTCAGTGTCTCTCCCTCCATCTCCAATTCCTCAGTGTCTCTCCCTCCATCTCCAATCCCTCAGTCTCTCTCCATCTATCTCCAATCCCGCAGTCTCTCTCCCTCTATCTCCAATCCCTCAGTCTCTCTCCCTCCATCTCCAATCCCTCAGTCTCTCTCACTCCATCTCCAATCCCTCAGTCTCTCTCCCTCCATCTTCAATCCCTCAGTCACTCTCCCTCCATCTCCAATCCCTCAGTCTCTCTCCCTCCATCTCCAATCCCTCAGTGTCTCTCCCTCCATCTCCAATCCCTCAGTGTCTCTCCCTCCATCTCCAATCCCTCACTGTCTCTCCCTCCATCTCCAATCCCTCAGTCTCTCTCCCTCCATCTCCAATCCCTCAGTCTCTCTCCCTCCATCTCCAATCCCTCAGTCTCTCTCCCTCCATCTCCAACCCCTCAGAGTCTCTCCCTCGATCTCCAATCCCTGTGTCTTTCCCTCCATCTCCAATCCCTCAGTGTCTCTCCCTCCATCTCCAATCCCTTAGTCTCTGCCTCCATCTCCAGTCCCTCAGTCTCTCTCCCTCCATCTCCAGTCCTTCAGTCTCTCTCCCTCCATCTCCAATCCCTCAGTCTCTCTCCCTCCATCTCCAGTCCCTCAGTCTCTCTCCCTCCATCTCCAATCCCTCAGTTTCTCTCCCTCCATCTCCAATCCCTCAGTCTCTCTCGCTCCATCTCCAATCCCTCAGTCTCTCTCGCTCCATCTCCACTCAGTGTCTCTCCCTCCATCTCCAATCCCTCAGTGTCTCTCCCTCCATCTCCAAACCCTCAGTGTCTCTCCCTCCATCTCCAATCCCACAGTGTCTCTCCCTCCATCTCCAATCCCTCAGTGTCTCTCCCTCCATCTCCAATCCCACAGTCTCTCTCCCTCCATCTCCAATTCCTCAGTCTCTCTCCATCCATCTCCAATCCCTCAGGTTCTCTCCCTCCATCTCCAATCCCTCAGCCTCTCTCCCACCATCTCCAATCCCTCAGTCTCTCTCACTCCATCTCAATACCCTCAGTCTCTCTCCCTCCATCTCCAATCCCTCAGTCTCTCTCCCTCCATCTCCAATCCCTCAGTGTCTCTCCCTCCATCTCCAATCCCTCAGTGTCTCTCCCTCCATCTCCAATCCCACAGTCTCTCTCCCTCCATCTCCAATTCCTCAGTCTCTCTCCATCCAACTCCAATCCCTCAGGTTCTCTCCCTCCATCTCCAATCCCTCAGCCTCTCTCCCTCCATCTCCAATCCCTCAGTCTCTCTCCCTCCATCTCAAATCCCTCAGTCTCTCTCCCTCCATCTCCAAGCCCTCAGTCTCTCTCCCTCCATCTCAAATCCCTCAGTATGTCTCCCTCCATCTCCAATTCCTCAGTCCTTCTCCCTCCATCTCCAATCCCTCAGTGTCTCTCCCTCCATCTACAATCCCTCAGTGTCTCTCCCTCCATCTCCAATCCCTCAGTGTTTCTCCCTCCATCTCCAATCCCTCAGTGTCTCTCCCTCCATGTCCACTCCCTCAGTGTCTCTCCCTCCATCTCCAATCCCTCAGTCTCTCTCCCTCCATCTCCAATCCCTCAGTCTCTCTCCCTGCATCTCCAATCCCTCAGTCTTTCTCCCTCCATCTCCAAACTCTCAGTCTCTCTCCCTCCATCTCCAATCCCACAGTGTCTCTCCCTGCATCTCCAATCCCTCAGTATCTCCCTCCAGCTCCAATACCTCAGTCCCTCTCCCTCCACCTCCAATCCCACAGTGTCTCTCCCTCCATCTCCAATCCCTCAGTGTCTCTCCCTCCATCTCCAATTCCTCAGTGTCTTTCACTCCATCTCCAATCCCTTAGATTCTCTCCCTCCACCTCCAATTCCTCAGTGGCTCTCCCTCCATCTCCAATCCCTCAGTGTCTATACCTCCATCTCCAATCCCTCAGTGTCTCTCCCTCCATCTCCAATCCTTCAGTCTCTCTCCCTCCATCTCCAATCCCTCAGTCTCTCTCCCTCCATCTCCAATCCCTCAGTGTCTCTCCCTTCATCTCTAATCCATCAGTCTCTCTCCCTCCATCTCCAATCCCTCAGTGTCTCTCCCTCATTCTCCAATCCCTCAGTGTCTCTCCCTCCATCTCCAATACCTCAGTGTCCCTCCCTCCATCTCCAATCACTCAGTGTCTCTCCCTCCATCTCCAATCCGTCAGTGTCGCTTTACCTCCATCTCCAATTCTTCAGTCTCTCTCCCTCCATTGCCAATCCCCAAGTGTCTCTCCCTCCATCTCCAATCCCTCTGTCTCTCTCCCTCCATCTCCAATCCCTCCGTGTCTCTCGCTCCATCTCCAATCCCTCAGACTCTCTCCCTTCATCTCCAATCCCTCAGTGTCTCTCCCTCCTTCTCCAACACCTCAGTGTCTCTCCCTCCATCTCCAATCCCTCAGTGTCTCTCCCTCCATCTCCAATCCCTCAGTGTCTCACCCTCTATCTCCAATACCTCAGTCTCTCTCCCTCCATCTCCTGTCCCTCAGTCTCTCTCTCCCTCCATCTCCACTCCCTCAGTCTCTCTCCCTCCATCTCCAATCCCTCAGTGTTTCTCCCTCCATCTCCAATCCCTCAGTGTCTCTCCCTCCATCTCCAATCCCTCAGTCTCTCTCCCTCCATCTCCAGTTCCTCAGTCTCTCTCCCTCCATCTCCTGTCCCTCAGTCTCTCTCTCCCTCCATCTCCAATCCCTCAGTGTCTCTCCCTCCATCTCCAATCCCTCAGTCTCTCTCCCTCCATCTCCAGTCCCTCAGTGTATCTCCCTCCATCTCCAATCCCTCAGTGTCCCTCCCTCCATCTCCAGTCCGTCAGTGTATCTCCCTCCATCTCCAATCCTTCAGTGTCTCTCCCTCCAACTCCAATCCTGCAGTGTCTCTCCCTCCATCTCCAATCCCTCAGTGTCTCTCCCTCCATCTCCAATTCCTCAGTGTCTCTCCCTCCATCTCCAATCCCTCAGTCTCTCTCCATCTATCTCCAATCCCGCAGTCTCTCTCCCTCTATCTCCAATCCCTCAGTCTCTCTCCCTCCATCTCCAATCCCTCAGTCTCTCTCACTCCATCTCCAATCCCTCAGTCTCTCTCCCTCCATCTTCAATCCCTCAGTCACTCTCCCTCCATCTCCAATCCCTCAGTCTCTCTCCCTCCATCTCCAATCCCTCAGTGTCTCTCCCTCCATCTCCAATCCCTCAGTGTCTCTCCCTCCATCTCCAATCCCTCACTGTCTCTCCCTCCATCTCCAATCCCTCAGTCTCTCTCCCTCCATCTCCAATCCCTCAGTCTCTCTCCCTCCATCTCCAATCCCTCAGTCTCTCTCCCTCCATCTCCAACCCCTCAGAGTCTCTCCCTCGATCTCCAATCCCTGTGTCTTTCCCTCCATCTCCAATCCCTCAGTGTCTCTCCCTCCATCTCCAATCCCTTAGTCTCTGCCTCCATCTCCAGTCCCTCAGTCTCTCTCCCTCCATCTCCAGTCCTTCAGTCTCTCTCCCTCCATCTCCAATCCCTCAGTCTCTCTCCCTCCATCTCCAGTCCCTCAGTCTCTCTCCCTCCATCTCCAATCCCTCAGTTTCTCTCCCTCCATCTCCAATCCCTCAGTCTCTCTCGCTCCATCTCCAATCCCTCAGTCTCTCTCGCTCCATCTCCACTCAGTGTCTCTCCCTCCATCTCCAATCCCTCAGTGTCTCTCCCTCCATCTCCAAACGCTCAGTGTCTCTCCCTCCATCTCCAATCCCACAGTGTCTCTCCCTCCATCTCCAATCCCTCAGTGTCTCTCCCTCCATCTCCAATCCCACAGTCTCTCTCCCTCCATCTCCAATTCCTCAGTCTCTCTCCATCCATCTCCAATCCCTCAGGTTCTCTCCCTCCATCTCCAATCCCTCAGCCTCTCTCCCACCATCTCCAATCCCTCAGTCTCTCTCCCTCCATCTCAATACCCTCAGTCTCTCTCCCTCCATCTCCAATCCCTCAGTCTCTCTCCCTCCATCTCCAATCCCTCAGTGTCTCTCCCTCCATCTCCAATCCCTCAGTGTCTCTCCCTCCATCTCCAATCCCACAGTCTCTCTCCCTCCATCTCCAATTCCTCAGTCTCTCTCCATCCAACTCCAATCCCTCAGGTTCTCTCCCTCCATCTCCAATCCCTCAGCCTCTCTCCCTCCATCTCCAATCCCTCAGTCTCTCTCCCTCCATCTCAAATCCCTCAGTCTCTCTCCCTCCATCTCCAATCCCTCAGTCTCTCTCCCTCCATCTCCAATCCCTCAGTGTCTCTCGCTCCATCTCCAATCCCTGTGTCTCTCCCTCCATCTCCAATCCCTCAGTCTCTCTCCCTCCATCTCCAATCCCTCAGTCTCTCTCCCTCCATCTCCAATCCCTCAGTCTCTCTAACTCCATCACCAATACCTCAGTCTCTCTCCCTCCATCTCCAATCCCTCAGTGTCTCTCCCTCCATCTCCAATCCCTCAGTGTCTCTCCCTCTATCTCCAATCCCTGTGTCCCTCTCCCTCCATCTCCAATTCCTCAGTCTCTCTCCCTCCATCTCCAATCCCTCAGTCTCTCTCCCTCCATCTCCAATCCCTCAGTCTCTTTCCCTCCATCTCCAATCCCTCAGTCTCTCTCCCTCCATCTCCAATCCCTCAGTCTCTTTCCCTCCATCTCCAATCCCTCAGTGTCTCTCCCTCCATCTCCAATCCCTCAGTGTCTCTCCCGCCATCTCCAATCCCTCAGTGTCTCTCCCTCCATCTCCAATCTCTCAGTGTCTCTCCCTCCATCTCCAATCCCTCAGTGTCTCTCCCTCCATCTCCAATCCCTCAGTGTCTCACCCTCCATCTCCAATCCCTCAGTGTCTCTCCCTCCATCTCCAATCCCTCAGTCTCTCTCCCTCCATCTCCAATCCCTCAGTGTCTCTCCCTCCATCTCCAATCCCTCAGTGTCTCTCCCTCCATCTCCAATCCCTCAGTGTCTCTCCCTCCATCTCCAATCACTCAGTGTCCCTTCGTCCATCTCCAATCCCTCAATGTCTCTCCCTCCATCTCCAATCCCTCAGTGTCTCTCCCTCGATCTCCAATCCCTCAGTGTCTCTCCCTCCATCTCCAATCCCTCAGTGTCTCTCCCTCCATCTCCAATTCCTCAGTCTATCTCCCTCCATCTCCACTCCCTCTGCGTCTCTCCCTCCATCTCCAATCCCTCAGCGTCTCTCCCTCCATCTCCAAGCCCTCAGTCTCTCTCCCTCCATCTCAAATCCCTCAGTATGTCTCCCTCCATCTCCAATTCCTCAGTCCTTCTCCCTCCATCTCCAATCCCTCAGTGTCTCTCCCTCCATCTACAATCCCTCAGTGTCTCTCCCTCCATCTCCAATCCCTCAGTGTTTCTCCCTCCATCTCCAATCCCTCAGTGTCTCTCCCTCCATGTCCACTCCCTCAGTGTCTCTCCCTCCATCTCCAATCCCTCAGTCTCTCTCCCTCCATCTCCAATCCCTCAGTCTCTCTCCCTGCATCTCCAATCCCTCAGTCTTTCTCCCTCCATCTCCAAACTCTCAGTCTCTCTCCCTCCATCTCCAATCCCACAGTGTCTCTCCCTGCATCTCCAATCCCTCAGTATCTCCCTCCAGCTCCAATCCCTCAGTGTCTCTCCCTCCATCTGCAATCCCTCAGTCCCTCTCCCTCCACCTCCAATCCCACAGTGTCTCTCCCTCCATCTCCAATCCCTCAGTGTCTCTCCCTCCATCTCCAATTCCTCAGTGTCTTTCACTCCATCTCCAATCCCTTAGATTCTCTCCCTCCACCTCCAATTCCTCAGTGGCTCTCCCTCCATCTCCAATCCCTCAGTGTCTATACCTCCATCTCCAATCCCTCAGTGTCTCTCCCTCCATCTCCAATCCTTCAGTCTCTCTCCCTCCATCTCCAATCCCTCAGTCTCTCTCCCTCCATCTCCAATCCCTCAGTGTCTCTCCCTTCATCTCTAATCCCTCAGTCTCTCTCCCTCCATCTCCAATCCCTCAGTGTCTCTCCCTCATTCTCCAATCCCTCAGTGTCTCTCCCTCCATCTCCAATACCTCAGTGTCCCTCCCTCCATCTCCAATCACTCAGTGTCTCTCCCTCCATCTCCAATCCGTCAGTGTCGCTTTACCTCCATCTCCAATTCTTCAGTCTCTCTCCCTCCATTGCCAATCCCCAAGTGTCTCTCCCTCCATCTCCAATCCCTCTGTCTCTCTCCCTCCATCTCCAATCCCTCCGTGTCTCTCGCTCCATCTCCAATCCCTCAGACTCTCTCCCTTCATCTCCAATCCCTCAGTGTCTCTCCCTCCTTCTCCAACACCTCAGTGTCTCTCCCTCCATCTCCAATCCCTCAGTGTCTCTCCCTCCATCTCCAATCCCTCAGTGTCTCACCCTCTATCTCCAATACCTCAGTCTCTCTCCCTCCATCTCCTGTCCCTCAGTCTCTCTCTCCCTCCATCTCCACTCCCTCAGTCTCTCTCCCTCCATCTCCAATCCCTCAGTGTTTCTCCCTCCATCTCCAATCCCTCAGTGTCTCTCCCTCCATCTCCAATCCCTCAGTCTCTCTCCCTCCATCTCCAGTTCCTCAGTCTCTCTCCCTCCATCTCCTGTCCCTCAGTCTCTCTCTCCCTCCATCTCCAATCCCTCAGTGTCTCTCCCTCCATCTCCAATCCCTCAGTCTCCCTCCCTCCATCTCCAGTCCCTCAGTGTATCTCCCTCCATCTCCAATCCCTCAGTGTCCCTCCCTCCATCTCCAGTCCGTCAGTGTATCTCCCTCCATCTCCAATCCTTCAGTGTCTCTCCCTCCAACTCCAATCCTGCAGTGTCTCTCCCTCCATCTCCAATCCCTCAGTGTCTCTCCCTCCATCTCCAATTCCTCAGTGTCTCTCCCTCCATCTCCAATCCCTCAGTCTCTCTCCATCTATCTCCAATCCCGCAGTCTCTCTCCCTCTATCTCCAATCCCTCAGTCTCTCTCCCTCCATCTCCAATCCCTCAGTCACTCTCACTCCATCTCCAATCCCTCAGTCTCTCTCCCTCCATCTTCAATCCCTCAGTCACTCTCCCTCCATCTCCAATCCCTCAGTCTCTCTCCCTCCATCTCCAATCCCTCAGTGTCTCTCCCTCCATCTCCAATCCCTCAGTGTCTCTCCCTCCATCTCCAATCCCTCACTGTCTCTCCCTCCATCTCCAATCCGTCAGTCTCTCTCCCTCCATCTCCAATCCCTCAGTCTCTCTCCCTCCATCTCCAATCCCTCAGTCTCTCTCCCTCCATCTCCAACCCCTCAGTGTCTCTCCCTCGATCTCCAATCCCTGTGTCTTTCCCTCCATCTCCAATCCCTCAGTGTCTCTCCCTCCATCTCCAATCCCTTAGTCTCTGCCTCCATCTCCAGTCCCTCAGTCTCTCTCCCTCCATCTCCAGTCCTTCAGTCTCTCTCCCTCCATCTCCAATCCCTCAGTCTCTCTCCCTCCATCTCCAGTCCCTCAGTCTCTCTCCCTCCATCTCCAATCCCTCAGTTTCTCTCCCTCCATCTCCAATCCCTCAGTCTCTCTCGCTCCATCTCCAATCCCTCAGTCTCTCTCGCTCCATCTCCACTCAGTGTCTCTCCCTCCATCTCCAATCCCTCAGTGTCTCTCCCTCCATCTCCAAACCCTCAGTGTCTCTCCCTCCATCTCCAATCCCACAGTGTCTCTCCCTCCATCTCCAATCCCTCAGTGTCTCTCCCTCCATCTCCAATCCCACAGTCTCTCTCCCTCCATCTCCAATTCCTCAGTCTCTCTCCATCCATCTCCAATCCCTCAGGTTCTCTCCCTCCATCTCCAATCCCTCAGCCTCTCTCCCACCATCTCCAATCCCTCAGTCTCTCTCCCTCCATCTCAATACCCTCAGTCTCTCTCCCTCCATCTCCAATCCCTCAGTCTCTCTCCCTCCATCTCCAATCCCTCAGTGTCTCTCCCTCCATCTCCAATCCCTCAGTGTCTCTCCCTCCATCTCCAATCCCTCAGTCTCTCTCCCTCCATCTCCAATCCCTCAGTCTCTCTCCCTCCATCTCCAATCCCTCAGTCTCTCTAACTCCATCACCAATCCCTCAGTCTCTCCCCCTCCATCTCCAATCCCTCAGTGTCTCTCCCTCCATCTCCAATCCCTCAGTGTCTCTCCCTCTATCTCCAATCCCTGTGTCCCTCTCCCTCCATCTCCAATTCCTCAGTCTCTCTCCCTCCATCTCCAATCCCTCAGTCTCTCTCCCTCCATCTCCAATCCCTCAGTCTCTTTCCCTCCATCTCCAATCCCTCAGTCTCTCTCCCTCCATCTCCAATCCCTCAGTCTCTTTCCCTCCATCTCCAATCCCTGTGTCTCTCCCTACATCTCCAATCCCTCAGTGTCTCTCCCGCCATCTCCAATCCCTCAGTGTCTCTCCCTCCATCTCCAATCTCTCAGTGTCTCTCCCTCCATCTCCAATCCCTCAGTGTCTCTCCCTCCATCTCCAATCCCTCAGTGTCTCACCCTCCATCTCCAATCCCTCAGTGTCTCTCCCTCCATCTCCAATCCCTCAGTCTCTCTCCCTCCATCTCCAATCCCTCAGTGTCTCTCCCTCCATCTCCAATCCCTCAGTGTCTCTCCCTCCATCTCCAATCCCTCAGTGTCTCTCCCTCCATCTCCAATCCCTCAGTGGCCCTTCGTCCATCTCCAATCCCTCAATGTCTCTCCCTCCATCTCCAATCCCTCAGTGTCTCTCCCTCGATCTCCAATCCCTCAGTGTCTCTCCCTCCATCTCCAATCCCTCAGTGTCTCTCCCTCCATCTCCAATTCCTCAGTCTATCTCCCTCCATCTCCAATCCCTCTGCGTCTCTCCCTCCATCTCCAATCCCTCAGCGTCTCTCCCTCCATCTCCAAGCCCTCAGTCTCTCTCCCTCCATCTCAAATCCCTCAGTATGTCTCCCTCCATCTCCAATTCCTCAGTCCTTCTCCCTCCATCTCCAATCCCTCAGTGTCTCTCCCTCCATCTCCAATCCCTCAGACTCTCTCCCTCCATTGCCAATCCCCAAGTGTCTCTCCCTCCATCTCCAATCCCTCTGTCTCTCTCCCTCCATCTCCAATCCCTCCGTGTCTCTCGCTCCATCTCCAATCCCTCAGACTCTCTCCCTTCATCTCCAATCGCTCAGTCTCTCTCCCTCCATCTCCAATCCCTCAGTCTCTCTCCCTCCATCTTCAATCCCTCAGTCACTCTCCCTCCATCTCCAATCCCTCAGTCTCTCTCCCTCCATCTCCAATCACTCAGTGTCTCTCCCTCCACCTCCAATCCCTCAGTGTCCCTTCCTCCATCTCCAATCCCTCAGTGTCTCTCCCTCCATCTCCAATCCCTCAGTCTCTCTCCCTCCATCTCCTATCCCTCAGTCTCTCTCCCTCCATCTCCAATCCCTCAGTGTCTCTCCCTCCATCTCCAATCCCTCAGTGTCTCTCCCTCGATCTCCAATCCCTGTGTCTTTCCCTCCATCTCCAATCCCTCAGTGTCTCTCCCTCCATCTCCAATCCCTTAGTCTCTCCCTCCATCTCCAGTCCCTCAGTCTCTCTCCCTCCATCTCCAGTCCTTCAGTCTCTCGCCCTCCATCTCCAATCCCTCAGTCTCGCTCCCTCCATCTCCAGTCCCTCAGTCTCTCTCCCTCCATCTCCAATCCCTCAGTCTCTCTCCCTCCATCTCCAATCCCTCAGTCTCTCTCGCTCCATCTCCAATCCCTCAGTCACTCTCGCTCCATCTCCACTCAGTGTCTCTCCCTCCATCTCCAATCCCTCAGTGTCTCTCCCCCCATCTCCAAACCCTCAGTGTCTCTCCCTCCATCTCCAATCCCTCAGTGTCTCTCCCTCCATCTCCAATCCCTCAGTGTCTCTCCCTCCATCTCCAATCCCACAGTCTCTCTCCCTCCATCTCCAATCCCTCAGTCTCTCTCCCTCCATCTCCAATCCCTCAGTCTCTCTCCCTCCATCTCCAATCCCTCAGTCTCTCTCCCTCCATCTCCAATCCCTCAGTCTCTCTCCCTCCATCTCAAATCCCTCAGTCTCACTACCTCCATCTCCGATCCCTCAGTCGCTCTCCCTCCATCTCCAATCCCTCAGTGTCTCTCCCTCCATCTCCAATCCCTCAGTGTCTCTCCCTCCATCTCCAATCCCTCAGTCTCTCTCCCTCCATCTCCAATCCCTCAGTCTCTCTCCCTCCATCTCCAATCCCTCAGTCTCTCTCCCTCCATCTCCAATCCCTCAGTCTCTCTAACTCCATCTCCAATCCCTCAGTCTCTCTCCCTCCATCTCCAATCCCAAAGTGTCTCTCCCTCCATCTCCAATCCCTCAGTGTCTCTCCCTCTATCTCCAATCCCTCAGTGTCCCTCTCCCTCTATCTCCAATTCCTCAGTCTCTCTCCCTCCATCTCCAATTCCTCAGTCTCTCTCCATACATCTCCAATCCCTTCGTCTCTTTCCTTCCATCTCCAATCCCTCAGTCTCTCTCCCTCCATCTCCAATCCCTCAGTCTCTTTCCCTCCATCTCCAATCCCTCAGTGTCTCTCCCTCCATCTCCAATCCCTCAGTGTCTCTCCCGCCATCTCCAAACCCTCAGTGTCTCTCCCTCCATCTCCAATCTCTCAGTGTCTCTCCCTCCATCTCCAATCCCTCAGTGTCTCTCCCTCCATCTCCAATCCCTCAGTGTCTCTCCCTCCATCTCGAATCCCTCAGTGTCTCTCCCTCCATCTCCAATCCCTCAGTCTCTCTCCCTCCATCGCCAATACCTCAGTGTCTCTCCCGCCATCTCCAATCCCTCAGTGTCTCTCCCTCCATCTCCAATCCCTCAGTCTCTCTCCCTCCATCTCCAATCCCTCAGTGTCCCTCCCTCCATCTCCAATCCCTCAGTGTCTCTTCCTCCATCTCCAATCCCTCAGTGTGTCTCCCTCCATCTCCAATCCCTCTGCGTCTCTCCCTCCATCTCCAATCCCTCAGCGTCTCTCCCTCCATCTCCAAGCCCTCAGTCTCTCTCCCTCCATCTCCAATTCCTCAGTCCTTCTCCCTCCATCTCCAATCCCTCAGTGTCTCTCCCTCCATCTACAATCCCTCAGTGTCTCTCCCTCCATCTCCAATCCTTCAGTGTTTCTCCCTCCATCTCCAATCCCTTAGTGTCTCTCCCTCCATGTCCACTCCCTCAGTGTCTCTCCCTCCATCTCCAATCCCTCAGTCTCTCTCCCTCCATCTCCAATCCCTCAGTCTCTCTCCCTGCATCTCCAATCCCTCAGTCTTTCTCCCTCCATCTCCAATCTCTCAGTCTCTCTCCCTCCATCTCCAATCCCACAGTGTCTCTCCCTGCATCTCCAATCCCTCAGTGACTCCCTCCAGCTCCAATCCCTCAGTGTCTCTCCCTCCATCTGCAATCCCTCAGTCCCTCTCCCTCCACCTCCAATCCCACAGTGTCTCTCCCTCCATCTCCAATCCCTCAGTGTCTCTCCCTCCATCTCCAATCCCTCAGTGTCTTTCACTCCATCTCCAATCCCTTAGATTCTCTCCCTCCACCTCCAATTCCTCAGTGGCTCTCCCTCCATCTCCAATCCCTCAGTGTCTATACCTCCATCTCCAATCCCTCAGTGTCTCTCCCTCCATCTCCAATCCTTCAGTCTCTCTCCCTCCATCTCCAATCCCTCAGTCTCTCTCCCTCCATCGCCAATACCTCAGTGTCTCTCCCGCCATCTCCAATCCCTCAGTGTCTCTCCCTCCATCTCCAATCCCTCAGTCTCTCTCCCTCCATCTCCAATCCCTCAGTGTCCCTCCCTCCATCTCCAATCCCTCAGTGTCTCTTCCTCCATCTCCAATCCCTCAGTGTGTCTCCCTCCATCTCCAATCCCTCTGCGTCTCTCCCTCCATCTCCAATCCCTCAGCGTCTCTCCCTCCATCTCCAAGCCCTCAGTCTCTCTCCCTCCATCTCAAATCCCTCAGTATCTCTCCCTCCATCTCCAATTCCTCAGTCCTTCTCCCTCCATCTCCAATCCCTCAGTGTCTCTCCCTCCATCTACAATCCCTCAGTGTCTCTACCTCCATCTCCAATCCTTCAGTGTTTCTCCCTCCATCTCCAATCCCTCAGTGTCTCTCCCTCCATGTCCACTCCCTCAGTGTCTCTCCCTCCATCTCCAATCCCTCAGTCTCTCTCCCTCCATCTCCAATCCCTCAGTCTCTCTCCCTGCATCTCCAATCCCTCAGTCTTTCTCCCTCCATCTCCAATCTCTCAGTCTCTCCCCCTCCATCTCCAATCCCAGAGTGTCTCTCCCTGCATCTCCAATCCCTCAGTGTCTCCCTCCAGCTCCAATCCCTCAGTGTCTCTCCCTCCATCTGCAATCCCTCAGTCCCTCTCCCTCCACCTCCAATCCCACAGTGTCTCTCCCTCCATCTCCAATCCCTCAGTGTCTCTCCCTCCATCTCCAATCCCTCAGTGTCTTTCACTCCATCTCCAATCCCTTAGATTCTCTCCCTCCACCTCCAATTCCTCAGTGGCTCTACCTCCATCTCCAATCCCTCAGTGTCTATACCTCCATCTCCAATCCCTCAGTGTCTCTCCCTCCATCTCCAATCCTTCAGTCTCTCTCCCTCCATCTCCAATCCCTCAGTCTCTCTCCCTCCATCTCCAATCCCTCAGTGTCTCTCCCTTCATCTCTAATCCCTCAATCTCTCTCCCTCCATCTCCAATCCCTCAGTGTCTCACCCTCATTCTCCAATCCCTCAGTGTCTCTCCCTCCATCTCCAATCCCTCAGTGTCCCTCCCTCCATCTCCAATCACTCAGTGTCTCTCCCTCCGTCTCCAATCCGTCAGTGTCGCTTTACCTCCATCTCCAATTCCTCAGTCTCTCTCCCTCCATTGCCAATCCCCAAGTGTCTCTCCCTCCATCTCCAATCCCTCTGTCTCTCTCCCTCCATCTCCAATCCCTCCGTGTCTCTCGCTCCATCTCCAATCCCTCAGACTCTCTCCCTTCATCTCCAATCGCTCAGTCTCTCTCCCTCCATCTCCAATCCCTCAGTCTCTCTCCCTCCATCTTCAATCCCTCAGTCACTCTCCCTCCATCTCCAATCCCTCAGTCTCTCTCCCTCCATCTCCAATCCCTCAGTTTCTCTCCCTCCACCTCCAATCCCTCAGTGTCCCTTCCTCCATCTCCAATCCCTCAGTGTCTCTCCCTCCATCTCCAATCCCTCAGTCTCTCTCCCTCCATCTCCAATCCCTCAGTGTCTCTCCCTCCACTCCAATCCCTCAGTGTCTCTCCCTCGATCTCCAATCCCTGTGTCTTTCCCTCCATCTCCAATCCCTCAGTGTCTCTCCCTCCATCTCCAATCCCTTAGTCTCTCCCTCCATCTCCAGTCCCTCAGTCTCTCTCCCTCCATCTCCAGTCCTTCAGTCTCTCGCCCTCCATCTCCAATCCCTCAGTCTCTCTCCCTCCATCTCCAGTCCCTCAGTCTCTCTCCCTCCATCTCCAATCCCTCAGTCTCTCTCCCACCATCTCCAATCCCTCAGTCTCTCTCGCTCCATCTCCAATCCCTCAGTCACTCTCGCTCCATCTCCACTCAGTGTCTCTCCCTCCATCTCCAATCCCTCAGTGTCTCTCCCCCCATCTCCAAACCCTCAGTGTCTCTCCCTCCATCTCCAATCCCTCAGTGTCTCTCCCTCCATCTCCAATCCCTCAGTGTCTCTCCCTCCATCTCCAATCCGTCAGTGTCGCTTTACCTCCATCTCCAATTCCTCAGTCTCTCTCCCTCCATTGCCAATCCCCAAGTGTCTCTCCCTCCATCTCCAATCCCTCTGTCTCTCTCCCTCCATCTCCAATCCCTCCGTGTCTCTCGCTCCATCTCCAATCCCTCAGACTCTCGCCCTTCATCTCCAATCGCTCAGTCTCTCTCCCTCCATCTCCAATCCCTCAGTGTCTCTCCCTCCCTCTCCAATCCCTCAGTGTCTCTCCCTCCATCTCCAATCCCTCAGTGTCTCTCCCTCCATCTCTAATCCCTCAGTCTCTCTCGCTCCATCTCCAATCCCTCAGTCACTCTCGCTCCATCTCCACTCAGTGTCTCTCCCTCCATCTCCAATCCCTCAGTGTCTCTCCCCCCATCTCGAAACCCTCAGTGTCTCTCCCTCCATCTCCAATCCCTCAGTGTCTCTCCCTCCATCTCCAATCCCTCAGTGTCTCTCCCTCCAACTCCAATTCCTCAGTCTCTCTCCCTCCATCTCCAATCCCTCTGCGTCTCTCCCTCCATCTCCAATCCCTCAGCGTCTCTCCCTCCATATCCAATTCCTCAGTCCTTCTCCCTCCATCTCCAATCCCTCAGTGTCTCTCCCTCCATCTACAATCCCTCAGTGTCTCTCCCTCCATCTCCAATCGCTCAGTCTCTCTCCCTCCATCTCCAATCCCTCAGTGTCTCTCCCTCCATCTCTAATCCCTCAGTCTCTCTCGCTCCATCTCCAATCCCTCAGTCACTCTCGCTCCATCTCCACTCAGTGTCTCTCCCTCCATCTCCAATCCCTCAGTGTCTCTCCCCCCATCTCCAAACCCTCAGTGTCTCTCCCTCCATCTCCAATCCCTCAGTGTCTCTCCCTCCATCTCCAATCCCTCAGTGTCTCTCCCTCCATCTCCAATCCCACAGTCTCTCTCCCTCCATCTCCAATCCCTCAGTCTCTCTCCCTCCATCTCCAATCCCTCAGTCTCTCTCCCTCCATCTCCAATCCCTCAGTCTCTCTCCCTCCATCTCCAATCCCTCAGTCTCTCTCCCTCCATCTCAAATCCCTCAGTCTCCCTACCTCCATCTCCGATCCCTCAGTCTCTCTCCCTCCATCTCCAATCCCTCAGTGTCTCTCCCTCCATCTCCAATCCCTCAGTGTCTCTCCCTCCATCTCCAATCCCTCAGTCTCTCTCCCTCCATCTCCAATCCCTCAGTCTCTCTCCCTCCATCTCCAATCCCTCAGTCTCTCTCCCTCCATCTCCAATCCCTCAGTCTCTCTAACTCCATCTCCAATCCCTCAGTCTCTCTCCCTCCATCTCCAATCCCAAAGTGTCTCTCCCTCCATCTCCAATTCCTCAGTGTCTCTCCCTCTATCTCCAATCCCTCAGAGTCCCTCTCCCTCTATCTCCAATTCCTCAGTCTCTCTCCCTCCATCTCCAATTCCTCAGTCTCTCTCCATACATCTCCAATCCCTTCGTCTCTTTCCTTCCATCTCCAATCCCTCAGTCTCTCTCCCTCCATCTCCAATCCCTCAGTCTCTTTCCCTCCATCTCCAATCCCTCAGTGTCTCTCCCTCCATCTCCATTCCCTCAGTGTCTCTCCCGCCATCTCCAAACCCTCAGTGTCTCTCCCTCCATCTCCAATCTCTCAGTGTCTCTCCCTCCATCTCCAATCCCTCAGTGTCTCTCCCTCCATCTCCAATCCCTCAGTGTCTCTCCCTCCATCTCGAATCCCTCAGTGTCTCTCCCTCCATCTCCAATCCCCCAGTCTCTCTCCCTCCATCGCCAATACCTCAGTGTCTCTCCCGCCATCTCCAATCCCTCAGTGTCTCTCCCTCCATCTCCAATCCCTCAGTCTCTCTCCCTCTATCTCCAATCCCTCAGTGTCCCTCCCTCCATCTCCAATCCCTCAGTGTCTCTTCCTCCATCTCCAATCCCTCAGTGTGTCTCCCTCCATCTCCAATCCCTCAGTGTCTCTCCCTCCATCTCCAATCCCTCAGTGTCTCTCCCTCCATCTCCAATTCCTCAGTCTCTCTCCCTCCATCTCCAATCCCTCTGCGTCTCTCCCTCCATCTCAAATCCCTCAGCGTCTCTCCCTCCATCTCCAATTCCTCTGTCCTTCTCCCTCCATCTCCAATCCCTCAGTGTCTCTCCCTCCATCTACAATCCCTCAGTGTCTCTCCCTCCATCTCCAATCCCTCAGTGTCTCTCCGTGCATCTCCAATCCCTCAGTGTCTCTCCCTCCATTTCCACTCCCTCAGTGTCTCTCCCTCCATCTCCAATCCCTCAGTCTCTCTCCCTCCATCTCCAATCCCTCAGTCTCTCTCCCTCCATCTCCAATCCCTCAGTCTTTCTCCCTCCATCTTCAATCCCTCAGTCTCTCTCCCTCCATCTCCAATCCCTCAGTGTCTCTCCCTCCATCTGCAATCCCTCAGACCCTCTCCCTCCATCTCAAATCCCACAGTGTCTCTCCCTCCATCTCCAATCCCTCAGTCTCTTTCCCTCCATCTCCAATCCCTCAGAATCTCTCCCTCCACCTCCAATTCCTCAGTGGCTCTCCCTCCATCTCCAATCCCTCAGTGTCTATACCTCCATCTCCAATCCCTCAGTGTCTCTCCCTCCATCTCCAATCCCTCAGTCTCTCTCCCTCCATCGCCAATACCTCAGTGTCTCTCCCGCCATCTCCAATCCCTCAGTGTCTCTCCCTCCATCTCCAATCCCTCAGTCTCTCTCCCTCCATCTCCAATCCCTCAGTGTCCCTCCCTCCATCTCCAATGCCTCAGTGTCTCTTCCTCCATCTCCAATCCCTCAGTGTGTCTCCCTCCATCTCCAATCCCTCAGTGTCTCGCCCTCCATCTCCAATCCCTCAGTGTCTCTCCCTCCATCTCCAATTCCTCAGTCTCTCTCCCTCCATCTACAATCCCTCTGCGTCTCTCCCTCCATCTCCAATCCCTCAGCGTCTCTCCCTCCATCTCCAATTCCTCAGTCCTTCTCCCTCCATCTCCAATCCCTCAGTGTCTCTCCCTCCAACTACAATCCCTCAGTGTCTCTCCCTCCATCTCCAATCCCTCAGTGTCTCTCCGTGCATCTCCAATCCCTCAGTGTCTCTCCCTCCATTTCCACTCCCTCAGTGTCTCTCCCACCATCTCCAATCCCTCAGTCTCTCTCCCTCCATCTCCAATCCCTCAGTCTCTCTCCCTCCATCTCCAATCCCTCAGTCTTTCTCCCTCCATCTTCAATCCCTCAGTCTCTCTCCCTCCACCTCCAATCCCTCAGTGTCTCCCTCCATCTCCAATCCCTCAGTGTCTCTCCCTCCATCTGCAATCCCTCAGACCCTCTCCCTCCATCTCCAATCCCACAGTGTCTCTCCCTCCATCTCCAATCCCTCAGTGTCTCTCCCTCCATCTCCAATCCCTCAGTCTCTTTCCCTCCATCTCCAATCCCTCAGAATCTCTCCCTCCACCTCCAATTCCTCAGTGGCTCTCCCTCCATCTCCAATCCCTCAGTGTCTATACCTCCATCTCCAATCCCTCAGTGTCTCTCCCTCCATCTCCAATCCCTCAGTCTCTCTCCCTCCATTTCCAATCGCTCAGTCTCTCTCCCTCCATCTCCAATCCCTCAGTGTCTCTCCCTCCATCTCTAATCACTCAGTCTCTCTCCCTCCATCTCCAATCCCTCAGTGTCTCTCCCTCCATCTCCAATCCCTCAGTGTCTCTCCCTCCATCTCCAATACCTCAGTGTCCGTCCCTCCATCTCCAATCACTCAGTGTCTCTCCCTCCATCTCCAATCCGTCAGTGTCGCTTTACCTCCATCCCCAATGCCTCAGTCTCTCTCCCTTCATCTCCAATCGCTCAGTCTCTCTCCCTCCATTTCCAATCCCTCAGTCTCTCTCCCTCCAGCTCCAATCCCTCAGTGTCTCGCCCTGCATCTCCAATCCCTCAGTCTCTCTCCCTCCATCTCCAATCCCTCAGTGTCTCTCCCTCCATCTCCAATCCCTCAGTCTCTCTCCCTCCATCTCCAATCCCTCAGTGTCTCTCCCTCCATCTCCAATCCCTCTGTCTCTCTCCCTGCATCTCCAATCCCTCAGTTTCTCTCCCTCCATCACCAATCCCTCAGTGTCTCTTCCTCCATCTCTAATGCCTCAGCCTCTCTCCCTCCATCTCCAATCCCTCAGTCTCTCTCCCTCCATCTCCAATCCCTCAGTCTCTCTCCCTCCATCTCCAATCCCTCAGTCTCTCTAACTCCATCTCCAATCCCTCAGTCTCTCTCCCTCCATCTCCAATCCCAAAGTGTCTCTCCCTCCATCTCCAATCCCTCAGTGTCTCTCCCTCTATCTCCAATCCCTCAGTGTCCCTCTCCCTCTATCTCCAATTCCTCAGTCTCTCTCCCTCCATCTCCAATTCCTCAGTCTCTCTCCATACATCTCCAATCCCTTAGTCTCTTTCCTTCCATCTCCAATCCCTCAGTCTCTCTCCCTCCATCTCCAATCCCTCAGTCTCTTTCCCTCCATCTCCAATCCCTCAGTGTCTCTCCCTCCATCTCCAATTCCTCAGTGTCTCTCCCGCCATCTCCAATCCCTCAGTGTCTCTCCCTCCATCTCCAGTCCCTCAGTGTCTCTCCCTCCATCTCCAATCCCTCAGTCTCTCTCCCTCCATCGCGAATCCCTCAGTGTCTCTCCCGCCATCTCCAATCCCTCAGTGTCTCTCCCTCCATCTCCAATCCCTCAGTCTCTCTCCCTCCATCTCCAATCCCTCAGTGTCCCTCCCTCCATCTCCAATCCCTCAGTGTCTCTTCCTCCATCTCCAATCCCTCAGTGTGTCTCCCTCCATCTCCAATCCCTCAGTGTCTCCCCCTCCATCTCCAATCCCTCAGTGTCTCTCCCTCCATCTCCAATTCCTCAGTCTCTCTCCCTCCATCTCCAGTCCCTCTGCGTCTCTCCCTCCATCTCCAATCCCTCAGCGTCTCTCCCTCCATATCCAATTCCTCAGTCCTTCTCCCTGCATCTCCAATCCCTCAGTGTCTCTCCCTCCATCTACAATCCCTCAGTGTCTCTCCCTCCATCTCCAATCCCTCAGTGTCTCTCCGTGCATCTCCAATCCCTCAGTGTCTCTCCCTCCATTTCCACTCCCTCAGTGTCTCTCCCTCCATCTCCAATCCCTCAGTCTCTCTCCCTCCATCTCCAATCCCTCAGTCTCTCTCCCTCCATCTCCAATCCCTCAGTCTTTCTCGCTCCATCTTCAATCCCTCAGTCTCTCTCCCTCCATTTCCAATCCCTCAGTGTCTCTCCCTCCATCTCCAATCGCTCAGTGTCTCCCTCCATCTCCAATCCCTCAGTGTCTCTCCATCCATCTGCAATCCCTCAGTCCCTCTCCCTCCATCTCCAATCCCACAGTGTCTCTCCCTCCATCTCCAATCCCTCAGTGTCTCTCCCTCCATCTCCAATCCCTCAGTGTCTTTCCCTCCATCTCCAATCCCCCAGAATCTCTCCCTCCACCTCCAATTCCTCAGTGGCTCTCCCTCCATCTCCAATCCCTCAGTGTCTATACCTCCATCTCCAATCCCTCAGTCTCTCTCCCTCCATCTCCAATCCCTCAGTCTCTCTCCCTCCATCTCCAATCCCTCAGTGTCTCTCCCTCCATCTCTAATCCCTCAGTCTCTCTCCCTCCATCTCCAATCTCTCAGTGTCTCTCCCTCCATCTCAAATCCCTCAGTGTCTCTCCCTCCATCTCCAATACCTCAGTGTCCGTCCCTCCATCTCCAATCACTCAGTGTCTCTCCCTCCATCTCCAATCCGTCAGTGTCGCTTTACCTCCATCCCCAATCCCTCAGTCTCTCTCCCTTCATCTCCAATCGCTCAGTCTCTCTCCCTCCATCTCCACTCCCTCAGTCTCTCTCCCTCCATCTCCAATCCCTCAGTGTCTCGCCCTGCATCTCCAATCCCTCAGTCTCTCTCCCTCAATTTCCAATCCCTCAGTGTCCCGCCCTCCATCTCAAATCCCTCAGTGTCTCTCCCTCCATCTCCAATCCCTCAGTGTCTCTCCATCCATCTCCAATCCCTCAGTGTCTCTCCCTCCATCTCCATTCCCTCAGTGTCTCTCCCTCCATCTCCAATCCCTCAGTGTCTCTCCCTCCATCTCCATTCCCTCAGAGTCTCTCCCTCCATCTCCAATACCTCAGTCTCTCTCCCTCCATCTCCAATCCCTCAGTCTCTCTCCCTCCATCTCCAATCCCTCAGTCTCTCTCCCTCCATCTGCAATCCCTCAGTGTCTCTCCCGCCATCTCCAAACCCTCAGTGTCTCTCCCTCCATCTCCAATCTCTGTGTCTCTCCCTCCATCTCCAATCCCTCAGTGTCTCTCCCTCCATCTCCAATCCCTCAGTGTCTCTCCCTCCATCTCCAGTCCCTCAGTGTCTCTCCCTCCATCTCCAATCCCTCAGTCTCTCTCCCTCCATCGCGAATCCCTCAGTGTCTCTCCCGCCATCTCCAATCCCTCAGTGTCTCTCCCTCCATCTCCAATCCCTCAGTGTCTCTCCCGCCATCTCCAATCCCTCAGTGTCTCTCCCTCCATCTCCAATTCCTCAGTCTCTCTCCATACATCTCCAATCCCTTAGTCTCTTTCCTTCCATCTCCAATCCCTCAGTCTCTCTCCCTCCATCTCCAATCCCTCAGTCTCTTTCCCTCCATCTCCAATCCCTCAGTGTCTCTCCCTCCATCTCCAATTCCTCAGTGTCTCTCCCGCCATCTCCAAACCCTCAGTGTCTCTCCCTCCATCTCCAATCTCTGTGTCTCTCCCTCCATCTCCAATCCCTCAGTGTCTCTCCCTCCATCTCCAATCCCTCAGTGTCTCTCCCTCCATCTCCAGTCCCTCAGTGTCTCTCCCTCCATCTCCAATCCCTCAGTCTCTCTCCCTCCATCGCGAATCCCTCAGTGTCTCTCCCGCCATCTCCAATCCCTCAGTGTCTCTCCCTCCATCTCCAATCCCTCAGTCTCTCTCCCTCCATCTCCAATCCCTCAGTGTCCATCCCTCCATCTCCAATCCCTCAGTGTCTCTTCCTCCATCTCCAATCCCTCAGTGTGTCTCCCTCCATCTCCAATCCCTCAGTGTCTCCCCCTCCATCTCCAATCCCTCAGTGTCTCTCCCTCCATCTCCAATTCCTCAGTCTCTCTCCCTCCATCTCCAGTCCCTTTGCGTCTCTCCCTCCATCTCCAATCCCTCAGCGTCTCTCCCTCCATCTCCAATCCCTCAGTGTCTCTCCCCCCATCTCCAAACCCTCAGTGTCTCTCCCTCCATCTCCAATCCCTCAGTGTCTCTCCCTCCATCTCCAATCCCTCAGTGTCTCTCCCTCCATCTCCAATCCCACAGTCTCTCTCCCTCCATCTCCAATCCCTCAGTCTCTCTCCCTCCATCTCCAATCCCTCAGTCTCTCTCCCTCCATCTCCAATCCCTCAGTCTCTCTCCCTCCATCTCCAATCCCTCAGTCTCTCTCCCTCCATCTCAAATCCCTCAGTCTCCCTACCTCCATCTCCGATCCCTCAGTCTCTCTCCCTCCATCTCCAATCCCTCAGTGTCTCTCCCTCCATCTCCAATCCCTCAGTGTCTCTCCCTCCATCTCCAATCCCTCAGTCTCTCTCCCTCCATCTCCAATCCCTCAGTCTCTCTCCCTCCATCTCCAATCCCTCAGTCTCTCTCCCTCCATCTCCAATCCCTCAGTCTCTCTAACTCCATCTCCAATCCCTCAGTCTCTCTCCCTCCATCTCCAATCCCAAAGTGTCTCTCCCTCCATCTCCAATTCCTCAGTGTCTCTCCCTCTATCTCCAATCCCTCAGAGTCCCTCTCCCTCTATCTCCAATTCCTCAGTCTCTCTCCCTCCATCTCCAATTCCTCAGTCTCTCTCCATACATCTCCAATCCCTTCGTCTCTTTCCTTCCATCTCCAATCCCTCAGTCTCTCTCCCTCCATCTCCAATCCCTCAGTCTCTTTCCCTCCATCTCCAATCCCTCAGTGTCTCTCCCTCCATCTCCATTCCCTCAGTGTCTCTCCCGCCATCTCCAAACCCTCAGTGTCTCTCCCTCCATCTCCAATCTCTCAGTGTCTCTCCCTCCATCTCCAATCCCTCAGTGTCTCTCCCTCCATCTCCAATCCCTCAGTGTCTCTCCCTCCATCTCGAATCCCTCAGTGTCTCTCCCTCCATCTCCAATCCCCCAGTCTCTCTCCCTCCATCGCCAATACCTCAGTGTCTCTCCCGCCATCTCCAATCCCTCAGTGTCTCTCCCTCCATCTCCAATCCCTCAGTCTCTCTCCCTCTATCTCCAATCCCTCAGTGTCCCTCCCTCCATCTCCAATCCCTCAGTGTCTCTTCCTCCATCTCCAATCCCTCAGTGTGTCTCCCTCCATCTCCAATCCCTCAGTGTCTCTCCCTCCATCTCCAATCCCTCAGTGTCTCTCCCTCCATCTCCAATTCCTCAGTCTCTCTCCCTCCATCTCCAATCCCTCTGCGTCTCTCCCTCCATCTCAAATCCCTCAGCGTCTCTCCCTCCATCTCCAATTCCTCTGTCCTTCTCCCTCCATCTCCAATCCCTCAGTGTCTCTCCCTCCATCTACAATCCCTCAGTGTCTCTCCCTCCATCTCCAATCCCTCAGTGTCTCTCCGTGCATCTCCAATCCCTCAGTGTCTCTCCCTCCATTTCCACTCCCTCAGTGTCTCTCCCTCCATCTCCAATCCCTCAGTCTCTCTCCCTCCATCTCCAATCCCTCAGTCTCTCTCCCTCCATCTCCAATCCCTCAGTCTTTCTCCCTCCATCTTCAATCCCTCAGTCTCTCTCCCTCCATCTCCAATCCCTCAGTGTCTCTCCCTCCATCTGCAATCCCTCAGACCCTCTCCCTCCATCTCAAATCCCACAGTGTCTCTCCCTCCATCTCCAATCCCTCAGTCTCTTTCCCTCCATCTCCAATCCCTCAGAATCTCTCCCTCCACCTCCAATTCCTCAGTGGCTCTCCCTCCATCTCCAATCCCTCAGTGTCTATACCTCCATCTCCAATCCCTCAGTGTCTCTCCCTCCATCTCCAATCCCTCAGTCTCTCTCCCTCCATCGCCAATACCTCAGTGTCTCTCCCGCCATCTCCAATCCCTCAGTGTCTCTCCCTCCATCTCCAATCCCTCAGTCTCTCTCCCTCCATCTCCAATCCCTCAGTGTCCCTCCCTCCATCTCCAATGCCTCAGTGTCTCTTCCTCCATCTCCAATCCCTCAGTGTGTCTCCCTCCATCTCCAATCCCTCAGTGTCTCGCCCTCCATCTCCAATCCCTCAGTGTCTCTCCCTCCATCTCCAATTCCTCAGTCTCTCTCCCTCCATCTACAATCCCTCTGCGTCTCTCCCTCCATCTCCAATCCCTCAGCGTCTCTCCCTCCATCTCCAATTCCTCAGTCCTTCTCCCTCCATCTCCAATCCCTCAGTGTCTCTCCCTCCAACTACAATCCCTCAGTGTCTCTCCCTCCATCTCCAATCCCTCAGTGTCTCTCCGTGCATCTCCAATCCCTCAGTGTCTCTCCCTCCATTTCCACTCCCTCAGTGTCTCTCCCTCCATCTTCAATCCCTCAGTCTCTCTCCCTCCACCTCCAATCCCTCAGTGTCTCCCTCCATCTCCAATCCCTCAGTGTCTCTCCCTCCATCTGCAATCCCTCAGACCCTCTCCCTCCATCTCCAATCCCACAGTGTCTCTCCCTCCATCTCCAATCCCTCAGTGTCTCTCCCTCCATCTCCAATCCCTCAGTCTCTTTCCCTCCATCTCCAATCCCTCAGAATCTCTCCCTCCACCTCCAATTCCTCAGTGGCTCTCCCTCCATCTCCAATCCCTCAGTGTCTATACCTCCATCTCCAATCCCTCAGTGTCTCTCCCTCCATCTCCAATCCCTCAGTCTCTCTCCCTCCATTTCCAATCGCTCAGTCTCTCTCCCTCCATCTCCAATCCCTCAGTGTCTCTCCCTCCATCTCTAATCACTCAGTCTCTCTCCCTCCATCTCCAATCCCTCAGTGTCTCTCCCTCCATCTCCAATCCCTCAGTGTCTCTCCCTCCATCTCCAATACCTCAGTGTCCGTCCCTCCATCTCCAATCACTCAGTGTCTCTCCCTCCATCTCCAATCCGTCAGTGTCGCTTTACCTCCATCCCCAATGCCTCAGTCTCTCTCCCTTCATCTCCAATCGCTCAGTCTCTCTCCCTCCATCTCCAATCCCTCAGTCTCTCTCCCTCCAGCTCCAATCCCTCAGTGTCTCGCCCTGCATCTCCAATCCCTCAGTCTCTCTCCCTCCATCTCCAATCCCTCAGTGTCTCTCCCTCCATCTCCAATCCCTCAGTCTCTCTCCCTCCATCTCCAATCCCTCAGTGTCTCTCCCTCCATCTCCAATCCCTCTGTCTCTCTCCCTGCATCTCCAATCCCTCAGTTTCTCTCCCTCCATCACCAATCCCTCAGTGTCTCTTCCTCCATCTCTAATGCCTCAGCCTCTCTCCCTCCATCTCCAATCCCTCAGTCTCTCTCCCTCCATCTCCAATCCCTCAGTCTCTCTCCCTCCATCTCCAATCCCTCAGTCTCTCTAACTCCATCTCCAATCCCTCAGTCTCTCTCCCTCCATCTCCAATCCCAAAGTGTCTCTCCCTCCATCTCCAATCCCTCAGTGTCTCTCCCTCTATCTCCAATCCCTCAGTGTCCCTCTCCCTCTATCTCCAATTCCTCAGTCTCTCTCCCTCCATCTCCAATTCCTCAGTCTCTCTCCATACATCTCCAATCCCTTAGTCTCTTTCCTTCCATCTCCAATCCCTCAGTCTCTCTCCCTCCATCTCCAATCCCTCAGTCTCTTTCCCTCCATCTCCAATCCCTCAGTGTCTCTCCCTCCATCTCCAATTCCTCAGTGTCTCTCCCGCCATCTCCAATCCCTCAGTGTCTCTCCCTCCATCTCCAGTCCCTCAGTGTCTCTCCCTCCATCTCCAATCCCTCAGTCTCTCTCCCTCCATCGCGAATCCCTCAGTGTCTCTCCCGCCATCTCCAATCCCTCAGTGTCTCTCCCTCCATCTCCAATCCCTCAGTCTCTCTCCCTCCATCTCCAATCCCTCAGTGTCCCTCCCTCCATCTCCAATCCCTCAGTGTCTCTTCCTCCATCTCCAATCCCTCAGTGTGTCTCCCTCCATCTCCAATCCCTCAGTGTCTCCCCCTCCATCTCCAATCCCTCAGTGTCTCTCCCTCCATCTCCAATTCCTCAGTCTCTCTCCCTCCATCTCCAGTCCCTCTGCGTCTCTCCCTCCATCTCCAATCCCTCAGCGTCTCTCCCTCCATATCCAATTCCTCAGTCCTTCTCCCTGCATCTCCAATCCCTCAGTGTCTCTCCCTCCATCTACAATCCCTCAGTGTCTCTCCCTCCATCTCCAATCCCTCAGTGTCTCTCCGTGCATCTCCAATCCCTCAGTGTCTCTCCCTCCATTTCCACTCCCTCAGTGTCTCTCCCTCCATCTCCAATCCCTCAGTCTCTCTCCCTCCATCTCCAATCCCTCAGTCTCTCTCCCTCCATCTCCAATCCCTCAGTCTTTCTCGCTCCATCTTCAATCCCTCAGTCTCTCTCCCTCCATTTCCAATCCCTCAGTGTCTCTCCCTCCATCTCCAATCCCTCAGTGTCTCCCTCCATCTCCAATCCCTCAGTGTCTCTCCATCCATCTGCAATCCCTCAGTCCCTCTCCCTCCATCTCCAATCCCACAGTGTCTCTCCCTCCATCTCCAATCCCTCAGTGTCTCTCCCTCCATCTCCAATCCCTCAGTGTCTTTCCCTCCATCTCCAATCCCCCAGAATCTCTCCCTCCACCTCCAATTCCTCAGTGGCTCTCCCTCCATCTCCAATCCCTCAGTGTCTATACCTCCATCTCCAATCCCTCAGTCTCTCTCCCTCCATCTCCAATCCCTCAGTCTCTCTCCCTCCATCTCCAATCCCTCAGTGTCTCTCCCTCCATCTCTAATCCCTCAGTCTCTCTCCCTCCATCTCCAATCTCTCAGTGTCTCTCCCTCCATCTCAAATCCCTCAGTGTCTCTCCCTCCATCTCCAATACCTCAGTGTCCGTCCCTCCATCTCCAATCACTCAGTGTCTCTCCCTCCATCTCCAATCCGTCAGTGTCGCTTTACCTCCATCCCCAATCCCTCAGTCTCTCTCCCTTCATCTCCAATCGCTCAGTCTCTCTCCCTCCATCTCCACTCCCTCAGTCTCTCTCCCTCCATCTCCAATCCCTCAGTGTCTCGCCCTGCATCTCCAATCCCTCAGTCTCTCTCCCTCAATTTCCAATCCCTCAGTGTCCCGCCCTCCATCTCAAATCCCTCAGTGTCTCTCCCTCCATCTCCAATCCCTCAGTGTCTCTCCATCCATCTCCAATCCCTCAGTGTCTCTCCCTCCATCTCCATTCCCTCAGTGTCTCTCCCTCCATCTCCAATCCCTCAGTGTCTCTCCCTCCATCTCCATTCCCTCAGAGTCTCTCCCTCCATCTCCAATACCTCAGTCTCTCTCCCTCCATCTCCAATCCCTCAGTCTCTCTCCCTCCATCTCCAATCCCTCAGTCTCTCTCCCTCCATCTGCAATCCCTCAGTGTCTCTCCCGCCATCTCCAAACCCTCAGTGTCTCTCCCTCCATCTCCAATCTCTGTGTCTCTCCCTCCATCTCCAATCCCTCAGTGTCTCTCCCTCCATCTCCAATCCCTCAGTGTCTCTCCCTCCATCTCCAGTCCCTCAGTGTCTCTCCCTCCATCTCCAATCCCTCAGTCTCTCTCCCTCCATCGCGAATCCCTCAGTGTCTCTCCCGCCATCTCCAATCCCTCAGTGTCTCTCCCTCCATCTCCAATCCCTCAGTGTCTCTCCCGCCATCTCCAATCCCTCAGTGTCTCTCCCTCCATCTCCAATTCCTCAGTCTCTCTCCATACATCTCCAATCCCTTAGTCTCTTTCCTTCCATCTCCAATCCCTCAGTCTCTCTCCCTCCATCTCCAATCCCTCAGTCTCTTTCCCTCCATCTCCAATCCCTCAGTGTCTCTCCCTCCATCTCCAATTCCTCAGTGTCTCTCCCGCCATCTCCAAACCTCAGTGTCTCTCCCTCCATCTCCAATCTCTGTGTCTCTCCCTCCATCTCCAATCCCTCAGTGTCTCTCCCTCCATCTCCAATCCCTCAGTGTCTCTCCCTCCATCTCCAGTCCCTCAGTGTCTCTCCCTCCATCTCCAATCCCTCAGTCTCTCTCCCTCCATCGCGAATCCCTCAGTGTCTCTCCCGCCATCTCCAATCCCTCAGTGTCTCTCCCTCCATCTCCAATCCCTCAGTCTCTCTCCCTCCATCTCCAATCCCTCAGTGTCCATCCCTCCATCTCCAATCCCTCAGTGTCTCTTCCTCCATCTCCAATCCCTCAGTGTGTCTCCCTCCATCTCCAATCCCTCAGTGTCTCCCCCTCCATCTCCAATCCCTCAGTGTCTCTCCCTCCATCTCCAATTCCTCAGTCTCTCTCCCTCCATCTCCAGTCCCTTTGCGTCTCTCCCTCCATCTCCAATCCCTCAGCGTCTCTCCCTCCATATCCAATTCCTCAGTCCTTCTCCCTGCATCTCCAATCCCTCAGTGTCTCTCCCTCCATCTACAATCCCTCAGTGTCTCTCCCTCCATCTCCAATCCCTCAGTGTCTCTCCGTGCATCTCCAATCCCTCAGTGTCTCTCCCTCCATTTCCACTCCCTCAGTGTCTCTCCCTCCATCTCCAATCCCTCAGTCTCTCTCCCTCCATCTCCAATCCCTCAGTCTCTCTCCCTCCATCTCCAATCCCTCAGTCTTTCTCGCTCCATCTTCAATCCCTCAGTCTCTCTCCCTCCATTTCCAATCCCTCAGTGTCTCTCCCTCCATCTCCAATCCCTCAGTGTCTCCCTCCATCTCCAATCCCTCAGTGTCTCTCCATCCATCTGCAATCCCTCAGTCCCTCTCCCTCCATCTCCAATCCCACAGTGTCTCTCCCTCCATCTCCAATCCCTCAGTGTCTCTCCCTCCATCTCCAATCCCTCAGTGTCTTTCCCTCCATCTCCAATCCCCCAGAATCTCTCCCTCCACCTCCAATTCCTCAGTGGCTCTCCCTCCATCTCCAATCCCTCAGTGTCTATACCTCCATCTCCAATCCCTCAGTCTCTCTCCCTCCATCTCCAATCCCTCAGTCTCTCTCCCTCCATCTCCAATCCCTCAGTGTCTCTCCCTCCATCTCTAATCCCTCAGTCTCTCTCCCTCCATCTCCAATCTCTCAGTGTCTCTCCCTCCATCTCAAATCCCTCAGTGTCTCTCCCTCCATCTCCAATACCTCAGTGTCCGTCCCTCCATCTCCAATCACTCAGTGTCTCTCCCTCCATCTCCAATCCGTCAGTGTCGCTTTACCTCCATCCCCAATCCCTCAGTCTCTCTCCCTTCATCTCCAATCGCTCAGTCTCTCTCCCTCCATCTCCACTCCCTCAGTCTCTCTCCCTCCATCTCCAATCCCTCAGTGTCTCGCCCTGCATCTCCAATCCCTCAGTCTCTCTCCCTCAATTTCCAATCCCACAGTGTCCCGCCCTCCATCTCAAATCCCTCAGTGTCTCTCCCTCCATCTCCAATCCCTCAGTGTCTCTCCATCCATCTCCAATCCCTCAGTGTCTCTCCCTCCATCTCCATTCCCTCAGTGTCTCTCCCTCCATCTCCAATCCCTCAGTGTCTCTCCCTCCATCTCCATTCCCTCAGAGTCTCTCCCTCCATCTCCAATACCTCAGTCTCTCTCCCTCCATCTCCAATCCCTCAGTCTCTCTCCCTCCATCTCCAATCCCTCAGTCTCTCTCCCTCCATCTGCAATCCCTCAGTGTCTCTCCCGCCATCTCCAAACCCTCAGTGTCTCTCCCTCCATCTCCAATCTCTGTGTCTCTCCCTCCATCTCCAATCCCTCAGTGTCTCTCCCTCCATCTCCAATCCCTCAGTGTCTCTCCCTCCATCTCCAGTCCCTCAGTGTCTCTCCCTCCATCTCCAATCCCTCAGTCTCTCTCCCTCCATCGCGAATCCCTCAGTGTCTCTCCCGCCATCTCCAATCCCTCAGTGTCTCTCCCTCCATCTCCAATCCCTCAGTCTCTCTCCCTCCATCTCCAATCCCTCAGTGTCCCTCCCTCCATCTCCAATCCCTCAGTGTCTCTTCCTCCATCTCCAATCCCTCAGTGTGTCTCCCTCCATCTCCAATCCCTCAGTGTCTCCCCCTCCATCTCCAATCCCTCAGTGTCTCTCCCTCCATCTCCAATTCCTCAGTCTCTCTCCCTCCATCTCCAAATCCTCTGCGTCTCTCCCTCCATCTCCAATCCCTCAGCGTCTCTCCCTCCATATCCAATTCCTCAGTCCTTCTCCCTCCATCTCCAATGCTTCAGTGTCTCTCCCTCCATCTACAATCCCTCAGTGTCTCTCCCTCCATCTCCAATCCCTCAGTGTCTCTCCGTGCATCTCCAATCCCTCAGTGTCTCTCCCTCCATTTCCACTCCCTCAGTGTCTCTCCCTCCATCTCCAATCCCTCAGTCTCTCTCCCTCCATCTCCAATCCCTCAGTCTCTCTCCCTCCATCTCCAATCCCTCAGTCTTTCTCGCTCCATCTTCAATCCCTCAGTCTCTCTCCCTCCATTTCCAATCCCTCAGTGTCTCTCCCTCCATCTCCAATCCCTCAGTGTCTCCCTCCATCTCCAATCCCTCAGTGTCTCTCCCTCCATCTGCAATCCCTCAGTCCCTCTCCCTCCATCTCCAATCCCACAGTGTCTCTCCCGCCATCTCCAATCCCTCAGTGTCTCTCCCTCCATCTCCAATCCCTCAGTGTCTTTCCCTCCATCTCCAATCCCCCAGAATCTCTCCCTCCACCTCCAATTCCTCAGTGGCTCTCCCTCCATCTCCAATCCCTCAGTGTCTATACCTCCATCTCCAATCCCTCAGTGTCTCTCCCTCCATCTCCAATCCCTCAGTCTCTCTCCCTCCATCTCCAATCGCTTAGTCTCTCTCCCTCCATCTCCAATCCCTCAGTGTCTCTCCCTCCATCTCTAATCCCTCAGTCTCTCTCCCTCCATCTCCAATCTCTCAGTGTCTCTCCCTCCATCTCAAATCCCTCAGTGTCTCTCCCTCCATCTCCAATACCTCAGTGTCCGTCCCTCCATCTCCAATCACTCAGTGTCTCTCCCTCCATCTCCAATCCGTCAGTGTCGCTTTACGTCCATCCCCAATCCCTCAGTCTCTCTCCCTCCATCTCCAATCGCTTAGTCTCTCTCCCTCCATCTCCAATACCTCAGTGTCTCTCCCTCCATCTCCAATCCCTCAGTGTCTCTCCCTCCATCTCCAATACCTCAGTCTCTCTCCCTCCATCTCCAATCCCTCAGTCTCTCTCCCTCCATCTCCAATCCCTCAGTCTCTCTCCCTCCATCTGCAATCCCTCAGTGTCTCTCCCTCCATCTCCAATCACTCAGTGTCTTTCCCTCCATCTCCAATCCCTCAGTGTCTCTCTCTCCATCTCCAATCCCTCAGTGTCTCTCTCTCCATCTCCAATCCCTCAGTGTCTCTCCCTCCATCTCCAATCCCTCAGTGTCTCTCCCTCCATCTCCAATCCCTCAGAATCTCTCCCTCCACCTCCAATCCCTCAGTGGATTTCCCTGCATCTCCAATCCCTCAGTGTCTATACCTCCATCTCCAATCCCTCAGTGTCTCTCCCTCCATCTCCAATCCCTCAGTCTTTCTCCCTCCATCTCCAATCCCTCAGTCTCTCTCCCTCCATCTCCAATCCCTCAGTGTCTCTCCCTCCATCTCTAATCCCTCAGTCTCTCTCCCTCCATCTCCAATCCCTCAGTGTCTCTCCCTCCATCTCCAATTCCTCAGTGTCCCTCCCTCCATCTCCAATCCGTCACTGTCACTTTACCTCCATCTCCAATCCCTCAGTGTCTCTCCCACCATCTCCAATCCCTCAGTCTCTCTCCCTCCATCTCCAATCCCCAAGTGTCTCTCCCTCCATCTCCAATCCCTCAGTCTCTCTACCTCCATCTCCAATCCCACAGTCTCTCTCCCTTCATCTCCAATCGCTCAGTCTCTCTCCCTCCATCTCCAATCCCTCAGTCTCTCTCCCTCCATCTCCAATCCCTCAGTGTCTCGCCCTGCATCTCCAATCCCTCAGGCTCTCTGCCTCCATCTCCAATCCCTCAGTGTCTCTCCCTCCATCTCCAATCCCTCAGTCTCTCTCCCTCCATCTCCAATCCCTCAGTGTCTCTCCCTCCATCTCCAATCCCTCAGTGTCTCTTCCTCCATCTCTAATGCCTCAGCCTCTCTCCCTCCATCTCCAATCCCTCAGTGTCTCTCCCTCCATCTCCAATACCTCAGTCTCTCTCCCTCCATCTCCAATCCCTCTGCGTCTCTCCCTCCATCTCCAATCCCTCAGTGTTTCTCCCTCCATCTCCAATTCATCAGTGTCTCTCCCTCCATCTCCAATCCCTCAGTGTCTCTCCCTCCATCTCCTATCCCTCAGTGTCTCCCCCTGCATCTCCAATCCCTCAGTGTCTCTCCCTCCATCTCCAATCCCTCAGTGTCTCTCCCTCCATCTCCAATCCCTCAGTGTCTCTCCCTCCATCTCCAATCCCTCAGTGTCTCTCCCTCCATCTCCAATAAATCAGTGTCTCTCCCTCCATCTCCAATCCCTCAGTGTCTCTCCCTCCATATCCAATCCCTCAGTGTCCCTCCCTCCATCTCCAATCCCTCAGCGTCTCTCCCTCCATCTGCAATCCCTCAGCCCCTCTCCCTCCATCTCCAATCCCTCAGCGTCTCTCCCTCCATCTCCAATCCCTCAGCGTCTCTCCCTCCATCTCCAATCCCTCAGCGTCTCTCCCTCCATCACCAATCCCTCAGCATCTCTCCCTCCATCTCCAATCCCTCTGCGTCTCTCCCTCCATCTCCAATCCCTCAGTCTCTCTCCCTCCATCTCCAATCCCTCAGTCAATCTCCCTCCATCTCCAATACCTCAGTCTCTCTCCCTACATCTCCAATCCCTCAGTGTCACTCCCTCCATCTCCAATCCCTCAGTCTCTCTCCCTCCATCTCCAATCCCTCAGTCTCTCTCCCTCCATCTCCAATCCCTCAGTGTCTCTCCCTCCATCTCCAATCCCTCAGTCTCTCTCCCTCCATCTCCAATCCCTCAGTGTCTCTCCCTCCATCTCCAATCCCTCAGTCTCTCTCCCTCCATCTCCAAACACTCAGTCTCTCTCCCTCCATCTCCAATCCCGCAGTCTCTCTCCCTCCATCTCCAATCCCTCAGTCTCTCTACCTCCATCTCCAATCCCTCAGTGTCTCTCCCTCCATCTCCAATTCCTCAGTGTCTCTCTCCCTCCATCTCCAATCCCTCAGGGTCTCTCCCTCCATCTCCAATCCCTCAGTGTCTCTCCCGCCATCTCCAATCCCTCAGTGTCTCTCCCTCCATCTCCAATTCCTCAGTGTCTCTCCCTCCATCTCCAATCCCTCAGTGTCTCTCCCTCAATTTCCAATCCCTCAGTGGCCCTCCCTCCATCTCAAATCCCTCAGTGTCTCTCCCTCCATCTGCAATCCCTCAGTGGCTCTCCCTCCATCTCCAATTCCTCAGTCCCTCTCCCTCCATCTCCAATCCCTCAGAGTCTCTCCCTCCATCTCCAATCCCTCAGTGTCTCTCCCTCCATCTCCATTCCCTCAGTGTCTCTCCCTCCATCTCCAATCGCTCAGTCTCTCTCCCTCCATCTCCAATCCCTCAGTCTCTCCCCCTCCATCTCCAATCCCTCAGTCTCTCTCCCTCATTCTCCAATCCCTCAGTCTCTCTCCCTCCATCTCCAATCCCTCAGTCCCTCTCCGTCAATCTCCAATCCCTCAGTGTCTCTCCCTCCATCTCCAATCCCTCAGAGTCTCTCCCTCCATCTCCAATCCCTCAGTGTCTTTCCCTCCATCTCCAATCCCTCAGTGTCTCTCCATCCAAATCCAATCCCTCAGTGTCTCTCCCTACATCTCCAATCCCTCAGTCTCTCTCGCTCCATCTCCATTCCCTCAGTCTCTCTCCCTCCATCTCCAATCCCTCAGTGTCTCTCCCTCCATCTCTAATCTCTCAGTCTCTCTCCCTCCATCTCCAATTCCTCAGTCTCTCTCCCTCCATCTCCAATCCCTCAGTCTCTCTCCCTCCATCTCCAATCCCTCAGTCTCTCTCCCTCCATCTCCAATCCCTCAGTCTCTCTCCCTCCATCTGCAATCCCTCAGTGTCTCTCCCTCCATCTCCAATCCCTCAGTGTCTCCCTCCATCTCCAATCCCTCAGTGTCTCCCTCCATCTGCAATCCCTCAGTCCCTCTCCCTCCATCTCCAATCCCTCAGTGTCTCTCCCTCCATCTCCAATCCTTCAGTGTCCCTCCATCCATCTCCAATCCTTCAGTGTCTTTCCCTCCATCTCCAATCCCTCAGTGTCTCTCTCTCCATCTCCAATCCCTCAGTGTCTCTCTCTCCATCTCCAATCCCTCAGTGTCTCTCCCTCCATCTCCAATCCCTCATTGTCTCTCCCTCCATCTCCAATCCCTCAGAATCTCTCCCTCCACCTCTAATCCCTCAGTGGCTTTCCCTGCATCTCCAATCCCTCAGTGTCTATACCTCCATCTCCAATCCCTCAGTGTCTCTCCCTCCATCTCCAATCCCTCAGTCTCTCTCCCTCCATCTCCAATCCCTCAGTGTCTCTCCCTACATCTCTAATCCCTCAGTCTCTCTCCCTCCATCTCCAATCCCTCAGTGTCTCTCCCTCCATCTCCAATTCCTCAGTGTCCCTCCCTCCATCTCCAATCCGTCACTGTCACTTTCCCTTCATCTCCAATCCATCAGTGTCTCTCCCTCCATCTCCAATCCCTCAGTCTCTCTCCCTCCATCTCCAATCCCCAAGTGTCTCTCCCTCCATCTCCAATCCCTCAGTCTCTCTACCTCCATCTCCAATCCCTCAGTCTCTCTCCCTTCATCTCCAATCGCTCAGACTCTCTCCCTCCATCTCCAATCCCTCAGTCTCTCTCCCTCCATCTCCAATCCCTCAGTGTCTCGCCCTGCATCTCCAATCCCTCAGTCTCTCTCCCTCCATCTCCAATCCCTCAGTTTCTCTCCCTCCATCTCCAATCCCTCAGTCTCTCTCCCTCCATCTCCAATCCCTCAGTGTCTCTCCCTCCATCTCCAATCCCTCAGTGTCTCTTCCTCCATCTCTAATGCCTCAGCCTCTCTCCCCCATCTCCAATCCCTCAGTGTCTCTTCCTCCATCTCCAATACCTCAGTCTCTCTCCCTCCATCTCCAATCCCTCTGCGTCTCTCCCTCCATCTTCAATCCCTCAGTGTTTCTCCCTCCATCTCCAATTCATCAGTGTCTCTCCCTCCATCTCCAATCCCTCAGTGTCTCTCCCTCCATCTCCAATCCCTCAGTGTCTCTCCCTGCATCTCCAATCCCTCAGTGTCTCTCCCTCCATCTCCAATCCCTCAGTGTCTCTCCCTCCATCTCCAATCCCTCAGTGTCTCTCCCTCCATCTCCAATCCCTCAGTGTCTCTCCCTCCATCTCCAATTCCTCAGTCAATCTTCCTCCATCTCCAATACCTCAGTCTCTCTCCCTCCATCTCCAATCCCTCAGTGTCTCTCCCTCCATCTCCAATCCCTCAGTGTCTCTTCCTCCATCTCTAATGCCTCAGCCTCTCTCCCCCCATCTCCAATCCCTCAGTGTCTCTCCCTCCATCTCCAATACCTCAGTCTCTCTCCCTCCATCTCCAATCCTTCTGCGTCTCTCCCTCCATCTTCAATCCCTCAGTGTTTCTCCCTCCATCTCCAATTCATCAGTGTCTCTCCCTCCATCTCCAATCCCTCAGTGTCTCTCCCTCCATCTCCAATCCCTCAGTGTCTCTCCCTGCATCTCCAATCCCTCAGTGTCTCTCCCTCCATCTCCAATCCCTCAGTGTCTCTCCCTCCATCTCCAATCCCTCAGTGTCTCTCCCTCCATCTCCAATCCCTCAGTGTCTCTCCCTCCATCTCCAATACCTCAGTGTCTCTCCCTCCATCTCCAATCCCTCAGTGTCTCTCCCTCCATATCCAATCCCTCAGTGTCCCTCCCTCCATCTCCAATCCCTCAGCGTCTCTCCCTCCATCTGCAATCCCTCAGCCCCTCTCCCTCCATCTCCAATCCCTCAGCGTCTCTCCCTCCATCTCCAATCCCTCAGCGTCTCTCCCTCCATCTCCAATCCCTCAGCGTCTCTCCCTCCATCACCAATCCCTCAGCGTCTCTCCCTCCATCTCCAATCCCTCTGTGTCTCTCCCTCCATCTCCAATCCCTCAGTCTCTCTCCCTCCATCTCCAATCCCTCAGTCAATCTTCCTCCATCTCCAATACCTCAGTCTCTCTCCCTCCATCTCCAATCCCTCAGTGTCTCTCCCTCCATCTTCAATCCCTCAGTCTCTCTCCCTCCATCTCCAATCCCTCTGTGTCTCTCCCTCCATCTCCAATCCCTCAGTCTCTCTCCCTCCATCTCCAATCCCTCAGTGTCTCTCCCTCCATCTCCAATCCCTCAGTCTCTCTCCCTCCATCTCCAATCCCTCAGTGTCTCTCCCTCCATCTCCAATCCCTCAGTCTCTCTCCCTCCATCTCCAAACCCTCAGTCTCTCTCCCTCCATCTCCAATCCCGCAGTCTCTCTCCCTCCATCTCCAATCCCTCTGTCTCTCTCCCTCCATCTCCAATCCCTCAGTGTCTCTCCCTCCATCTCCAATTCCTCAGTGTCTCTCTCCCTCCATCTCCAATCCCTCAGGGTCTCTCCCTCCATCTCCAATCCCTCAGTGTCTCTCCCGCCATCTCCAATCCCTCAGTGTCTCTCCCTCCATCTCCAATCCCTCAGTGTCTCTCCCTCCATCTCCAATCCCTCAGTGTCTCTCCCTCAATTTCCAATCCCTCAGTGACCCTCCCTCCATCTCAAATCCCTCAGTGTCTCTCCCTCCATCTGCAATCCCTCAGTGGCTCTCCCTCCATCTCCAATTCCTCAGTCCCTCTCCCTCCATCTCCAATCCCTCAGAGTCTCTCCCTCCATCTCCAATCCCTCAGTGTCTCTCCCTCCATCTCCATTCCCTCAGTGTCTCTCCCTCCATCTCCAATCCCTCAGTCTCTCTCCCTCCATCTCCAATCCCTCAGTCTCTCCCCCTCCATCTCCAATCCCTCAGTCTCTCTCCCTCATTCTCCAATCCCTCAGTCTCTCTCCCTCCATCTCCAATCCCTCAGTCCCTCTCCGTCCATCTCCAATCCCTCAGTGTCTCTCCCTCCATCTCCAATCCCTCAGAGTCTCTCCCTCCATCTCCAATCCCTCAGTGTCTTTCCCTCCATCTCCAATCCCTCAGTGTCTCTCCCTCCAAATCCAATCCCTCAGTGTCTCTCCCTCCATCTCCAATCCCTCAGTCTCTCTCGCTCCATCTCCATTCCCTCAGTCTCTCTCCCTCCATCTCCAATCCCTCAGTGTCTCTCCCTCCATCTCTAATCTCTCAGTCTCTCTCCCTCCATCTCCAATTCCTCAGTGTCTCTCCCTCCATCTCCAATCCCTCAGTGTCTCTCCCTCCTTCTCCAATACCTCAGTGTCACTCCCTCCGTCTCCAATCCCCAAGTGTCTCTCCCTCCATCTCCAATCCCTCAGTCTCTCTACCTCCACCTCCAATCCCTCCGTCTCTCTCCCTCCATCTCCAATCACTCAGTGTCTCTCCCTCCATCTCCAATCCGTCAGTGTCACTTTCCCTCCATCTCCAATCGCTCAGTCTCTCTCCCTCCATCTCCAATCCCTCAGACTCTCTCCCTCCATCTCCAATCCCTCAGTGTCTCTCCCTGCATCTCCAATCCCTCAGTCTCTCTCCCTCCATCTCCAATCCCTCAGTGTCTCTCCCTCCATCTCCAATCCCTCAGTCTCTCTCCCTCCATCTCCAATCCCTCAGTGTCTCTCCTCCATCTCCAATTCCTCAGTCTCTCTCCCTCCATCTCCAATCACTCAGTGTCTCTCCCTCCATCTCCAATCCCTCAGTGTCTCTCCCTCCATCTCCAATCCCTCAGTGTCTCTCCCTCCATCTCCAATCCCTCAGTGTCTCTCCCTCCATCTCCAATTCCTCAGTCTCTCTCCCTCCATCTCCAACCCTCAGTGTCTCTCCCTCCATCTCCAATCCCTCAGTCTCTCTCCTCCATCTCCAATCCGTCAGTCTCTCTCCCTCCATCTCCAATCCCTCAGTGTCTCTCCCTCCATCTCCAATCCCTCAGTGTCCCTCCCTCCATCTCCAATCCCTCAGCGTCTCTCCCTCCATCTGCAATCCCTCAGCCTCTCTCCCTCCATCTCCAATCCCTCAGTCTCTCTCCCTCCATCTCCAATCCCTCAGTCTCTCTCCCTCCATCTCCAATCCCTCAGTCTCTCTCCCTCCATCTCCAATCCCTCAGTGTCTCTCCCTCCATCTCCAATCCCTCAGTCTCTCTCCCTCCATCTCCAATCACTCAGCGTCTCTACCTCCATCACCAATCCCTCAGCGTCTCTCCCTCCATCTCCAATCCCTCAGCGTCTCTCCCTCCATCTCCAATCCCTCAGTCTCTCTCCCTCCATCTCCATTCCCTCAGTGTCTCTCCCTCCATCTCCAATCCCTCAGTCTCTCTCCCTCCATCTCCAATCCCTCAGTGTCTCTCCCTCCATCTCCAATCCCTCAGTCTCTCTCCCTCCATCTCCAATCCCTCAGTCTCTCTCCCTCCATCTCCAACCCCTCAGTGTCTCTCCCTCCATCTCCAATCCCTCAGAGTTTCTCCCTCCATCTCCAATCTCTCAGACTCTCTCCCTCCATCTCCAATCCCTCAGTGTCTCTCTCCCTCCATCTCCAATCCCTCAGTCTCTCTCCCTCCATCTCCAATCCCTCAGTGTCTCTCGCCCTCCATCTCCAATCCCTCAGTGTCTCTCCCTCCATCTCCAATCCCTCAGAGTTTCTCCCTCCATCTCCAATCCCTCAGTGTCTCTCCCTCCATCTCCAGTCCCTCAGTGTCTCTCCCTCCATCTCCAATCCCTCAGTGTCTCTCCCTCCATCTCCAATCCCTCAGTGTCTCTCCCTCCATCTCCAATCCCTCAGTGTCTCTCTCCCCCATCTCCAATCCCAGAGAGATGGAGAGGGATAGAGAGTTATAGAGAGCGATTAACATTGGCGGATATACTGAGAGAAACAAAGTGACAGAGAGCGTGAGAGAGACAACCAGGGAGGACAGGCAGAGAAGAAAGAAAACAAGGAGAGGGGAGAGTGACAGAGAGGGAGATGGAGAGAGAGACAAACAGAGATCGACAGAGACACAGAGAGTGCGAGAGAGACAAAGGAGAGATTGAGAGTTGGGGAAGGGGAATAGAGAGAGAGAGAGAGAGGCATATAGCGAGAGAGAGAGAGACAGACAGACTCATGTGTGACCACCTTGTGTGATTTATTCTGTTTTGCAGAGACTCTGTGTAACAGCACGGAGAGGATTACCGGTGGCAGTGTGGAATACCCGGGTCGGCGGAGTGTGGGCAGCGTCCTCAGTTACATCTGCCCTGAGGGGAAGCGAGCGTATCCGGTCAGCTGGCGAGTGTGCACACGGATCGGGCAGTGGAGCCGCCTCCGCAATTCCTACAGGGAGCGTTCGCATAGCGCCAAGTGCCTTCGTAAGTGGCTTCGCCACCTCCAGTCATGTGTCATCACTGAGCAACCTGGTATCTCCCTGTGGGCGCCACACACTCCCTGCATCACCCTCTCCCTGCATCACCCTCTCCCTGCATCACCCTCTCCCTGCATCACTCTCTCCGTGCATCATCCTCTCCCTGCATCATCCTCTCCCTGCATCACCCTCTCCCTGCGTCACCCTCTCCCTGCGTCACCCTCTCCCTGCATCACCCTCTCTCTGCATCACCCTCTCCCTGCATCACCCTCTCCCTGCATCATCCTCTCCCTGCATCACCCTCTCCCTGCATCATCCTCGCCGTGCATCATCCTCTCCCTGCATCCTCTCCCTGCATCACCCTCTCCCTGCATCATCCTCTCCGTGCATCATCCTCTCCCTGCATCATCCTCTCCCTGCATCACCCTCTCCCTGCATCACCCTCTCCCTGCATCACCCTCTCCCTGCATCACCCTTTCCCTGCATCATCCTCTCCCTGCATCATCCTCTCCCTGCATCATCCTCTCCCTGCATCACCCTCTCCCTGCATCACCCTCTCCCTGCATCATCCTCTCCGTGCATCATCCTCTCCCTGCATCCTCTCCCTGCATCATCCTCTCCCTGCATCACCCTCTCCCTGCATCACCCTCTCCGTGCATCACCCTCTCCCTGCATCATCCTCTCCCTGCATCATCCTCTCCCTGCATCACCCTCTCCCTGCATCACCCTCTCCCTGCATCACCCTCTCCGTGCATCATCCTCTCCCTGCATCATCCTCTCCCTGCATCACCCTCTCCCTGCATCACCCTCTCCCTGCATCACCCTCTCCCTGCATCACCCTCTCCCTGCATCACCCTCTCCGTGCATCACCCTCTCCCTGCATCATCCTCTCCCTGCATCACCCTCTCCCTGCGTCACCCTCTCCCTGCGTCACCCTCTCCCTGCGTCACCCTCTCCCTGTGTCACCCTCTCCCTGCGTCACCCTCTCCCTGCGTCAGCCTCTCCCTGCATCACCCTCTCTGTGCATCACCCTCCCTCTGCATCACCCTCTCTCTGCATCACCCTCCCTCTGCATCACCCTCTCTCTGCATCACCCTCCCTCTGCATAACCCTCTCCCTACATCACCCTCTCTCGGCATCACCCTCTCTGTGCATCACCCTCCCTCTGCATCACCCTCTCTCTGCATCACCCTCCCTCTGCATAACCCTCTCCCTACATCACCCTCTCTCGGCATCACCCTCTCCCTGCATCACCCTCCCTCTCCATCACCCTCCCTCTCCATCACCCTCCCTCTCCATCACCCTCCCTCTCCATCACCCTCCCTCTCCATCACCCTCTCCCTGCATCACCCTCTCCCTGCGTCACCCTCTTTCTGCATCACCCTCTCCCTGCATCAACCTCTCCCTGCATCACCCTCTCCCGGCATCACCCTCTCCCTGCATCACCCTCTCCCAGCATCACCCTCTCCCAGCATCACTCTCTCCCAGCATCACCCTCTCCCGGCATCACCCTCTCCCTGCATCACCCTCTCCCAGCATCACCCTCTCCCTGCATCACCCTCTCCCTGCATCACCCTCATCCTGCATCACCCCCTCCCTGCATCACCCTCCCTCTCCATCACCCTCCCTCTCCGTCACCCTCCCTCTCCGTCACCCTCCCTCTCCGTCAGCCTCCCTCTCCGTCACCCTCCCTCTCCGTCACCCTGCCTCTCCGTCACCCTCCCTCTCCGTCACCCTCTCCCTGCGTCAACCTCTCCCTGCGTCACCCTCTCCCTGCCTCACCCTCTGCCTGCCTCACCATCTCCCTGCGTCACCCTCTCCCTGTGTCACCCTCTCCCTGCGTCAGTGTGAGGGGGAGAGACAATTAACTCACAGTGTGAGGGGGGAGAGACAATTAACTCTCAGTGTGAGGGGGAGAGACAATTAACTCACAATGTGAGGGGGAGAGACAATTAACTCACAGTGTGAGGGGGAGAGACAATTAACTCACAGTGTGAGGGGGGAGAGACAATTAACTCACAGTGTGAGGGGGGAGAGACAATTAACTCACAGTGTGAGGGGGGAGAGACAATTAACTCACAGTGTGAGGGGGGAGAGAAAATTAACTCACAGTGTGAGGGGGGAGAGACAATTAACTCACAGTGTGAGGGGGAGAGACAATTAACTCACAGTGTGAGGGGGGAGAGACAATTAACTCACAGTGTGAGGGGGAGAGACAATTAACTCACAGTGTGAGGGGGAGAGACAATTAACTCACAGTGTGAGGGGGAGAGACAATTAACTCATAGTGTGAGGGGGGAGAGACAATTAACTCACAGTGTGAGGGGGGAGAGACAATTAACTCACAGTGTGAGGGGGGAGAGACAATTAACTCACAGTGTGAGGGGGGAGAGACAATTAACTCACAGTGTGAGGGGGGAGAGACAATTAACTCACAGTGTGAGGGGGGAGAGACAATTAACTCACAGTCTGAGGGGGAGAGACAATTAACTCACAGTGTGAGGGGGGAGAGACAATTAACTCACAGTGTGAGGGGTAGAGACAATTAACTCACAGTGTGAGGGGGAGAGACAATTAACTCACAGTGTGAGGGGTAGAGACAATTAACTCACAGTGTGAGGGGGAGAGACAATTAACTCACAGTGTGAGGGGGGAGAGACAATTAACTCACAGTGTGAGGGGGGAGAGACAATTAACTCACAGTGTGAGGGGGAGAGACAATTAACTCACAGTGTGAGGGGGAGCGACAATTAAGTCACAGTGTGAGGGGGGAGAGACAATTAACTCACAGTGTGAGGGGGAGAGACAATTAACTCACAGTGTGAGGGGGAGAGACAATTAACTCACAGTGTGAGGGGGGAGAGACAATTAACTCACAGTGTGAGGGGGGAGAGACAATTAACTCACTGTGTGAGGGGGAGAGACAATTAACTCACAGTGTGAGGGGGGAGAGACAATTTACTCACAGTGTGAGGGGGAGAGACAATTCAATCACAGTGTGAGGGGGAGAGACAATTAACTCACAGTGTGAGGGGGGAGAGACAATTAACTCACAGTGTGAGGGGGGAGAGACAATTAACTCACTGTGTGAGGGGGAGAGACAATTAACTCACAGTGTGAGGGGGAGAGACAATTAACTCACTGTGTGAGGGGGTGAGACAATTAACTCACTGTGTGAGGGGGAGAGACAATTAACTCACAGTGTGAGGGGGAGAGACAATTAACTCAGTGTGAGGGGGAGAGACAATTAACTCTCAGTGTGAGGGGGGAGAGAGAATTAACTCACAGTGTGAGGGGGGAGAGACAATTAAGTCACAGTGTGAGGGGGAGAGACAATTAACACACAGTGTGAGGGGGGAGAGACAATTAACTCACAGTGTGAGGGGAAGAGACAATTAACTCACTGTGAGGGGGAGAGACAATTAACTCACAGTGTGAGGGGGGAGAGAGAATTAACTCACAGTGTGAGGGGGGAGAGACAATTAACTCACAGTGTGAGGGGGGAGACAATTAACTCACAGTGTGAGGGGGAGAGACAATTAACTCACAGTGTGAGGGTGGAGAGACAATTAACTCACAGTGTGAGGGGGTAGACAATTAACTCTCAGTGTGATGGGGGGAGAGACAATTAACTCACAGTGTGAGGGGGAGAGACAATTAACTCACAGTGTGAGGAGGGAGAGACAATTAACTCACAGTGTGAGGGGGAGAGACAATTAACTCACAGTGTGAGGGGGAGAGACAATTAACTCACAGTGTGAGGGGGAGAGACAATTAACTCACAGTGTGAGGGGGAGAGACAATTAACTCACAATGTGAGGGGGAGAGATAATTAACTCTCAGTGTGAGGGGGAGAGACAATTAACTCACAATGTGAGGGGGAGAGATAGTTAACTCTCAGTGTGAGGGGGAGAGACAATTAACTCAGTGTGAGGGGGAGAGACAATTAACTCACAGTGTGAGGGGGGAGAGACAATTAACTCACAGTGTGAGGGGGAGAGACAATTAACTCACAGTGTGAGGGGGGAGACACAATTAACTCACAGTGTGAGGGGGGAGAGACAATTAACTCACAGTATGAGGGGGGAGAGACAATTAACTCACAGTGTGAGGGGGGAGAGACAATTAATTCACAGTGTGAGGGGGAGAGACAATTAACTCACAGTGTGAGGGGGGAGAGACAATTAACTCACAGTGTGAGGGGGAGAGACAATTAACTCACAGTGTGAGGGGGGAGAGACAATTAACTCACAGTGTGAGGGGGGAGAGACAATTAACTCACAGTTTGAGGGGGGAGAGACAATTAACTCACAGTGTGAGGGGGGAGAGACAATTAATTCACAGTGTGAGGGGGGAGAGACAATTAACTCACAGTATGAGGGGGGAGAGACAATTAACTCACAGTGTGAGGGGGGAGAGACAATTAACTCACAGTGTGAGGGGGGAGAGACAATTAATTCACAGTGTGAGGGGGGAGAGACAATTAACTCAAAGTGTGAGGGGTAGAGACAATTAACTCACAGTGTGAGGGGGAGAGACAACTAACTCTCAGTGTGAGGGGGGAGAGACAATTAACTCACAGTGTGAGGGGGAGAGACAATTAACTCACAGTGTGAGGGGGAGAGACAATTAACTCTCAGTGTGAGGGGGGAGAGACAATTAACTCAGTGTGAGGGGGAGAGACAATTAACTCTCAGTGTGAGGGGGGAGAGAGAATTAACTCACAGTGTGAGGGGGGAGAGACAATTAACTCACAGTGTGAGGGGGAGAGACAATTAACACACAGTGTGAGGGGGGAGAGACAATTAACTCACAGTAGAAGGGGGAGAGACAATTAACTCACAGTGTGAGAGGGGAGAGACAATTAACTCACAGTGTGAGGGGGAGAGACAATTAACTCACAGTGTGAGGGGGAGAGACAATTAACTCTCAGTGTGAGGGGGAGAGACAATTAATTCACAGTGTGAGGGGGAGAGACAATTAACTCACAGTGTGAGGGGGAGAGACAATTAACTCACAGTGTGAGGGGGAGAGACAATTAACTCACAGTGTGAGGGGGAGAGACAATTAACTCACAGTGTGAGGGGGAGAGACAATTAACTCACAGTGTGTGGGGGAGAGACAATTAACTCACAGTGTGAGGGGAGAGAGACAATTAACTCACAGTGTGAGGGGGGAGAGACAATTAACTCACAGTGTGAGGGAGGAGAGACAATTAACTCACAGTGTGAGGGGGAGAGACAATTAACTCACAGTGTGAGGGGGAGAGACAATTAACTCACAGTGTGAGGGGGGAGAGACAATTAACTCACAGTGTGAGGGGGAGAGACAATTAACTCACAGTGTGAGGGGGAGAGACAATTAACTCACAGTGTGAGGGGGAGAGACAATTAACTCACAGTGTGAGGGGGAGAGACAATTAAATCACAGTGTGAGGGGGGAGAGACAATTAACTCACAGTGTGAGGGGGGGAGAGACAATTAACTCACAGTGTGAGGGAGGAGAGACAATTAACTCACAGTGTGAGGGGGAGAGACAATTAACTCACAGTGTGAGTAGGAGAGACAATTAACTCACAGTGTGAGGGGGGAGAGACAATTAACTCACAGTGTGAGGGGGAGAGACAATTAACTCACAGTGTGAGGGGGAGAGACAATTAACACACCGTGTGAGGGGGGAGAGACAATTAACTCACAATGTGAGGGGGAGAGACAATTAACTCACAGTGTGAGGGGGAGAGACAATTAACTCACAGTGTGAGGGGGAGAGACAATTAACTCACAGTGTGAGGGGGGAGAGACAATTAACTCACAATGTGAGGGGGAGAGACAATTAACTCACAGTGTGAGGGGGGAGAGACAATTAACACACAGTGTGAGGGGGGAGAGACAATTAACTCACAGTGTGAGGGGGGTAGACAATTAACTCACAGTATGAGGGGGGAGAGACAATTAACTCACAGTGTGAGGGGGGAGAGACAATTAATTCACAGTGTGAGGGGGGAGAGACAATTAACTCACAGTGTGAGGGGGAGAGACAATTAACTCACAGTGTGAGGTGGGAGAGACAATTAACTCACAGTGTGAGGGGGAGAGACAATTAACTCACAGTGTGAGGGGGAGAGACAATTAACTCACAGTGTGAGGGGGGAGAGACAATGAACTCACAGTGTGAGGGGGGAGACACAATTAACTCACAGTGTGAGGGGGGAGACAATTAACTCACAGTGTGAGGGGGAGAGACAATTAACTCACAGTGTGAGGGGGGAGACAATTAACTCACAGTGTGAGGGGGAGAGACAATTAACTCACAGTGTGAGGGGGAGAGACAATTAACTAACAGTGTGAGGGGGAGAGACAATTAACTCACAGTGTGAGGGGGAGAGACAATTAACTCACAGTGTGAGGGGGAGAGACAATTAACTCACAGTGTGAGGGGGAGAGACAATTAACTCACAGTGTGAGGGGGAGAGACAATTAACTCACAGTGTGAGTGGGGAGAGACAATTAACTCAGTGTGAGGGGGAGAGACAATTAACTCACAGTGTGAGGGGGGAGAGACAATTAACTCACAGTGTGAGGGGGGAGAGACAATTAACTCACAGTGTGAGGGGGGAGAGACAATTAACTCACAGTGTGAGGGGAGAGACAATTAACTCACAGTGTGAGGGGGGAGATACATTTAACTCACAGTGTGAGGGGGGGAGAGACAATTAACTCACAGTGTGAGGGGGGGAGAGACAATTAACTCACAGTGTGAGGGGGAGAGACAATTAACTCACAGTGTGAGCGGGAGAGACAATTAACTCACAGTGTGAGGGGGAGAGACAATTAACTCACAGTGTGAGGGGGAGAGACAATTAACTCACAGTGTGAGCGGGAGAGACAATTAACTCACAGTGTGAGGGGGAGAGACAATTAACTCACAGTGTGAGGGGGGAGAGACAATTAACTCACAGTGTGAGGGGGAGACAATTAACTCACAATGTGAGGGGGGAGAGAGATAATTTACTCACATTGTGAGGGGGGAGAGACAATTAACTCACAGTGTGAGGGGGAGAGACAATTAACTCACAGTGTGAGGGAGAGAGACAATTAACTCGGTGTGAGGGGGGAGAGAGACAATTGACTCACAGTGTGAGGGGGGAGAGACAATTGACTCACAGTGTGAGGGGGGAGAGACAATTAACTCACAGTGTGAGGGGGGAGAGACAATTAACTCACAGTGTGAGGGGGAGAGACAATTAACTCACAGTGTGAGGGGAGAGAGACAAGTACCTCACAGTGTGAGGGGGGAGAGACAATTAACTCACAGTGTGAGGGGGAGAGACAATTAACTCACAGTTGTGAGTGGGGGGAGAGACAAGTAACTCACAGTGTGAGGGGGGAGAGACAATTAACTCACAGTGTGAGGGGGGAGAGACAATTAACTCAAAGTGTGAGGGGAGAGAGACAATTAACTCACAGTGTGAGGGGGGAGAGACAATTAACTCACTGTGAGGGGGGAGAGACAATTAACTCACAGTGTGAGGGGGGAGAGACAATTAACTCACAGTGTGAGGGGGGAGAGACAATTAACTCACAGTGTGAGAGGGGAGAGACAATTAACTCACAGTGTGAGGGGGAGAGACAATTAACTCACAGTGTGAGGGGGAGAGACAATTAACTCATAGTGTGAGGGGGAGAGACAATTAACTCACAGTGTGAGGGGGGAGAGACAATTAACTCACAGTGTGAGGGGGGAGAGACAATTAACTCACAGTGTGAGGGGGGAGAGACAATTAACTCACAGTGTGAGGGGGGAGAGACAATTAACTGACAGTGTGAGGGGGAGAGACAATTAACTCATAGTGTGAGGGGGGAGAGACAATTAACTCACAGTGTGAGGGGGGAGAGACAATTAACTCTCAGTGTGAGGGGGGGAGAGACAATTAACTCACAGTGTGAGGGGGGGAGAGACAATTAACTGACAGTGAGGGGGGAGAGACAATTAACTCACAGTGTGAGGGGGAGAGACAATTAACTCACAGTGTGAGGGGGGAGAGACAATTAACTCATAGTGTGAGGGGGGGAGGAGAGACAATTAACTCACAGTGTGAGGGGGAGAGACAATTAACTCATAGTGTGAGGGGGAGAGACAATTAACTCACAGTGTGAGGGGGGAGAGACAATTAACTCACAGTGTGAGGGGGGAGAGACAATTAACTCACAGTGTGAGGGGGGAGAGACAATTAACTCACAGTGTGAGGGGGGAGAGACAATTAACTGACAGTGTGAGGGGGGAGAGACAATTAACTCACAGTGTGAGGGGGAGAGACAATTAACTCACAGTGTGAGGGGGGAGAGACAATTAACTCACAGTGTGAGGGGGAGAGACAATTAACTGACAGTGTGAGGGGGGAGAGACAATTAACTCACAGTGTGAGGGGGGAGAGACAATTAACTCAATTTGTGAGGGGGGGGAGAGACAATTAACTCACAGTGTGAGGGGGAGAGACTATTAACTCACAGTGTGAGGGGGGGAGAGAGACAATTAACTCACAGTGTGAGGGGGGAGAGACAATTAACTCACAGTGTGAGGGGGGAGAGACAATTAACTCACAGTGTGAGGGGGGAGAGACAATTAACTCACAGTGTTGAGGGGGGGAGAGACAATTAACTCACAGTGTGAGGGGGGAGAGACAATTAACTCACAGTGTGAGGGGGAGAGACAATTAACTCAGTGTGAGGGGGGAGAGACAATTAACTGACAGTGTGAGGGGGGGAGAGACAATTAACTCACAGTGTGAGGGGGGGAGAGACAATTAACTCACAGTGTGAGGGGGAGACAATTAACTCACAGTGTGAGGGGGAGAGACAATTAACTCACAGTGTGAGGGGGGAGACAATTAACTCACAGTGTGAGGGGGGGAGAGACAATTAACTCTCAGTGTGAGGGGGAGAGACAATTAACTCACAGTGTGAGGGGGGAGAGACAATTAACTCACAGTGTGATGGGGGAGAGAGCAATTAACTCACAGTGTGAGGGGGAGAGACAATTAACTCACACGTGTGAGGGGGGGAGAGACAATTAACTCACAGTGTGAGGGGGGAGAGACAATTAACTCACAGTGTGAGGGGGGAGAGACAATTAACTCACAGTGTGAGGGGGAGAGACAATTAACTCACAGTGTGAGGGGGAGAGACAATTAACTCACAGTGTGAGGGTGAGAGACAATTAACTCACAGTGTGAGGGGGAGAGACAATTAACTCACAGTGTGAGGGGGGAGAGACAATTAACTCACAGTGTGAGGCGGGAGAGACAATTAACTCACAGTGTGAGGGGGAGAGACAAGTAACTCACAGTGTGAGGGGGGAGAGACAATTAACTCACAGTGTGAGGGGGGAGAGACAATTAACTCAAAGTGTGAGGGGAGAGAGACAATTAACTCACAGTGTGAGGGGGGAGAGACAATTAACTCACTGTGAGGGGGGAGAGACAATTAACTCACAGTGTGAGGGGGGAGAGACAATTAACTCACAGTGTGAGGGGGGAGAGACAATTAACTCACAGTGTGAGAGGGGGAGAGACAATTAACTCACAGTGTGAGGGGGAGAGACAATTAACTCACAGTGTGAGGGGGGAGAGACAATTAACTCATAGTGTGAGGGGGGAGAGACAATTAACTCACAGTGTGAGGGGGAGAGACAATTAACTCATAGTGTGAGGGGGAGAGACAATTAACTCACAGTGTGAGGGGGGAGAGACAATTAACTCACAGTGTGAGGGGGGGAGAGACAATTAACTCACAGTGTGAGGAGGGGGGAGAGACAATTAACTCACAGTGTGAGGGGGGAGAGACAATTAACTGACAGTGTGAGGGGGGGAGAGACAATTAACTCACAGTGTGAGGGGGAGAGACAATTAACTCACAGTGTGAGGGGGGAGAGACAATTAACTCACAGTGTGAGGGGGGAGAGACAATTAACTGACAGTGTGAGGGGGAGAGACAATTAACTCACAGTGTGAGGGGGAGAGACAATTAACTCAATTGTGAGGGGGGAGAGACAATTAACTCACAGTGTGAGGGGGAGAGACTATTAACTCACAGTGTGAGGGGAGGAGAGACAATTAACTCACAGTGTGAGGGGGGAGAGACAATTAACTCACAGTGTGAGGGGGGAGAGACAATTAACTCACAGTGTGAGGGGGGGAGAGACAATTAACTCACAGTGTGAGGGGGGAGAGACAATTAACTCACAGTGTGAGGGGGAGAGACAATTAACTCACAGTGTGAGGGGAGAGACAATTAACTCACAGTGTGAGGGGGGAGAGACAATTAACTGACAGTGTGAGGGGGGAGAGACAATTAACTCACAGTGTGAGGGGGGAGAGACAATTAACTCACAGTGTGAGGGGGGAGACAATTAACTCACAGTGTGAGGGGGAGAGACAATTAACTCACAGTGTGAGGGGGGAGACAATTAACTCACAGTGTGAGGGGGGAGAGACAATTAACTCACAGTGTGAGGGGGGAGAGACAATTAACTCACAGTGTGAGGGGGAGAGACAATTAACTCACAGTGTGAGGGGGAGAGACAATTAACTCTCAGTGTGAGGGGGGAGAGACAATTAACTCACAGTGTGAGGGGGAGAGACAATTAACTCACAGTGTGATGGGGGAGAGACAATTAACTCACAGTGTGAGGGGGAGAGACAATTAACTCACACGTGTGAGGGGGGAGAGACAATTAACTCACAGTGTGAGGGGGGAGAGACAATTAACTCACAGTGTGAGGGGGAGAGACAATTAACTCACAGTGTGAGGGGGGAGAGACAATTAACTCACAGTGTGAGGGGGAGAGACAATTAACTCACAGTGTGAGGGGTGAGAGACAATTAACTCACAGTGTGAGGGGGAGAGACAATTAACTCACAGTGTGAGGGGGGAGAGACAATTAACTCACAGTGTGAGGCGGGAGAGACAATTAACTCCCAGTGTGAGGGGGAGAGACAATTAACTCACTGTGTGAGGGGGGAGAGACAATTAACTCACAGTGTGAGGGGGGAGAGACAATTAACTCACAGTGTGAGGGGGGAGAGACAATTAACTCACAGTGTGAGGGGGGAGAGACAATTAACTCACAGTGTGAGGGGGGGAGAGACAATTAACTCACAGTGTGAGGGGGAGAGACAATTAACTCACCGTGTGAGGGGGAGAGACAGTTAACTCACAGTGTGAGGGGGAGAGACAATTAACTCACAGTGTGAGGGGGAGAGACAATTAACTCACAGTGTGAGGGGGGAGAGACAATTAACTCACAGTGTGAGGGGGAGAGACAATTAACTCACAGTGTGAGGGGGGAGAGACAATTAACTCACAGTGTGAGGGGGGGAGACAATTAACTCACAGTGTGAGGGGGAGACAATTAACTCTCAGTGTGAGGGGTGAGAGACAATTAACTCACAGTGTGAGGGGAGAGACAATTAACTCACAGTGTGAGGGGGGAGACAATTAACTCTCAGTGTGAGGGGGGAGAGACAATTAACTCACAGTGTGAGGGGGAGAGACAATTAACTCACAGTGTGAGGGGGAGAGACAATTAACTCACAGTGTGAGGGGGGAGAGACAATTAACTCAAAGTGTGAGGGGGGAGCAGACAATTAACTCACAGTGTGAGGGGGAGAGACAATTAACTCACAGTGTGAGGGGGAGAGACAATTAACTCACCGTGTGAGGGGGAGAGACAATTAACTCACAGTGTGAGGGGGGAGGTCAATTAACTCTCAGTGTGAGGGGGGAGAGACAATTAACTCACAGTGTGAGGGGGGAGAGACAATTAACTCACAGTGTGAGGGGGAGAGACAATTAACTCACAGTGTGAGGGGGGAGAGACAATTAACTCACAGTGTGAGGGGGAGAGACAATTAACTCACAGTGTGAGGGGGGAGAGACAATTAACTCACAGTGTGAGGGGGGAGAGACAATTAACTCACAGTGTGAGGGGGGAGAGACAATTAACTCACTGTGTGAGGGGGGAGAGACAATTAACTCACAGTGTGAGGGGGAGAGACAATTAACTCACAGTGTGAGGGGGGAGAGACAATTAACTCACAGTGTGAGGGGGAGTGACAATTAACTCACAGTGTGAGGGGGAGAGACCATTAACTCACAGAGTGAGGGGGGAGAGACAATTAACTCACAGTGTGAGGGGGAGAGACAATTAACTCACAGTGTGAGGGGGGAGAGACAATTAACTCACAGTGTGAGGGGGGGAGACCATTAACTCACAGTGTGAGGGGGGAGAGACAATTAACTCACAGTGTGAGGGGGAGAGACAATTAACTCACAGTGTGAGGGGGGAGAGACAATTAACTCACAGTGTGAGGGGGAGAGACAATTAACTCACACTGTGAGGGGGAGAGACAATTAACTCACAGTGTGAGGGGGAGGAGACAACTAACTCACAGTGTGATGGGGGGAGAGACAATTAACTCACAGTGTGAGGGGGAGAGACAATTAACTCACAGTGTGAGGGGGAGAGACAATTTACTCACAGTGTGAGGGGGGAGAGACAATTAACTCACAGTGTGAGGGGGAGAGACAATTAACTCACAGTGTGAGGGGGAGAGACAATTAACTCACAGTGTGAGGGGGAGAGACAATTAACTCACAGTGTGAGGGGGGAGAGACAATTAACTCACAGTGTGAGGGGGAGAGACAATTAACTCACAGTGTGAGGGGGGAGAGACAATAAACTCACAGTGTGAGGGGGAGAGACAATTAACTCACAGTGTGAGGGGGAGAGACAATTAACTCACAGTGTGAGGGGGGAGAGACAATTAACTCACAGTGTGAGGGGGGAGAGACAATTAACTCACAGTGTGAGGGGGGTAGCACAATTAACTCACAGTGTGAGGGGGGGGAGTGACAATTAACTCACAGTGTGAGGGGGAAGAGACAATTAACTCACAGTGTGAGGGGGAGAGACAATTAACTCACCGTGTGAGGGGGAGAGACAATTAACTCACAGTGTGATGGGGGAGTGACAATTAACTCACAGTCTGAGGGGGAGAGACAATTAACTCACAGTGTGAGGGGGGAGAGACAATTAACTCACAGTGTGAGGGGGAGAGACAATTAACTCACAGTGTGAGGGGTGAGAGACAATTAACTCACAGTGTGAGGGGGGAGAGACAATTAACTCACAGTGTGAGGGGGGGAGAGACAATTAACTCACAGTGTGAGGCGGGAGAGACAATTAACTCTCAGTGTGAGGGGGGAGAGACAATTAACTCACAGTGTGAGGGGGGAGAGACAATTAACTCACAGTGTGAGGGGGAGAGACAATTAACTCACAGTGTGAGGGGGGGAGAGACAATTAACTCACAGTGTGAGGGGGAGAGACAATTAACTCACAGTGTGAGGGGGGAGAGACAATTAACTCACAGTGTGAGGGGGAGAGACAATTAACTCACCGTGTGAGGGGGAGAGACAGTTAACTCACAGTGTGAGGGGGAGAGACAATTAACTCACAGTGTGAGGGGGGAGAGACAATTAACTCACAGTGTGAGGGGGGGAGAGACAATTAACTCACAGTGTGAGGGGGAGAGACAACTAACTCACAGTGTGAGGGGGGAGAGACAATTAACTCACAGTGTGAGGGGGAGACAATTAACTCACAGTGTGAGGGGGGAGACAATTAACTCTCAGTGTGAGGGGGAGAGACAATTAACTCACAGTGTGAGGGGGAGAGACAATTAACTCACAGTGTGAGGGGGGAGACAATTAACTCTCAGTGTGAGGGGGGAGAGACAATTAACTCACAGTGTGAGGGGGAGAGACAATTAACTCAAGTGTGAGGGGGGACAGACAATTAACTCACAGTGTGAGGGGGAGAGACAATTAACTCACAGTGTGAGGGGGGAGAGACAATTAACTCACCGTGTGAGGGGGGAGAGACAATTAACTCACAGTGTGAGGGGGGAGTCAATTAACTCTCAGTGTGAGGGGGGAGAGACAATTAACTCACAGTGTGAGGGGGGGAGAGACAATTAACTCACCGTGTGAGGGGGGAGATACAATTAACTCACAGTGTGAGGGGGAGAGACAATTAACTCACAGTGTGAGGGGGAGAGACAATTAACTCACAGTGTGAGGGGGGAGAGACAATTAACTCACTGTGTGAGGGGGAGAGACAATTAACTCACAGTGTGAGGGGGGAGAGGACAATTAACTCACTGTGTGAGGGGGGAGAGACAATTAACTCACAGTGTGAGGGGGAGAGACAATTAACTCACAGTGTGAGGGGGAGAGACAATTAACTCACAGTGTGAGGGGGGAGAGACAATTAACTCACAGTGTGAGGGGGAGAGACCATTAACTCACAGTGTGAGGGGGGAGAGACAATTAACTCACAGTGTGAGGGGAGGAAGAGACAATGAACTCACAGTGTGAGGGGGGAGAGACAATTAACTCACAGTGTGAGGGGGGGGAGACCATTAACTCACAGTGTGAGGGGGGAGAGACAATTAACTCACAAGTGTG